>NC_134646.1:69186618-69489648 GCF_030463565.1 Pelecanus crispus | reverse complement strand
ACTCTTGTTACTGTGAAGTATAAGCTACCAATTAACAGAGACCCAGCTACTGCTTTACTATCAGAAAAGGTAACACTGTGATTTTTTTTTGAGTGATACTTACGGACAAATTTTACTTAGTTTGCAAAATTGATCAAAGATAACAAGTGACTACCAGACAGAAAACAAGGGAACAACTCAGGACATCTTGATCTAATTTACAGTCATCTTTCATGTACATTTCACTGTGGTTGAGGAATCAGGAATGTTATCAATAAACAGAAAGTGCTTCTCAGAATTTTTACAGATTTCATTGCTCAAATCTATCTGTGTTCAAAATAATAAAAAAAATTTGATGTTTATTTGGATAGTTTTCTTTCAACTACTACAGAATGAAAATGTACCTTGAAGAGTGATGTGTGCATTCATGGGCAAAAAGTAAGGATCAGACTGTGTACAAATACTATTATGCAAACATGGAATCAAAGCACCAGTAAAGTAAGTATTGGTATAGTACAGTAAGTATAATATAGCAAGTATATGTGTAAATATAGGTAGCACCTGTGTATGTATTCATACAGGATATACATTATCACATACAATTATCATTAGATGAGAATAATGGCGCTGTTAACTAGTAAGCCATTCTAACTTGAACATCTTAATGATTGCCTATTGTTTGACCTGTATTTTTAGTCAGTGTTTTTTCATTGCTAAAATGTCTTTACCAATTGCAGTGAGGTTACAGAACATGTAAAAGCTGGATTAGTAAACAAGGGCAGGAAATATTTTTTCTCACTGACAAAGGTGCAGCATAAAAATAGCTTAAAAGATAACTGTCACCTCCTACAGATTTTCTCTTCTTTCTTAACATGGTGTGGAAAGTTATGTTAAAAATATTTTGTAGTGTAGCTCGGTATTGACTAAAAGTTTTACTACAATATACTACGTAATTTAGTCCTGCCTCTGTTCCAGCGAATGTCATTTAAAGTACCTCTACTTATGCACATCAGGAACAATTAAGTACAAGACAAGAAGTAATATAGTACTTTAATACCACAGTTCGGCTGCAGATTTGCAACAATATTACTCGAGAACCTATAAAAAGCAAATGAATTGCCGGCTTCGTAATTCAGGGAAAAAAGCGGATACCGTCAATCCCTCCGAGCAGCACACAGACAAACCCTCTGTCTTCGCAGAGCTTGAGCTCTTCTCGCTATTGTTGCACGCTAATTAGAGCGGTTAAGTGCGAGACGTCGATCGTCAGCCACAAAGGCAACCCGCTAAGGTTGGTCTGTAGCACCCGCGGGGGAACTGTTTGAAAGGAAGTTTGTGCACACCGCTGTTTTCAGCGACCACCTTCTGAGAGAGGACCGGCTTCCCTTCCCTGCTCTCAGACAGGGGCCATCAGAGGAGGCAGCTCCGAGCCAGCCCCGCCGCCCCCGGCCAGGGCAGCCTCACCTCCCTGGGGAGGCTGCAACAGCGAGACTTACCTTAGTGAGCTGGGCAATCTTCTTGCACATTTTCATGTGCATTTCCCGATTGCATTCCTCTGCCGAGCTGCTGCGAGCGCCTTTAGATCCATTGCAAGTCCCAGGCTGATGAATCTTGTTTATGCCAGAGGCCATTAGGCTTGGAATATTTTAATCGCGTCTGTCTGCGTACGCTGCGGGTGGTGCGGTCCTGTCCCTGCTGCTGGCCTCCCCCGGCGCGCCGTACGCGCTCAAAGCCCCACAGCGCTGGAGGAACTTCAGCCCCAAACAGGGCAAGCTCCGGCCGCTGCCCCTCTCCCTCCTGTGCAGATGTCCCAATCCTTCAGCAGAACACCCAGGCGAGGAGGCAGAGAACAGCATGTGCAAACATCCTGATCGGGATTTTTTTTTTTTTTTCCCTCCCCTTCTCTTCAAATGGTTGAGCTTCCGCCAGAAGATGCCAGCGGCTGGATGCTACAAATTCCCCACAGGAGACGCTGAGCCAGCCATACAGGCAGCAGCACAGACGTTGCTGGGGTTCTGTTACAGAGATCGTCTGCAGATTAAATCAAACGTTGTTACCTTCTTGGGCTGCCAAAGGATTGCGGAGGTCATCAGAGAGGATGGTGTTGGCACCTTTCATAAACTCTGTTATTGGGGCAATCCTCTCTAAGTCCGGATGGACCAATAAAGAGATGAAGAAAGCCTTGTTCAATTTTTGCTGCTCAGCTGAACGCAGAACGGAGCAGTTCTTCCAGCTAAGAGGCGCACCTGAGCACAGCTGAGCCGGGGAGCAGTGTCCAGGATCTGGTCCGCCTGCCTTATCCAAAGAGACCGGTCACTTCCCCTCAGTTACACTAAAGGCATTGGAAAGGTGCCAGAAGAAAACTGACAGTATTACAGGTCATTTTTTTTTTTCATCTGCAAGCCGTTCCTTCTCTTCAAAGAGACCAGGCTTCTACATGTTAAAACAAATAAAAGGACAGAAAAGGCAGAAAAAAGGGCACAAAAAAGGCAAGCTTTAAGATCATGGGATTTTTAAAGAAGAATGGTTCAGTAAAGTGTTATGCAAGAAGAAAGTGGTTAGTGGACACGTTTAAACAAGTCTAGAAGAGAAAGGGGAAGGAGGAGAAGGCAAAGCAGGGTGAAGTCAGAGAGGTGGAGAAGAGGAAAAGGGAGAAAGAACAGGTAAGAGAAGCTGAGAGCTGCTCAACACCCCTTTGATGTGTCACTGCAGCCGGTACAAGAGACCCCATGGAGCAGGCCGAGGGCCCCATCTCAGCTCACGCTGGCTTGCAGCCCGCCAGAGGGGACAAGAGGCTGCCTCTTCCCCCCACCCCATGCAGGGAAGGCAGCTTTCCTGTCTCACCTCCTGGCAATACTTTCCGTCCTTCTCGGGCCAGAGGCTTCCACTTTGATGGTGGTGGGTTTGAAAAAGAGCTTCCTTAGGACTATCAGAATTGGGAAGAAGGATTATCCGGTGCCAGCTAAGGACAAGGCAAAAAGAAAAAGGGAAAATCCGCAGCAAAAAAGGGAAATCCTCGATGAGGGCAAAAAGAGATAAAGCACTGTTAAGAATAAACCCTCCAAGAGGAAAAAGATCAGGGCAGAAGAAGAATGTCTGCAGGCAGTGGAGAGAAGGAGGAGTGAGAAGATATAAGAGAAGACCTTGGGACAGAGAAACCAAACCCTTAAACTGCTGGAAGAAAAGGCAGGACTCTACATCTCCAGAGGCAGAAAGAATCTTCACTCCAGGAATGAACGGAAATGAAGACTGACTGAGAAACTCAGTGTAGGAGAAGGGAAAGGCCAGGAAGGAAAACAAAGATGGTCACAGTTGCTGGGAGTTGCTAAGCAGGGAAAAGAATTTTAGCCCAGATGGAACATTAATAAGAAAAGGTAGAAACAGAGCCTTGTACACAGGAGTGACTAAGTATAGTTTCTTCATTCATTGGCAGTAGTGTCCAAGATGCTCCTGCCCGTGACTGAAACTTTTTCTATAACTAGGGCATAAGGACATGCCATTGTCAATTGTCTGGTATCTGATAAGACGTGTACTCACACTTAAGTTTAACTCAGTTAATATGGTTATAATATCTTCCCTACATGCTCACCAATTTGAGAAAAAGAAAGTGTAGGAACTTAATTATATGTAAAATTTTGATAAAATTGACAAGCTTATTAGCACAATCAAGAGAACACAAAGGGGTAGAGCAATTTCCTAGCACCTTGTTTCCTCAGAAAAAGAACAAAACTGAGTGAAAATAGAAAGCAAATTAAGAAAAATGCAAAAAGTTTTAAAAGTACTTACAATAAGTTACCTGTGTTATCGCTCTACTAGACAGACAGTAACATTCATGTTTTTTCTACTGAACAGCAGAGGACACACTGGACCTGAATGCATGGCTGGACAGAGACTTGAGACACACAAGCATAGCCAAAGCAGAGGAGCACAGATCTTCAGGTACACTGGGAAAGGAATAAACCACTGAAATATTTTCAAGCAGGCTGTTTATGTATTTTGGGGGCTTAGAGGGAAAAACTTGAGGCTTTGGTACAAGACGGTGTGTTAGCAGAACATAATTTGTCACTGGTAAATTATTCTGAGTCCAGACAAGACTTGTGAGCCAATACTTCAAACATCGGAAAAGCTTCAGTCGGATCTCATGCACCAGAAAATGCAACCACAGAACATAAATTCATAGGTGACTCAAGTTCATTAGTTCCACCACTCAAAAACGCCACTTGATTTCAATAACAGAATTTCAGCAGGTAATGCCAGAGCTTTCCAATGAGTATTTGACCTTTTTTTTTTGGTTTTCTTCCGTCTAATTTATCTAGGGATCAACTATAGATAAGACAACAAAGCAAGGACGTCACAAAGCATAATTTAAGTGTGTACTACACAAATGTGGGTTTTGTGAGAACCACATGGAACACACAAGTAGACTACAAAATGTTCTTGAACTTGGGGCAGTATATGGCAAAGATAGTTTAAAATACAAATTAAAAGTCTAAACAGAAAACATACACACACACTTCTGCTTGAATTATTATTGCTGCATTAGTTTTAAGTAAATTATGAGAGAAGGTGGTAATGGCACTACAGTCTTTGCAAGTCTATGAGTAACTGTACACAGGTTTATAGCTTTACTGCACAGAAGCATTCACTAATTTACCTTTTTATTATAAAAACCAAGTCATATATGAGTAAAAGACTATAAGTCTTCCATTTTCGGTACGTCCTGCTTGTTGAGTATGCAGACTATATAGCTTCTGAAATCTTCATAATCCCCCTTTGCAGTCCTCCTAACTCAGCCAGCTGTGGTATGCATAAGAGAGTTTAGAGACCTTTGTTCTACAAACTTTAGTCTTCTCAACCTTTGAATTTGGAAGATGATACCACATAGACTATCATTATATGAGAGCATGTTCTTTCTCTTACTTTGCTGGTGGATTGGCCATTATTGCACAACAAAAATTAGATATTCTGTTCATCACATCCTTGCAAAATTTTTGTTCAGGTCTGTTTATTTAATAATATAATATTGAGGGAATATTTACTGTTCTCAATCAATGAGGAAATAAATAGGGCTTCTGATGAGCTTTGACTTGGAATCAAATCCTTTCTTGTTTTAGAGGCATGTGTGGGGAAACCAAAAATCAAATTACTTTCCCCCTTCAGTAATGTTTTTATAATGCCTTTCTCCATCTGTCAAAAAGAAAAGAAACAACTTGGAACAAAATCTGCATGCAAAGTAGGTAATTTTTGAGTTCTTACCCTTTTTCTGTGGTACCAAAGCAATTTGTCATTGCTTGGTTAACATAAAAACACTTTGTCCTGTCACATATCTAGTCTATAACAGTGACTCAGATGTCAGAAACATTCTCTGATAGCTGATCAGTCAATGTCAGTAAATCTTTAAAAGTGCCTCTAAGTCAACACCATCAGGATTGTCAAATGGGAAAAGGTGCAATTCTGGATATGGTTATTACAAAATCCTTGCCACCAAGCAAATTAGCTTTAAACGGCCGAAACAAATTTCAGGTAGGCTTTCATAATACATATATAAAATTCTTAACACCTTGCATGATTTAAACATCAGTATAAGTTAAGTAAGCTGTGACCCATATGGATCAAACTCACACAGTTTATCTCACTGTCTCAGCTGAAACCTAAGTCCGTCAATCCAGCATTATTTATACCTACGCATAAAAATCTTTCTGTCATATACAAGGTAAGACTAGCTATTATTAAGAAATCCACACACCCCAAATTCCAAGACATAAAGAAGATGTTTCTGCTGCAATTGTTTAATACATAAGTTTGCACCTGTTTAACATATTACAGCTTTCCCAAAACACAATTAATGCAGAACCCAGTTCTTCAACTATTTTTCTGAAAACTGGTACTACTGAAGTCAGTGGGATTTATGTATTTATTTATTTATTAATACATGAGGGCAAAGTTAAACTGATCCCCCAGATTACACTCTTCTGCTGTTTTGCAGTCCAATAAAATTTGCATTTGAAAATGCTAGAACAATACAGTTAGTCATTAACTGTCACGCTGTATTTCAAATGCCAAAGCTGTATCAATAAAATGGATTTAAAACTTTTCAAGTTAGTGTCTCAACAAAGAAAGATGCATCCTTAAGTGAGATTCTAATTTAATTCATAAATCACTATCCTCATTATTGATCTCCATTTAAATTTATTTTGGTCCCAGAGTAGCTTTTTGACCCCAGAATATAGAATTCAGGGACTGTTTTTTCCTTCTTACAGGAAAACAAAAAATGGAAATAAGGATAAAAAGTAGTCAGAAGACTCGTGAAAGCAGCTATCCTGCTCACCTAATTCATTATCCTACTTCCAATAAAGCTTGTTTTGGGATTGAATGCAAGAAAAAGGACAAGTAAAAAGTGGTTCTGCCACTGGTGCATCTTGGGTTATTACATATATTAGGTATAATCTTTTATATATATATATAAAATATAATATGTAACTACTTTATAGTTTTCATTTCTCCCCACCTTATAGAGCAAATAGGATTTGAGAGTCCACTTCAAAAACCACCATAAGCGCTACTGATTTCCTTATTGACTGAAACCAGTAACTATTCAAAAATGTATATACAATTTTATAGCTGACTTACACACACACAAGTTTTGGAGGAATGTGGTAAACAGAACCTATGATTACTACTGCATAACGACAGCCCAATTATGGATGAAATATTACTGCATTTGTATTTTTAATATGGAAACTGGAACCAACCAGATGCATCAGTTATAAAAGCCCTGGAACACCTACTAAATAGGAGAGCAACAACTCTCCTTTTTCAACCTATTTTTACCCAGTGACCAACATCTAAAATTACCACAAAGTAACGGCATGCAGCAAGTTTAGCTTACCGTAGGACTGTGTATTTGCTCACAACAGGCCTCACAAAGGGAAGAGAAAGGATCTAGAACAGCAAGTCAGAAGTAGAGAGAGACAACAAGAAGCAGAGCAAAGCATAGCAGATGAGGTCACTATTTTGAGGAACAAGGAAAAAATCTTGAATTATTATAGCACACTTTCTCCCGAGCTCCCTTAGAGTACCATCTGAGGTTCTGAGTTTCATCATTCCTTTCCTTTTCAGAAAGTGAAACCTACTGGCCACAACCCCTGGGCCTGTGCTGCTGGTGAGGTCCTTGCCCTCCCAACCAGTCATTGTGTCCACCCATCAGGAAATAGCTGGCCCTCACTGAGCGCTGAGAGCTAGCTCAGAAAAGGGCTGAAGGTCCAGGGCTGAGCTGAAGTGGGGTTCCTGGGCCCATGGGCAAGGAGTGTGGCTGGAGACCCCACATGAGGCTGGTCAGGAGCCATTAAGGCTTGTTAGCGCAGTCAAGGCCCTGAAACACAACCTGTAAAAACTCCGACAGCAAACACCTCTATCAGTTGAACACAGTATCTGGTATCACATGGAGACTGTTACACTCTAGGGGGAGCAAAGTCTAAATGGACAACATCTGTGATCCTACTTCAGCATGTTATATACCTACACATGAAATACCAATTATGATACTGGGAATCTGGATTCCTGTGGCATATTTACCCTGAAGGCCAGTATATCTAACTGGGTTAGACTTCAATTTGTCATAACAGAAGCCTGACTTCTATTTCTATGTAGAAATATAAAGCCTAGCAGAAATATTCAAAGCAGACTGGAAGCAATAAATTTTATATCCTGGAAGAAATCCATCATAAGGGACCGCAAGGTATTCACCAGGGAAAATCCTCACCTGTAGATCTGAGATGCAGGAAGGCACAAATAGGCTGCGAAACACATATGTTTCCATCCTCTTCTTCACATCCTCTTCTTTTCCTGTTTCCATAGTCTTCTATAGTGGAAAAAAGCTAGGTTAAGTTAATTTTCCAGTAAAAAAAATCTTAAATAGAAAGACAGTTACACATTGTATTTCTCTAGAAAATAAAGCCTTCCAAAAAAACCCAGTTCATTGAGGATTTGCTGTTGATTATAGTGGTTTTTAAGAGTGACTATTTCTCCAACATAAAATAAAAACTTTTAGGAAAAAGTTAATATATATGATTCTATGTTACTATTGTGCATATAGAATCAAGTTCCTGCTCTCTAGGAGCAGAAGAGGATTAGGCCAGATCCATACGTTTTAAAAGTTAATACAAAATACAAACGACTTATCTTTAAAAAGCAGGTATCTGTTTTAAACATACACAAATGTATGGTAATACAGTACATCAGGGAAAAAACATCTGCCACGTATAAATGATTTTAAAATTTATTTTTATCTATAAAATAGAACGCTTTTTTTCCTGCTTCTGCCCTCCATTCTCCACTTACAGCTCATATACCCCATAATCCTTGACACAATTGTAAAGATAAAAGAATTCCATTATTTTGTCGATAAAAATCTGCTACTTAAAGAAAACACTGTGAAGATTCAGATATGGAACAAGACTGACCCCTAGTGCTTATCTATTTTATTTGTTAGGCGTGTTTTTTCTTAGCCAAAAATGACCCTTCTTCAGGATGGGTTCTGCCTATTTGACCTACTGATGGTATATCATCTGTTCTTACTACATAACTGTCATCACTTGAGGTAATTAGACTTTTTTTTTTTTTAAGCCCAAACACACATAGAGGTCAAGTAACTGTGGACACTAGGAACTTAAGGTAACTACCTCTGTTCACATTTTTGAATGCTGTCCATAACTCTGTAATTAATACATGCTCAGAATGTTTCCCCTCAGCTAATCATCCCCTGCCTTGCTTCTCATTAAGTATCAGTCCCTGTCTCACAGTATGTTCTGTAAACTGTAACATGTCTCTGGACTTTGAGCCTAGTTACCTTTCCTGTTTTTAATTTATTACTATTCTCAAGTTAAAGGATTTCTGGGAAAACATTAGGTTCACAACAAATGCTTGAAAATTTGGGGAAAATTTCCACTAGTAAAAGATGCAGTCTGGAAGGAATGCAGATATGCATTCCAACAAGTCAGTTATCCATACTATCCATCCTTTCAACCCCCCTTACAGCTGGTACAAAACAGAAGGATGTTTCAATAAGGAACACGCAGTCTGCAAGTTAGATTCAGCTTAGATAGTTCACCCAGGGACCTAAGTAACCAGTTATTTAACTGTGAACTTAATCCCCTTTGTTACCTGAATCTTTAAAATAGGCAAAAGTGAACTTTAAAACAGGCACACATATCTCACTGTAGATACAGTAGCTGAGCATTTTTTGTCTCATCGGATAATCATTCTCCAAAGGGCTTTTATTACTTTTAGGCACAGGCTGAGCTTTCTCAGTTTGCTGCCCCAATTGCTTCGGTGTAAGGCTCCCGTTCACAAAACGCAACTATACTCATTTTGCCAGACGATCGCGTCCGGAGAGGACTTTGGGAGACTGGCTGAGGGCAGCACCAGAGTTTGCCAGGCTTATTGAGCTATTCTGCACCAACATACATTCTGGAAACCCTCTCGCCCGACGCTTGTCCTCAGCCGCGGCAGGGCGGACGCCCGGGCTGCTTTGAAACAGCCGCTCCCGCCCTGCGCCCAGCCGCTCCCGCCGCCCTCCCCGCCCTCCCCAGAGCAAGATGGCGGCGCGGCGCTCCCCGGGCGCTCCCAGCTAACGGCCGCTGCCCGCCTCATCTCCCGCGCGCGGGGAGGCGAGCGCGCGCACCCCCTCGCTCCCGCCTCCGCCGACGTTCTCGCGAGAGCGGGAGCGGGTCTCGCGCCGGGTTTGAAGCTGGGGGCGCGGGCGCGGCGGCCGTTGCTGCGGCGCGCGCGGCGGCGGTGGTGTCCGGTGTCGGCCCCGCGGCTGGAGCGGGCGGCGAGGCGGGGCTGTTGGGCCGGGGCCTCGGCCCGCTTGCGGTGGGCGCTCCTTCCGCCATTCGGAGGGGCCTCGGGGCTGGAGGGCCCTGTGCGGGAGCAGCAGCTCTCCGCCTTCCCGGGGCGGCTCTGCGCTGCGGGGGTCCGGAGCAGGGGAGGCGTGACGTGACCGACCCCTTTCTCAGCAGCCATGGGAGCGAAAAAGAAGCTTCTGCAAATCAAAGAAGCCTTTCAGCTGGCCCAGAAGCCTCACCAGAACCACGCGAAACTTGTCGTGGCTTTGAAGAGCACCTATAACCAGGTACGCCCGCCCTCGGGGCCTGCCGGCGGCGGGAGGAGCGGGGGCCCGCCAGGCTGAGGGGAACGTGAGGGCGCTCAGGACCTGCTCTGCTCTTCCTTCAGAGGGACGGGGCCTCTTCGGTCTCGTTTCCCCTAAAACAAGCGTTGAGGCCAGTATGCCTGACAGGAGCCCTGCGACTTAAAAAAAAACAAACCAGAATTCTAGACCACAAGCTACACGCTAAACTATTATACACAGTTGTCTCCCGCGAGCGTGGGTGTAAGAACAGCCCACGGCAGGTACTGATGAAGGTATTTGGATACCCGAGAAGTAGGTGTGACACAGGATAGTAATGGATGAGGGTGTTGATTGCCGTTCTGAAACCCGTTAGCAGGTAAAAGTAAACGGCAGAATGGAGCCCAGCGGTCAAGACACATGCCTGCTGTGGAGTTAAAGCAAAATACTCGGCGAAGAGTGCACGACAGCGGGTGTGCCCTAACTGCGGGCTATAGCGCTTTCAAAATTGAAATGGAACCTGTCAATTATAAACTCATTTATTTTATTTTTCTGTGGCACTGCTTTTGAAAGATGAACCAGGCAGTTATCTTTTATTGTGGTTTGAATTTTTTTTTTTTTTTACTTTTTTTTCAGTTGGAAGATAAGGAAGACTTTCATGAAAAATTCATTCATTTCCTTAAGTATGCTATGATAATCTACAGACGGGAACCAGCAGTGGAACAAGTGATCAATTTTGCGGCTAAATTTGTTACTTCATTTTATCAAATGGAGAAAGAGGATGGTAGTGAGGAAGGAGAAGAAGATAATTTGATTCTGAATTATGTGTTTAAATTTCTGCTTGAGGTATAGTAACACTTATCAAATCTTTAACATAACAAATGGAAACTTCTGGTGGGGGAAACTTTCTGGTGCTTGAGATGATACCTACCAACTAGAACTTAAAAAGTGAAAGCAAGGCAAAGCTAGTGCTTTGTGAGTAACACCCCCTGCAAACCCAAAAAATCCACCACCACCACCCCCCGCCCCAATAACCAAACAACTGGATTTCAAAAGTTAGGCCCCTGAGTAAATATGAATTGTTTTCTTATTTGGCTGTCAGATGTGTTATTATAGGGTTATACTATAGGTGCATTTGTAAGTGTGAAATTCTGGAAGTGTTTTGGAAATTAATTTATACAGTTTCTTTGATAAGTAAAAATAAGTATAGTTGGCATATCTATTATTCATTTCTGCTTATTGCAAGTGTTATATAGAAAGAAGGTTGACAGTTCCAATAGCATGAAAACACAAGCAGAGTTAGATTTTCTTAAACTAGTGTTTTGATGTGGAAAAATTATTGGTCAGGCCAAGATCACTAGTCATCATTTCTAATACATTTTTTTCTCTTCTAATGTTTTATGGAGACAGGGAGGTAAGCTAGCTGAGGTACTGTAGTCTGCATTGAGTGATAAGCCTGATTTTTCCCTTGTGAAGACATTGCTGATTGTGTAAAGTGCCACTGATACAAGCGGTGGGCCATAATTGTTTTCCAGTTCTGTGACTTTTTAACCTTACTAAAAATAAACTGAAATAGGAAAAGCTTTTGAAATACAGAAGTGCATATTTCATCTACTGTATAGAATATTAACTACTTACACATGCATATTAATAGCCTTATGTTGGAAATGAGAAAAGTGTGATTATAAGAATACTTCTGTTTTTTCTTTCCCTAAGTGTCACGATGCGAACAGCCATGCAGTTAGGTTTCGAACGTGCCAACTTGTTAATAAGATTTTGGGAAATATGCCAGAGAATGCCCAGATTGATGATGACTTATTTGATAAAATTAACGAAGCTATGCTGATTAGACTTAAAGATAAATTCTCCAGTGTGAGAATTCAAGCTGTCTTGGCCCTGTCGAGACTTCAAGATCCTAAGGATGAAAACTGTCCTGTTGTTAATAGTAAGTAGTACTGCGCTTTTTCTTTTGTTTAAGAACATTTGTTGATTTACATTACTTTTTTTTACAAATTACAATTTATTACAATTACAAAACATTTTTAAGCATTTTTTTAAGCTTTGAGTAAGCAAATCTTAGAGGGTATTCTTGTAATAATTCATAAACTGTGAAGCTCCTTGCCAGAGGAGGTTGTAGATGCATGAGTGGTGTATGTTCAAGGGGAAAAGATAGAACTGCTTGAAGGAGAGACCCTTCAGTCCACTGGGGATTAAATGACAGTGGTTAAATAACCATATTGGGCTCAAGCTATTCCATGAACTGAACGTAGCTGAAGGATGCCGACAATAATGGTATGTTGCAAATTGGGGTGGAAATATGATACGTGCTTGCTCAGTTCTTACACTCTAAGGACCCTTTTGTACTATTAATTGAATTGAATTTGTACAAAAACACTTAGAGGAGTAGAGATGATAATAGAAAAACTAATTTTTTCTCAAATTATGGCTGTCTGCTCCATGAGAGGCAAACTGGTTACTGACATTGTTTACTTACGCTTTTTCTGGGTCTTGCTACACTCCCCCCCCCCCCCCCCCAATCTCATCTTATTCATGGATCACTTCCTTTAAGAGACCAGCACCTCTGGAAAACAGGTTTCTTGATGCTGCTTTTGTGCTGTTTGTGGGTTTCTTTGCGCACGGTATGATTCTTGACTAAGCCTCTACTTGGGTTGCCTCAAGGTAGATGGACTGTAGGTTTGTACTAGCAAAGCTGTTGTTAATGTAAATTTTGCCCTGATTAAACGTAACATACCCTCTTTCATGAAGAGAGTAAGTCAGTTAGGTTTTTTTGGTTGTTGTTAAGGTACCTTCTTTGAAATTATATTTTCTAAGTGTTTATTTATATGTTGCTTATTGAGGAGAACATAAATGTCATAGTCGATCATCGTCTCACAGAGCAAGAAGATGAATTCAAGTATTCTCTGATTAAATTCTTTTTGTTGTTGCTTTTAATTTTGAAGAAGGGTCAAGGGTATAACAAAAAGCATTACGTGAGAGATTTACTATTTGAGTTTTGGTAGGCTTAATGGAGATTACAGTTTTCCATTTACAGGAAAGTTTGAGCATCTACCTCAAAGGTAATGAGGATTTAGAGCCGGTGAATAGAGGTCTTAAGGAGCGAACATTTGGAAACATTTTATTTTTTAGCTTTATTTTTTTGTCCAGTAAATGACAAAGGGGTTATTTATAGGTGGGATCCAGAGCAGCAAATTTCAGAGTTATTAACTGAAGAGCCTACATATGATTGCTAATATTTTCATAGTTGCATTTCTTTTGAGATCACAGCTCTGCATGTAATTGCCATAAAATCTTGGGGTTGTTGACCCTAAACTGTTCCCTAAATTTGTATGAGTTATGCAGGGGCAGAAGAAGGGTTTTAATAAGAGCTGCTGGGTTTTTGCGTATTTTCTGTTTTGCTACAATGTTTCAAATTATTATGAAAACATTATTATGACTGTTTTACTTTCAGTTTACAACACATTGCTTGAAAATGATTCAAATTCAGAAGTGAGGCGTGCAGTGCTGTCATGTATTGCTCCATCAGCAAGGACTTTGCCAAAAATTGTAGGGCGCACTATGGATGTAACGGAAGCTGTCAGGAAGCAGGCATATGAGGTAAATTGGATCACTTAATTGCAAAGACTGACTTAGGAAAAAAGCTTTAAAACTTTTATTACATTTAACTGGTTAAATACTAAGAATGGTTAAATAATTTATTTTCACTTGCCAGAATTTTGAGGGGGAGTGATTTAATACAAGTTTTCAAGTTGAAACCCCTGAACTTGATTGCAGAACTTGCTTTGTAGAAAGTACTTTTGTGATAGAACTTGGCTATTCAGGATCAGACAGTAAAAGTATAGATTATGTATAAAATCTTCTGTTTTCTATCTATGCATTTTGTGATTTTTGTGAAGCAATTTTTCTTCTCTGTTATTACATAATAGATAATTCAGTAAAGTTAGGATCACAGCAATACTAGTGTTAAAAAAACAAACAAAAAAAACCCCCCCAAAACCCCCACCAAACAAAAAAACACCCCCAAAACCTCCCAAAATAACACCCCACCCTACCCCCCCCCAGCATATTTCTGGTATTCCAATTTTGAGAAGTATCAACCATTACTTATATTTACATGTAGGGGTAAAGACAAGAAGCTACACTACCATGTATATTTCTTGTGCAGGCATCTTGGGCAAGATCTTCAAACAAAATGTTAATTTCTTTTTTTTCCCACAGAACACTTTTCTGTTCTTTCTTGACTTAAATTCTATTTAACTGAATCCCTGCGTTAGTAGGCTTTAGGAAAAGTATATACTTTAGTAATTTCATTGCAGGTATTCCTTGCTCTTGGATCTTTAAAGAGAATAGTTTTAGTATCCTGTTGCATTCAAGCAGAGCTACCAAGCTTCTAAGCTGTTTGTTAACTTTATTTTTACTTTATTTAATTTTACATTTTCTTCCATGCACAAGAATCTGCTTGTTAATGTATTGGTACAATGCTGCTGATATAGGTATTACGGGCTTTTATTGACTCTTGTTTTTTGTGGATGGATAAAACTGAGAGTTTAAACCTACAGGTAGTTAATGAATGCAGTTGTTAACATTTGTAGAAATGTATTTTAATGTCTTAATTTTTTTTAAGGTTTTGGCAGAAAAAGTTCACATGAGAGCTCTGTCAATAGCGCAGAGAGTAAAATTGTTGCAACAAGGACTTAATGACAGATCTGGTAAGAGATCATATTTCTCAACATCTTAATACAAATGTTTGAGAACACTTTCTAATGTTTTGGGGATGATTTATGTGGAAGCTCTGATGGTGATAAGGAGCTTAAAGGGAGTCATGAGGTACCAGGAAATGTTTAAGCATAAGAAATTCTGCTTGCTGCTTTGGTTTTCCAGTCCCCTTAGACTGGACAAACCAGAAAAGGATTGCACTTTCAAAAAACCTTGAAAGCCACTAAGCTCTAAAATAGGACCAAATGCTATTAAAATTAAAAACCAACAATGTAATTAAACACAGAAGTAGAAAAATGTAATTATTTAATTCAGTGTATTTTGAAACATGTTTCATTACAGATATTTTTGTAACTAATAAATATATTAAAGAATATTGACCTAACTAGCTGCTTCTTGTCTGCTGGCTGCCACACACACCACCACCCACCCCCCCCACCCCCCCCAATAATACTTGGTCTTGACAGGTAACTCTTTTTTTCTTAGGGTGAACGTATTTCTGTTTTAGTAATCTTTCAAAACTGGGGGTGGAAGCTACCTTCACTATTTTTTCCTGTGATCTTTCACTTGTCAGGAACAAGGATTTGTTGTAGTCTCTTACTGAGAAAGTACAGCCTCTGTATGTGGTCTATATTTCAGTGACATTGAGGTGTTTGACCTCATAAAAGAACTGCCTTCTTTTATGATCCAGAGCAGATACTTTCTCTGTTGGTGTCTATCTCTTCCTTAGGATGATTCTTCATCCCAGCTATTGAGGACTTGCTTTTTTCTTGACATCTAGAATCACAAGGGAAAATATCTGCCAGGGTATGTAGCCTCACTGATATCATTGATATCATATGCTCTTTGCTGGGCAAAAGAGGTTTATATTCCAAACTGGCCGCATTTATATATACGTCCACTAGTATTCCTTCATTTTGATTGGTTTTGCAAATCTTATAACCTTGAATATGTATATCTTTATCTGATTTGCTTATCTGAGTAACTCCCAAGCTAACGAGACGAACCCACTTGTTCAAGGTTGCTAGGTTGAAATTTTGGATATTTTTCCATATCTGCTTCAGAACAAGGGTTTATAATTAAACAAGACCTAGAAGACATAATCCAGATTCTGCTTACTCCTATTTTTCAGGGTGCATTCAGCTGTCAATTCCTCATTCTCATTCTTTTTCATTGTACTACATTGTACTAGTTTATGCTTTTCACCTTCTTGGAGAGGTTTCTCATTCTTAGGACCTTAATTCAGCTCTTTCAAGGCCTTTTTACAGCTCTTGATTTCTTGACTATTTCAGTGCTGCCTTTATGATAATAAGTTACATATAAGAAGAAAGATGAATGTTGTCAAGTGTGTGTGGACTTCAATGTTTCCATTATATTGGATATTGTTTTCTAAAAGGTCCTAAGAGCATACTTGTATTGCTCCCCAGTTATTATGTTTTTACTTCTACCAGACTAGTAGCAGTACTTCTAGCAGACTAGTAGCCTTTCTATTTCCCTGCTGAAATCTGTGTATGTATTAATGATGTACATATTCTAGATGTTCCCATAAATACTTTTTTACTTCATTGAATCTACTGATCCAGAAACTATTTGTTTGTTGTGGCAATGGGGAGGAGGGACTTAAAGTGTCTTTAAGTAAATTTGAATAATTGAATTAACACAAGAATTCTGTGTGACGGTGCAGACTAAAGGTCTGTACAGTAGTATCTTGCATCCAAAAGGGGCCAGTTCCTGAATGCCTGAAACAGAGCAAGTATATAACAATGCTTCCCCAGAATGTTTCCTTGCTCTACAGGAATTCATGGTTTGTAGATCTTCTGGGTTGAGGTGCTGTCTTTAGATCTAACAGTTTTTGGATAGAGGGTGTTTTTGGGGTTGGTTTTTTTGTTGTTGTTGGTTGTTTTTTAATTCCCTGGGGGGTGGGGGTGAAACTATGTTGCCTCAAAGACGTAATAGTGCTCCACAGGTAGTTCTTTTTTGACTGTTGTGGGTTTGGTTTAATTTTTTTTTCCTTTAAGGTAATGTTAAGTTCAACTATATAATAACTTCTTTCCAAAAAGGCTCCTATAGAACAAGGATTTGTGAAAGTATGTCAAAAACTTGCTATTTTTTGACCTTTAAAGTTTTAACCCTTTTAAATTCCTAATTAAATTCCTAAATTGAATTTTTAGATGCTGTAAAGGAGGTAATGAAGAAGAAGCTGCTTCAAGCCTGGTTACGATTGACTGAGGGGGATGTTTTAGAATTGCTTCATCGACTGGATGTGGAAAACTGCCCAGAAGTGGCCACCCCAGTACTAAATGCTATGTTTTCATTATCTCCACTTCATGACTTTGTTCAGAACTGTAAAAACCTTGACAGCAGGTATGCAGATCACTTTTCATTTCCAAAAGATGAATATTTTGTATAAGAATATTAAATTAAAGGTTATATCTAAATGGGGAGCAGAGTAACTATTACCTGTGGTGAAAGACTGATATTGTGGTGTAAGCCATGATGTCTCCCTGGTGTTTGTGTACTTAAGTGTTTTGGATATGCTTTTTTCTTCTTTAAAAGATCTGTGTTCACCAGCTGAAAATGATTGTGCCAGATAAGCAAGAGCAAAAAATGAAAAATGTCTTTGACTTCTTGTTTCCTGAACACCCCAAAAATTGCACTCTCAGAATTTGAGGAGGCAGTTATTAATCAACTAAACGAGCTTTTCTATGAGTAACAACTTGGAGTCTAATTTGGTTTATTTCCTGTACTGTGTGCAGGTTACAATAAAGGCTGTTTACCCCCACAACTGTAGTCTCCTCTCTTCTTTTAACCGGCGGTACTGAAAAGCTCCTTTTCTCCTGTTCCTCCTCCCTCTCAGTAATGCTTCTGTTCTTTCTTACACATTTCCTAGTCCTCTTTGGCTTTCCTCTATCCTTTTTGCTGAGCTAGAGCAGCACAATTTGGGGCTGGTTCAGTTATGTGTTGACTGTCTGGAGACTCAATTGGAATGGAATTATTTGGCTTGTGTTTCAGCCTTCTTTTGGAGGCATTTTACTTGTTTTAACAGGGCTTGACAGAAGCTGGTATCTTAGAGGCTTATTTTCCTGTGTTAATGTTTGGTAGAATTTGATGAAGTGAGCTCCTAACCTATGAAGAAGATGGTGTGATGAATATTAAGATCCATAAAGGAAAATGAAGTGGGGGAAGAAAACAAGAAATTAGAAGCTGTAGGAAATTTCTAAGGGAGGCAAAAAGGTGTGAGAAGAAATAGCTCAAGTTAATTGAGGCAACCAGAGTGGAATGATTATTAACAGTGGTAGGAATCTAATCTCAGATGATAAACTTAAATGACAAATTGTCACTTTTTAAAAGTGATAACAAAATCTTATTCTGTGTTTTGGGGAAAACTGTGTAATGTCATCATATGAAGTGTCTTGCATTCTAGTAGTAGCATGACAGATGTTTTGAAATCAGTACATGCTAGATGCATTGCACTCCAAAGCTATAGATGTGGGCCTGTCTGGCTTTAAAAAGTATCAATAATGATGAAATAACTTTCATACAGCCTCTGGAAATGTGCTAATATCGTAAGAGGATCAAAGGAAAAATTTATATAATTATGGACTTGTCTGTCTGACTCTGCTCCTGCACGAAACAAGGCTTCTGTTCTGAAAGACTGGGCTAACTGAGGATTTTTTTAAGAAGTAGATCTGTTAGACTAATGATATTTTGAGAAGTCAGTGAAATTATTCAGCTTGTAATGAGGTTATTTGATTTATGGAAAATATTAGGCTTGTTCTTACATGATGTTTCTGGCTACAGCTTGAGTGATGCGGTATCTGTGTGATAAATGCTTAGATTTTTTAAGTCTTTGATTTCTGCTTGTTAAATTTACATTTAAATAAAGACTTGTCAGATTAATGGGAAGCCATCAAATGATCAGTTTTCATCTACATGTTGCTGGGGGTTTTTTTTGTTTTCTTTTTTCTTGTGTGTGTACGAGGGACCTAAAAGAAAAGCAAAATTGATATTGATAGTTTGCAAGTAAAATAGGATTCAAGGAAGTGAAAAGTACCACTGACAGTGTTAACTCTGTCTTTTCTGTTTTGAGGTAGAATTAATGCACAACTTGACGTTCTGCTTCTGAAAACAAAGATTATATACCGTGCTTAGCATGGAAAAGAATATGATTTTAAAAAGGAGGGGGGCTGTATGACTGGTAAACAGAAGATGAGCTTACAGAGACGTTGAGAAGCAAGTCTATCACTTTTTGCATTTAACATGCTATGATTGCTACTCGAATATTGTGTGAAGGTCTTGCATTAAGAACGGAAGAAACAATTCATAAACAGAAGGTGAAAAATAAATTAATGCAATGGTTGCATTTCTGCAGATTAATGGAGTTCAGTTTTCCAGACTTGTATAGTGATAATGTTTCGTAAGTTAAAGTACTTGGGTGGTTGGTCTAGGAGGTCTAAAGGGCTGAGCAGAATCTTTCTGCAAACTGATATGAACAGCCCTGATTTAAAATACTGAAAAGTGCAGTGTAGTGAGAGGCTTAGGGAGCTCTGTGTCCTCACTTAAGAAAGAGGAAGTTATTTTTGTCAGTCTTTAAGTATTTCTGTGGGGAATACCTTTGACAGGACTTTATTTTCATCTTAGAAAATAATCTATTTTTCTGCATTTGTTGTCTTTGACCCCATTTTATTTATCTCTCTGTATTTATTTATTTATGTTTAGAAAACTGATTCCGCTGGAAGACTTAACAGCTGAGAATGTGTTATATTGGAGATGTCTTTGTGAATATCTAAAGTCAAAAGGTGAAGAAGGTGAAGATTTACTGGAACAGATATTGCCAGAACCAGCTATATATGCAGATTATTTATTAAGGTACATTGCACTTAAAAATCATAGAATCATCTCTTACCACTAAAATATATTTTTTTTTTAAAAGTAGAGAATATTTCTTTTGTTCAACTATTCAGGTTTCCTCCAAAGCCAAAGTTGTGCTTGAACAGTGGGGTTTTTTGGTGGGTTTTTTTTTTTAAGACTTTCAAGACGATTTATTTCTAAACAAAAAAACTGTAAAAAGGAAATTTATAACTTGAAAACAATTTTTGGAATGTCCTTTCTCATGAATTATCAGCAAGATGGACTGCTAGATCAATAGCATATAATTCTTTGCAATTTAAGGCAATAGAATAATTGTTCTGTAATATGCAGCTATCCTTTGTCCATCTGTTATTATGTGGGTTGCTGTGTGTTTGCAAAGAGCTTGCAGAAAGAGGTTTTTGGCTCTTGCAGAAACGGATACTTTTTTTAATTGTTGTAATTTGTGAAAATAAAGTAAAATTTGGCTGCTGTCCCCAAGAGAAGTGTTTTTGAAAGTGAAAGTTTATTCCCTTCTCTTTCCCCTGCTTAGGCAGGAATGCTTCCTAGAAACTTAGGTTTGAAGCCAGTGAGAGAGCTGCTAAATAAGCCAATTACAGAACATTTAATTGGGGAGAAAAATGAATATTTTAGGTCAATCAATGTTTAAGAAAAAATGCAGAATTGTAAGCTTCATTTAGATACTTCACTATTACCTGGTGCAGGTAACATTATTGTTAAAAGATCAGAGACAGCTGCCTACATTGTTGTAATTTCAGATGTTCTTAAATACTAGCTACATGCAAAGATTTTGTCCTAACTTTGAAGACAT
Source organism: Pelecanus crispus (assembly GCF_030463565.1). NCBI lineage: Eukaryota > Metazoa > Chordata > Aves > Pelecaniformes > Pelecanidae > Pelecanus > Pelecanus crispus. The sequence continues at coordinate 69,469,132 of NC_134646.1, read as the reverse complement.
TTTTAAGATTTGCTAAATTTAATGAGCTGTTGCTGAAAAGTATCTGCAAAGCTGTAGTAAAAATAAGCATCTTTTTCACAGCTTGTATCAGTATTTGAATTTTATATATTACATTATATTCAGTATTGAATTTTGTACACGATATGTTTCACTCCTGATTTTCTGAACATGCATGCTCTCATTGATGGATAAAATTTTGATAAAAGAACCATGACTCTAGAAAAATAAAGAAATGGAACAAACTGACTACAGTTTCCATGCTATGTGGCTAGGTGTATCTGACCACAGATTGTTGTTCTTGTATGATGGCACACTTGGTCAGATAAAGAATTTAAAATTCACTGCACACTTGAATGATTTTTCTTGCATTTTGTCTTGTAGGCAATATAACACTTCTGAACATGTAGAAGAATACATAGTACCTAAACATGCAGAAAAATACTAGTTGTATACATGTACCATTTTTCATATATACATTTATTCCTAACATGCTGCCTTCATGCAGGGGCACAGAACTGAAATCACATATACAAGCATAACTTGTAATTTTCTGTTTCTTACTGTTTTGCATTCTCAAACAAGGGATTTTTTTTTTTAATGAAGTGCATTATTTTTTAACTGTACATTATTTGGTTTAAATAACTTTCTGGAACTATTCATCTATGAAAAGAACACAATTTTTAAGGTTTGTAACCAAGATAACCACTTGCTTATACAGGACAGGAAAGTGATAGGAGTTTGGGTTTTTTGGGGGGGGATTGTTTTGGGGTTGGTTTTGGTTGTGTTTTGTGGGGTTTTCGTGGTGGTTTGTTGGGTTTTTTTACTTTCCATCAACGGTTCTGAATGTAATTATATCTGTTCTATTTGGATTCAGTTACCTTCAAAATATGCCAGTTCTTAGTGAAGAACAAAGAGAAGACTTTACTTGTTTTGAAAACCTGATGACAAAAGAATTTATAGGCCAGCAACTGATTCTTATCATAGGCTGCATGGATACCACAGAAGAGGGAGGAAGGTAAACTTAAATATAAAATCTGTGTTATTAAGCTTATGGCTCATGCCTGTGGACAGGCATAGAGTCTTTGGGAAAATAACCTGATCAAACGGACAAAATACAGTTCTAATGCTAGCTGGAAAAAAAGGCATGGTCTCGCTAATGGAATTGTTCCCAAAAGTGTGCCAAATATTGTCTGCTTACTTTTATGGAAAAATGAGTTTTAATGCAGATACAACATTGTTTGGGGAGAAAAAAATTCAGTTGTTTTTCATAATGTATTCTTGATATTATGAATTACATGACTATTCATTTGGAATGTAGTGTATAAAAAATAAAAGGAGGTAAACGGATTACTTCTCAGCAGATGACTTGTAACAAGTCCTGTGTGTTTCTTATGTTTTTAAGCCCAGGCTGCTAAGGTCTAAAAGGTTACAGATGTTTTAGACGCCAAGCTGAATTGGACTGTTAACTGAGTTATTCCTATAGTTTGAACAGCCTTTTGATGTGAAGTAATAAAAGTGAATAAATTTGGAAGTTCATATCATCACAGGCATTTTATGAAAAATTGCAGTTATGATAGCACAAACACAGCAATAGCTTCGAACTGTCAGTGGAATGCATTATATGTGTGCTAGACTGGCAGGATAGTTTAACTTGTAATTTATTTTTTTAGTTTTCAGCCAGATAATTTCTATGAAAGCATTCTACAGTATTGATGTTCTGACTGTTTTCTGCTGGTATGACCTTTCATTGGACAGTAGTGACACCTGGTTAAAAAATTCAGCATTTTCTAATCAAGAGAAATCGGGTAAAATCAGGAAAAGACAAGCATTGCTAAGTAAGAAAATATATCCAGCAGTTAATATAGCTATAGACAAGTTTCTCTTATGTATTCTAAAGCCTTCATCACACTAACTCAAAGTGGGTAAAATATTAACTCTTATGTCTTCCATTTTCTTGAATAAGCAAATGGGTTGTTTGTTTGTTTTCTCTTTAATGCAGAAAGCATCTGATAGTTACTTTACAAAAGATTCTCATTCTACCTGCAACTTCAACAGCCCTTATACCTCTGCTTGCGGAAAGATTACTCAGTATCGTTAAGGATGATGACAGAAGGATTCAAATTGTGAGTAATTCTAAAGGCTAGTTGTTTTCTAGGCTCTGCCTTCCCTATATATCAAACAGCCTTTACAAAGCATTGTAACAGAAATATCAGGAGTCAAAATGTTTTTAGTTTGGAAAAGCATTTATGTCCTGTCCTGTCTCTTCCCAGCTAATTTTTTTTTTTGTAATAGCTGCATTTTGTGGTTGTCTAAAGATCTTTATCTGTAGAGATTTGGCTGGTGTGGTAAATGTAATCCTCAAATTAGGACAGTATTACACTTTGACAGTCTGTTTCAAAATCCTTTGTCATATTAGATCCAAACAGTTTTGACTAGAACATTCAAAATGAGGATAATGTACATTTCCAGGTTTCAGATTCTCTTCCCTCCTTTTAGGCGAGATAGGCACTCAAAACCCTTTAAGTAGTTTATATAGTAGAGTCTTTGTATACAGTGTAATTATTTAAACTTGACTCCTGAAAAATAGACCCTTGGTTTTGCTCAAGTATTTTTAAATGAACACTGGATTTCAGGACAGAGACCACTTTTCAAAAACCTCAATCCAGTGGATAAAGCTAAGATACAGGTTTGTTACATGATTACGATGGAAGAATTATGGTAATCTTAGCATTATAGTACAGTAGTAATAGTAGATGTGTGTATTTCTATTATTCTAGTGAAATACATTGATTTAATACATTCCGTTGATTTGGTACAGCTTGAGAGGAAGTTAAACTGAGGTGATCTGACACAAGGCAAATCAAATTAACACTATCCTGTCTCAGTCTTCAGTTTTCTTCATGTTTCATCTCTCTCTCTTTTTGTTTTCTTTTCTTTTTTTTTTTTTTTTAATTAACATAATGGGTCTGACTTTAAAGAAAACACCTAACCAACTGAAAACCTCTCAGCCTTGTTCTGTTTCTATGCATGTATTTGGCTTGAAATTAAATTACTTGCATGGCTTCTTATACTATGTGTGGTGGTTTATAGGCCTTTCAATGATAGTGTTCTTAGTTGTATTTTGATTGAAGTAGTAACAGATGAAAAACCTTACTCTCGTTACCAGTAATTCTTTTTAAAGCACATGTTCAGATCTAGAGGACATGGTGCCAGTGAACTGTTGGTCTAGAAAGGGCTTAACTTATTTATGGATATACAGTCTATTTTCTTGCTTATCTAGCTAAATGGTAGAAAACACTAGACTTTCATGGTTAGACTGTGTATTGTCAAATTGAGGATTTATTTGCAGTGAATTAGCTGTTAAGGGAAACTGCACAGATGTTCAATAATTTTTCAGGAGGGTGGTATTTTAAATTTGGAAAAGTTAAATGCTTAGTATCTGACATCTGAGCTGAAATTAATGGCACTAATATACTGTGTGTAACAACAGATCGCAGAAATTATATCAGAAGTTCGTGAGCCAATTGTTACAGTCGACCAGTCTGTTGATGTCGCTGAAATAAGGAAGCGGGAGCTTAAGGTAAGCAGATTTTAGTTAACAAGAAAAATATTTTTTTAAGCATATCCATCTAGTAAGAGTTTTATATGGTAGTGTATTATTGGCTAGTGTCAGTAGTGTATTGTTGGCTAAGACCACAGAGGTTATGGTATTACATTAATTTCTTTTTACTTTGTATTTCAGTTGGCTGAAATAAAAGTGAAACTTTTTGAAGCAAAAGAAGCTTTGGAAGAATGCATTGTTCTTCAGGATTTTAATAAAGCATCAGTTTTAAAAGAGAAAATAACTGAGTTGGAACACAGAAAAAATGATCTGATAAAAGAAACAGAGCAACCTGAAATTAAAGAAATGCGTGTGGAGAAGGTCTCTTCCCCTCCTGTATTCCCAAGTGCTGCTTATGTTTTGACATTTATTCATAGTTTTAAAAGAAAATGTAGTTTGGCCTTGTATCATCTAAATTTTTAAAATTGAAAATGAACGTTTATGGTATTAGTATTCTCCTGCTGCATGTATAGAAGCTGATGGTATGCTCTAGCAAAAACTGAATTGCAGTTAAGTGGCTCTTTGTCTTTGAGTAACTAAAGAATTCTAGACGGGTCTTGTTTTTACTGCTTTTAAGTAATGGAAAACATGAACCTGAATCTCTTTTTGTCATAGTTTATAGACAGATTTTGATTAATATTCTTGCACAACAAATGTGTAGTGGACAGGAAATGTTTATCTGGGTAGGGAAAAATTATGATTAATGTCTTCATTCTCCTTATCACACCCACCATTTGTATTAATAATGTTTTTCTCCTTTTCCCTGACCCACTTGAAGAATGATCCTGAAACACTGTTGAAGTGTCTGATGATGTGTTACGAGCTTCTGAAGATCATGTCCCTTTCTAAAGGAATTGGTCCAACCGTTAATGAAATCATTGAATCTCTGGTATGTAGGAATAAATACTGTTTACATTGTAATAAAAATGGATACATCATAGCTAGCCCTTAGGTGCTGGCAGGATGGTTTGTGATTATTTCACAATCACTTTGCTGTACCTGTAGTGTTGTGTCTGGTGCTTTTAAGCCTTCCTGGAACCTAGTGTCTTGGAGGTGCAGTCCAGATAAGCTCTTCTGAGCTCCTATGCCAGAACTGGTTGTTCTGTGGCAGAGAGATACTAAAATAAAACAGGCATATGGTAAGTATTTGACTGATGTATGACAGTGTTGAACAGTGCTGAGTTATACTGTGCCAAGTGTGGTGCTTAGGCATCTGCTTACTGCCCTTGCTGGTACTTTAATTACTTGGATTTTCTATCAGCTGAAGCGATGAGATCTCTAATAGAGAAATTTGATTTGATTTTTTTTTTTTTTTTTTTTTTTGCTATTCAAAAGCTTTTAATCTAGGAAAGACTGGAACTCTCATAGGCCTTTCCTTCATCCCTTCCATGTAGAAGGAAGGATGTTTGGGGGGGTTCCCCCCCCATACCTCTCTAGCACCTTTGAAGACCAAAATATTTCTGTATTGAAAAATAAGGCAGTGGCATTATAGGCCTCTTACAGTCTACAAGATATGCTTCCTAGTTTTCATTGTGAAGAGTATGGATTTTAAGATAAACATTACTAAATATCACAGACTTTTAAGTGTTACTGAGTGTGTGGTCAAGAGAAGGACAGCAAGGAAAAGTATGGAATGGCTTCTGTATGAAGAATGACTAAATAGGTTATCTCTTCGTAACCTGGAGGAGAGAGGACTTAGGGGTAGGGTCTGAAAGAGGGCGGAAGTCATAAGACATAAGTGTTATGGAGAAAGTGAATAAGGATTGGTTGATCATCCGATAAAACTAGCAAGCTCAAAATAAATGAAATGAGTTGATTCTTCATGTAATATATAGTCTGTGGAATTCCTTGTTGCAGGATGTGTGCATGGTGAACACTTGCATAAATTTCAAGGAAGGCTGAGCAAGTTCAAGAAAAATAAATATTATGGAATGATTAGGTAGATAGGAACAGCCTCCCAGCTCTGGTGTTTCTCAGCTGCAAATTGTTGGGACCTTGACAGGAATTCTTGAGAAGTATCTACTTAGTCTGTTTATGTAATAGTTTATTGGTTTTGATCTTTTTTGATAATGAGACAATGGGCTAGATGACCCTGTGGGCATCTGTGGGCATTCTTAAAATTCAAACTGCAAAGAAATTGCAATACCTATTTAGATTAGTTTGAATATAACACCTGATTTCTTTCAGATGTATAAAAGTATCCTTAGAAATCCTAATTAGTGTTGATGTATCCCCCAGACACCTTTTATTTTTCATTAGGTCTGTCTTTAATTTTCACATTTGTTGTTCATTCCACTTTTCTTTCTCTAAGATCCTGCTTTCGTATTGTTCCTGCTGGATTTTCACATATTACCTGATTTGGGATATCTTGTTGTTTAAACTTGAACTCTTCAGTAAACGCAAAAATATGAAATGATCCCATTGTAGCATTCACCCTGTATCTAGTCTGGCTTTTCTTTTGTGTGGATTTTTACCATTGTCTTCTCAAAACTCTTCCAAGTACGTGGAAGTGGCATCTGTATTTTGCACGTTGGACCTGGGTATTGTGTCTCTGCAAGACTGCTAATGTCCTTTATGAAGAAATGTGTAGGTTTGTTGTTGTGTGGTGGTTTTTTTTTTTTATTTCACAATGAGTGGTCAACTCAATTTTGTTTGAAAACAAGTATTTATTAAAAACAAACACAAAGGAAAAAACTTGTGATTTTTTTTTTTCTGTCATTTTATTGCTGATTTCAAACAGCATACTCAATCTGCTTCTGTTTACATGTAGATAAACAGAGTATATAGTAGCTACCACTTTCTAATCCTGTGTCAAAATTAAATTATTTTTAGTTTCAGGGTAAGCACACATTTTAGTACTCAGTTTTTTTGTTTTCAATTTATGTATTTCAGCTATAAAGTTTAATATTATTGTTTCCAGATACTTCCTGGCATAACTAATGTCCATCCAGCTGTGAGAAATATGGCAGTTCTGTGTTTGGGTTGCTGTGCCCTTCAGAACAAAGAATTTGCCCGACAACAACTTGCACTGCTGTTACAGGTAAAACATCTGATGGGAAATGGAACAATGGTCTGTATGACTAAGTAAATAACACTAGTCTTGTATCTAAAACAAGCTATTCTACATAGTTACGTTATTTGAGCACGAGTGATTCCTGATTTCCTAGAGGTCTGGATCTGGAGAGTGTGGTTTCATGTAGATTTTTCTGACGTCTAGTAATATTCAAGCATATATTGTATTTTGGTTGTAGCATGCCTTTCCTTTGTAAGGTCACCCATTGTCTCAAAAGTTTGTAGGAATTCTTTATCTGTGAGTGTCGTGGCTTAACCCTAGCCAGCAACTAAGCACCACACAGCTGCTCACTCGCTCCTCCTGCCCCGATGGGATGGGGGAGAGAATTGAAAGAGTAAGAGTGAGAAACACTCCTGGGTTGAGATAAGAGCAGTTTAATAATTGAAATAAAATAAAGTAAAATAGTAGTAGTAATAACAACAATATAATAATAATAGTAATAATAATATACAAAGCAAGTGATGCACAATGCAATTGCTCACCACCTGCCGACTGGTACCCAGCCAGTTCCCGAGCAGCGATCATTGCCCCCCCCCCCAGCCAACTCCCCCCAGTTTCTATACTGAGCATGATGCCATATGGTATGGAATAGCCCTTTGGTCAGTTTGGGTCAGCTGTCCTGGCTGTGCCCCCTCCCAGCTTCTTGTGCACCTGGCAGAGCATGGGAAGCTGAAAAGTCCTTGACTAGTGTAAGCACTGCCTAGCAACAACTAAAACATCAGTGTGTTATCAGCATTATTCTCATACTAAATCCAAAACATAGCACTATGCCAGCTAGTAGGAAGAAAATTAACTTTCTCCCAGCCAAAACGAGGACAGTGAGGTCCACTTTCTCTTCTGAATCTGGATGAAATTGGTCATGTATTCATGTTATTAACATATAAAGGAGAAGCTGTAGGATTCTGCAAGCCTGCCTTCCTTGGGAAACCAAACTAAAAATGTGACTGTGATTGTCTTTCATTTCTGTTACATACTTAGCTGTGATCTTGGGTGTTCGATTTAATTTCTGAATTATGAATTTTATATGGATTAAGTAAGAGTTGTTAATTAGAGGATAAAGCAATATTCAAACCAAAAAACACCTTTGTGGTAAAAGTTCTGATGCTGAGCTAATTATATAAAAGATGACACTATTGTTGACTTTTCGGACCCTGACTTTGAGAGAAGTGTAGATGGCTGTTGTGCTTTATTAAGAGTGTGTTCATGTACACACTCAAGAGAAGTGACAGCAGGCACTGAGATGATATGCTTGGCTCAGACAAGATGATAGAGCTGCCAGTCACCATAGCAGGAGAACTTTGGGTTTCTAAAAAGTTAGCAAATCCTATTGTTTTTAATCTGCCTTTGAGTATGTCTCATTAAAAATCAGTTTGTTTAGGGAGGATTTCAGTTGTTTCAGCAGCTTAGAGTTTAGGCTTAAGTAATTAATTTCTGTATGTACTAAAACCCATATTCTTCATGTAGACCGCCATCAAAAGCAGGGTGTTGGGCTAAACACGTCTAGGATCTCTAGGCTAACCCACTATGTATGGTTTTGTCTGAATGTTAATTTGAACTATAATACACACAGTAACCTATGGTAACTTTCACTTTTATTGCTATCTTGCTCTCTGCTGTCTTTACATACTGTTTATTTTAATTAAGCTATACGGTATTTCAGAGCAGGGATTGTCTTATGTATTTTTTCTGTAGTGTCTAGCACTATGGAGCTACTACAGGCAAATAGACTTTCTGTTTAGAAGTTGAACAATCAAATTACATCTCACACATGCATGCTTACTCTGTGAGTGAAATTCAGTTGATTTTATGTAATGGAAAATGCATAGATGACTTGATAAATTGTTCCCAAACTGTATTATAAATTCAGGTTTAAACTCATATCACACCTTCCTAAAGTCTGAAATTTGTCCCAAGTATTATGAAAAGTTTCCCAAATTAAACAATCTTTTTAAAGCAAAAAATCTTATGCTGAATGTTAACATTGGTGGTCTACTGTAAGATGATGTATGTATTTTCCTTATTAAACATAGGTTTTACAAATAGACAATATAAAGGTAAAGCTCAGTGCTTTAAAGGCGATCTTTGATCAACTAATGCTGTTTGGGATTGAGCCATTTAAAGCCAGGAGAGGCAATGACTCTCAAAGTGAAGATGCACACATTAGAACTGAAAATTGTGAGGAAGAAAGTAAAACAATAGAAGAAGAAGAGACTGCTACGATTCACAGCCTCCTGCAGCTTCTTTCAGGTTTCTTAGACAGTGAGGTAAGAAATTCTATAAAATTTGCCTTAGTTTTGTTTTAAAATGACTTTTGCAGAAGGTTTACCATCCTATTAGGCTGCATGTGAACATTACATGATATGTAATTGAAATGAATGGTTTAATGTTAAAATAGCCATCTTAGAAAATGACCACAACTTTGCCCCTGATAGACACTAATGTTACTCTTGAGCTAGCTTTGAATTCTATGCAGGTGAAAATTTGTGAATGTAGAGACTTGATTGGTAAAATAGGACGTAGACTATTATTATAAAGTATTAGTGAAAAATGCTGTGGTTGGTGTGCTGTGTATATGATCAGTTCTTTCTTCAGTTTTCAGAACTTAGGACAGAAACTGCAGAAGGCATAGCCAAACTGATGTTCTCTGGGAGGCTGATTAGTGCCAAGCTTCTTTCTCGTCTTGTTTTGTTGTGGTATAATCCTGTGACTGAAGAGGATATTCGGCTTAGACACTGTCTGGGAGTTTTCTTCCCATTATTTGCTTACGCAAATAGGTATGGCCTTTTAAATTATTATGTGAAAATAGACATTGGTCTAGCAGCTTTAGGAACATTTTTTGATCTAGCACAAGGTAGAAATTGCACAAATGCAAATTAGACCTAAAGGGTCTAGTTCAGCCTCCTATGCATATTACTTTCGAACATACATAATCTCAATCTATGACTATTCTGAAGACTTTCCATTAATTCCCTCTTACCCCTGTGGCCTTCCACTTTTTTTTCTTTCCTAAGCCTGAAATTGAAACTGTTCTTCAAGATACTGAATAAAAGATTAATTTAAAAAGATGTGCTTTACTTATTTATGCTGTTGAGCACTACAGGTCGACTTTGAAGTGTCACTGCAAAGTAGCTAGCAGGAATGCTTCAAAAGAAAATAATCGGTGCCCAGCAGATATCAAAGCAGTGGGCTGGTTGGTTGTGGGTTGGGTTTTGGTTTTGTTTTGTTTTTTAACCAAATAATACTCCAATCAAAACTCACAGCAGGTTCAAAATCTCCTGTTTATTTTGGTGGTGGACAAAGGAGGTAGAAAGCTTATGTAAGAGCATAGAAGCTTAAATAGTAATTCTCATCTCCTTTCATTTGCTCAAAGAAAAAAATGTTTAACTTTTTCAGTTGTTGCTCGTGGTTTTAGCCAGTCTGAACTAGCTGAGTTTTTATCTGCTTTTTCTATGGTTAAGATTTAATTTAGGCATATTATATATTACCTTATCTGTTTTTCCAAAACAAATTGAATTTAATTTTTTGTGGCCTATAAATTACCACATTAAGAGCAATAGTTCATAGGGGGAGTTGGTTTGGAGAGGAAAAAAAACCCAAACAAATGTATTTTTGCTGTTGTCAGGGAGGAGAAGGGGGGGAAGAGGTGGGGAGTGGGAGAAGAAAAATACCCAGTCTCCTCCAGAATGGGGTTTTCCCACTTAAATTCTTTTGAAAGTAAGTAACATAAAAACTAATTTCATATGCTTCCAGTATCTCTGATAGTGACTAATGAATTTAAGCTTTTAACATTGATAATCTTTTACCTGTGAATATTGTCTTCTGACCCTGTGAGTTTGTTTTTTTTTTTATTATGAGTCCTAATGATTGCCCACCTGAGTAATTCTGTGTAATTGCAAAGTCATTTGCAAATGAGGCAACTCCTTCTGGCACCTCATAGATGAGAAAAACATGGTGTATGCTTTAAGCAAAAATCAGAAAAATCAGTAGAGAACAGTCCTAAATCTTAGTCTGGCTCATTGATTTGGAATCTCTGTTTAGTTAGGAAACCTCGTTAATTTTCTCTCTCAAAACATTATCTGCATTCTGGATCACAAACGGTTCATTTCAAGATCTATCATGGAGTGTCTTTTGTTACTAATACAGTATTTTCAGTACAGAATTATTAATTACCATGCATAATTCAGAACTGTCTGCAAAGTTGTCATTCAGAAAAGGAAAACTCGGATAATGAATGAGATTTGGCTGAGGCTCATACCTAATTTTGGTACTGATCTCTCACCGAATTTTAAAATTCCATTTGTTTTCCGGGTGTTGTTGCTCTGTTAACCTCTCCATCTGGTCACAGATATAATCAAGATGCTTACTTTTTGAAATGAAATATTTGAACTCTGAGGGGAAAAATGTTGATGCTGACTTCTATAAATATTCTGTCATGTCAGTAGTGGCATGGCATGCTAAAACAGGGACAGGATCCCGTAACCAGTGAACAATTCTTATTCATGGAATAATTTCTAAAAAGTGATAAACTCTCTGGCAGCCTAAGAGGAGAAACTTCTGCCTTGTGCCTTTATGCTACTAGACTTCTTTAAAATGTATTTTTTTTTTAATTTACAGGAAATAATCTGAATGATACTTCAGTTATGCTTGAGCCAATCTAAAACCTTAAAGCTGCTGAAAGGGAGAGTTCTTGCTTCCATTCTTTCTTGCCCCAGTTTTAGTGCTCAAAAAGTCTTTTGGTCAGCTGATTTGGCTCAATAATCCAGCAGCAAACAATCTGCTTTTTTGAAATTATTGACTTTCTCAGTTTTCTTCTGTAGTTATTTGGGTTCAAATAGGAGGTTAAAAAGTATCAGAAACAAAAAAGCCTTTATTTCACCAACTAGTACCTTGTACATTTTGACACCTTAGCTTTTAAATTTTTTTGACCCGTCTTGTGGAACAACACTTTTAGACAACTTGCTGCAGAACCAAGTGCAACATAATTTTTAGGCTTGCTTGGCAGGAGTTATTAACGCTTTTGAGAAAAGAAAGCACAAATATTTCTTCCAAAAATCTTGTTAACCACTGCATTTTTTTGCCAGGCTTCTTTGCTTTCTTATGTAATGAGAAGTATCCCCAAAGAAAAATGGTAGCAGGACGGAGGAATGAGCAGAAGACAGATTAATCTAAATGAAAGATTTAGAAATGTATTTCTGTCCCTTGAGAATATATCTGTATATATCAGTTAGGTTTTTGGTAGTAAGCGTGAACTTTCAAACTGTTCAGAGGCAGGAAGTGTTACTTAAAACTTACGTGAAATACTACGTGCTAAAACTTAAAATAAATTGGTTCTGTGGAGCAGTTTTAATGTCTTAATCCTGCTGGCTGTATTTACCGAGGTGGCTGCTCCCACTCTGCTTTGACTGATGTTTTGTAATGGGTCTGTGAACTTTTGTCATAGAAGAGAAAATTTAGGGGTGAATTAAGGTTTAATTTTGCCTCATTATGCTACTAATGTTGGACTCAATTGAAACAGGTCTAACCAGGAATGCTTTGAAGAAGCTTATCTTCCAACTCTGCAAACACTGTTAAATGCTCCTGCAACTTCACCTTTGGCTGAAATAGATATTGGCAATGTTTCTGAACTGTTAGTGGACCTGACCAGACCAAGTGGACTGAAACCTCAGTCTAAAAAGTCTCAGGACTATCAGGTACAGTGTGTTAAACTGGAGGAAAGCAATATTTGTGTCTAGAGATTAAGAACTACCCCCCTTCACTTCCTGCTAGCTGTCTGGGCTTCTGAGATTCTTAGTGTCAGAAGCTGGATTAGGTGAGTGACTGTTCAGGTAATGAAATCTTTTAGCTTGACCTACCTCCTTCAGTTTTCCCTCCCTCTTACAATTAAAAAAATGCTAGTAGGAACTTGCACTGTGCCTAATTGTCTATATTGGGAAAAGTATTTATAAAAATCCATTGGTGTATGTACTCAAAATACTGCATTTTAAGAAAATGTTTACCATGTAAAATTAGTCATTAGCTGCTTAAATCAGAATGATCTCATTGCTGTCCTTAGTAAATAGTTCCCAGCAAAATTTCTGATATCTGATTTCTTTCCTTTACAGGACTTAACAGTGCATGATAGTTTAGCAATGAAAATTTGCAGCGGAATCTTGATGGACCCAACTGCACCAGATGTTCGTATTTATGCAAAAGCTTTAAATTCACTAGAACTCAGTAGTTCTTCCACAGAGAATCTTCTGGTTCTGCTTGAGGAGATTCTAGAGGTAGTACATAAAGAACATCGTTCTTCATTTTTTTAGTCACTAGCAATCTAATATTCTGATATGCTTAAAAATGAAGTGCCTTTTGTTTACTATGATAATGTGACTGGAATTTCTCTTTTAATCAGTCTTTGAAAATTAATTTTTGATGAGTCATTTAGAAAAATCTGAGCTGATATCGCTGTACAATTTGCGTTTTTCTGCTACCATAGATAGTAAAACCAGTGTGAAACAGTGTGCCCAACTTGATACGTTTCAGTAGAGTAAGTTCTTTTGATAACTGTGGTGTAGTTAATTTTTTACATTAAAATAAAATTCAATATTAAGTCATCTATGGTTTGGATGGCTTATCTTTAGTTAATTATTAACAGCTGAAATTTTATGCCTAAACTTAGGATGTAACTGTAAGATCATTAAGCAACATGAAAAGGGTGCTTGATTTAAGATGAAGTGGGAAGGGATTACAAGACTGACATGAAAGTTTTTACGCTGATGATTTTATTAATATGGAAAAAATTAAAGTAAAATTTGGGAGTGTGACAGAGGAATACTGCTATATTGACATGTTGAAAAGAATGCAAATCACTATGGGCATATCATCCAGAGGCAGCAATGCTCCAGGACTCAGTTGGAAAGGTCCAGTCGCTTTAATGTGTTTTAGGTTTCCTTTGGTGTGGGAGGGGGAGTATTTTGGGGTTTCAGTGCCTGGTGTTGATGGAGAAAGTGTTTCTCCTTTCAACTTGACTAATCATCTTCATGTCACACATTGTATCCTTCATACACTAAATTTAACTATAATCCTGTTAGTGGGTAAATTTAATGGATAAAAAGAGACAGTTTTAAAATTAAGTAGCATTTAACATTAAATATCTCTTCTCCAGAAAGTGAAAGATAAACTCTGTCAAAGAGCTATTGAGAAGATCAAGATGAACTTGACTAAAGACCCTAATATGGGCAGAGACCACTTGGAAAGCACACAGGAAACAGGCCTCTCTGAAAGGACAGAGGAAACTGATGTCACATTATCTGAAAATACTATTCAAAATGAAGAAGGTAATTCAGGAGGGGTGTCGTTTAGTAGTAGGTATACAACTGAGTGACCTGTTTAGATGTGTATGTAAATAAGTTTAGTTTTCCTCCATTAAATTAATCTACTTTTTGAAAAAACAGGAAAAGTTAACATCTAGTAAATATGCATACAGTTTTAAAATACTTGTACTGCAGTATCTTCCATTTATTATTGCTTTTTGATCAGATTCTGTGTTTTCTTATTCTCCATATTACTCTAGTATAACCAGTGCTGTATTTTGAGTCTTAAGCTCACCTTGCAGCTCTTTTTTTTTTTTAAAAAAACAAAGACAGTATTATAATAGGCTTTTTTGTTTTTTAGCACACTCGTGTGCCTGCTAAATACTACTGCCAACTAGCTCATCTTTAGAATGTGACTTGGTAACTTGGAGGAAGAAACAAGTACTTTGTGGGGTTTTTAGCCTTTGGAGTTACCATGCCTGTGCTTCTTGCAGACTGTATTATAGCAGTATGTAGCTGATATCTTCAGTGCTGACACCAGTCTGTCCTTGTTAAGAGCTCATATGTTGGAGCCAGATTTGTTTTTATTGCTATTTAGGAGCCTGAAGTGGAAGTAGCTGGAAGACTTTCCTCCGCCTGCACAGCTTATGCAGCTGCATGTGCCTTAGCAGTGTACGTTGTGCTGGTGGCACAGAAAGTCTTAACATGCTTCAGCAGAAAAGCAATTGGATGAAATTTGTTTGTTTGCTTGTAGCAGTAAAGCAAAGATATTGATGTGCCACTGTTAGGCAGATCATGTTTTCTTTTAACATCTCTTTTAATTAATTGTTTATATTTTCTAGTGGATTATTTTAGGGCTTTAATATGTTGTTTCTGGAAGTGTCAAATACTTTAATTTTTCTATATCTTCTGTGTTTATGTCTTCAAATATTTATTGGATGGGAAGTTGGAAGTATGCTTTTGAGAAAATAGTTGTGCTGTTTTCTGCTAACATATGATAATACTTTTTGGTATGAATTTCTCATGAAAGAGGATTTTTGAGCACTTTTTAAAAGCAGTCTGTAGGAGAAAAGCATTTTTCCCTTCCCCTCTCCCACCCCTCCCCAGATACATTTGGGATCATTAAAAATAAAGCAGCATTTACTACTTCAAATTTGTAAATGATAGCTGTGAGCAAAAAGGGCAACAGACACTATTTTTGTCCTTCAATTGCTGCAAAGAAGATTTAGATTTGAAGTTAGGGATAAAACTTCCTAGCAATAACAGAGATTGCTGAAGAGAGTTCCTAAAATTCTTAGAAATTTTAAGAGTAGAACAGAATATTTCAGTTAGAAATTATCTACAATTATCATCTAGTCCAACTGCCTGACCACTTCAGGGCTGACCAAAAGTCAAAGCATGGTATTAAGGGCATTGTCCAAATGCCTCTTAAACACTGACAGGCTTGGGGCATTGACCACTCTAGGAAGCCTGTCCCAGTGTTTGACCACCCTCTCAGTAAAGAAATGCTTCCTAAAGTCCAGTCTAAACCTCCCCTGGCGCAGCTTTGGACCATTCCCACGCATCCTATCACTGGATCCCAGGGAGAAGAGATCAGCACCTCCCTCTCCACTTCCCCTCCTCAGGAAGCTGTAGAGAGCAATGAGATCACCCCTCAGCCTCCTCTTCCCCAAACCACATGAGCCCAGAGTCCTTAGCTGCTCCTCATAGGACATTCCTTCCAGCCCTTTCACCAGCTTTGTTGCCCTCCTCTGCATGCACTCAAGTACCTGAACATCCTTCTTAAATTGTGGGGCCCAGAACTGCACACAGTACTCAATGTGAGGGTGCACCAACGCTGAATACAGCGGGACAATCGCCTCTTCTGACTGGCTGGTGATGGTGTGTTTGATGCACCCCAGGATGCAGTTTGCCCTCTTGGCCGTCAGGGCACGCTGCTGCTGACTCCTATTGAGCCTGCTGTCCACCAGCACCCCCAGATCCCTTTCTGCAGGGCTGCTCTCCAGCCACTCCTCTCCCGATTTATACTTGTGCCTGGCATTACTCTGTCCTAGGTGCAGAATCCAGCATTTTGACTTGTTAAATTTCATCCCACTAATCATTGCCCAACGCTCCAATCTATCTAGATTCTATCTATCTCTGCAAGACCGCCTGTCCCTCAAGAGTCAACAGCACCTCCCAGTCTGGTATCATCAGCAAACTTGCTAATGGTGCATTCAACTCCTGCACCCAGGTCATTGACAGATGTATTGAACAGAACTGGCTTTAGAATTAAATCCCGAGGAACGCTGCTTGTGACTGGTTGCCAGCCAGACGTAACACCATTCACCACAACACTTTGAGCTCTGCCCTTCAGCCAGTTCTTCACCCAGCACACCATGAACCCTCTCACCCCACAGTTGGACAACTTGTCCAGAAGGATGCTGTGAGGAGGGACAGTATCAAAAGCCTTACTAAAATCCAGAAAAACTACATCCACCACCTTCCCACCTTATCCACTAGGCGGGTGACCTTATCATAGAAGGATATCGAATTAGTTAAACAGGACTTTCCCTTTGTGACCCCATGTTGACTGTGCCTGATGATTGCATTATTATTATAAGTGCCTTTCAATAGTACCCAGTATGATCTTCTCCATAATTTTTCCAGGAACTGAGGTTAGACTAACAGGTCTGTAGTTTCCTGGGTCTTCCCTCACACCCTTCTTGTAAATTGGAATAACATTGGCTAGCTTCCAGTCAGCAGGGACCTCCCCAGACTCCCAAGACCGTTGGTAGATGATTGAGAGGGATCTTGCCATAACATCCACTAGCTCCTTCAGGATGAATCCCATCAGGCCCAATGGACTTGGAATCACAGAATTATTTAGGTTGGAGAAGACCCTTAAGATCAAAGAGTCCAGCTGTAAACCTGATACTGCCAAGTCCACCACTAAACCATGCCCCTAAATGCCATGTCTACATGTCTTTTAAATACCTCCAGGGATGGTGACTCTACCATGTCCCTGGGCAGCCTGTTCCAGGGCTTGACTACCTTTTCTGTGAAGAAATTTTTCCTAATATCCAATCTAAACCTCCCCTGGCGCAACTCGAGGCTATTTCCTCTTGACCTATCACTTCTTACTTGGGAGAAGACACTGATGTCCACCTCACTACAACCTCCTTTCAGGTAGCTGTAGAGAGCGATAAGGTCTCCCCTCAGCCTCCTCTTCTCCAGGCTAAACAACCCCAGCTCCCTCAGCCGCTCCTCATAAGGCCTGTGCTCCAGACCCTTCACCAGCTTTGTTGCCCTTCTCTGAACACGCTCCAGCACCTCAATGGCTTTCTTGTACGGAGGGGCCCAAAACTGGACACAGTATTCCAGATGTGGCCTCACTAGTGCTGAGTACAGGGGGACAATCACTTCCCTTGTCCTGCTGGCCACGCTATTCCTGACACAAGCCAGGATGCTGTTGGCTGCCTTGGCCACCTGGGCACACTGCTGGGCTCGTGTTCAGCTTGTGGACATTCAGCTGATACAGCTGGTCCCTTACAATTTCAGTGTCTTCAAATGGAAAGTCAGTGTTCCCACACTCATGGCCCTCTGACTCAGGGGACCAGACAGTCCAAGGTCCATCAGCATTATTAAAGACTGAGGCAAAAAAAAGCATTAATTGCCTCTGCTTTTTCTTTATTCCTATTAGTCAGGTGACCATCTTCAACAAGTATTGGTCCAATGTTTTCTTTAGACCTCCTCTTGCTTTTAACATACTTTTAAAAGCCCTTCTTGTTATCTGACACAACACTGGCCAGTTTCAACTCTAATTGAGCTTTGACCTTTCGTGTCTTATCCCTGCGTATACAAACCACAGCTCTGTACTCTTCCTGCGAAGCCTGACCTTGCTTCCAGAGATCATAGAACTTCTTTTTCCTCTTGAGCTTGATGAGGAGTTCCCTGTTCAGCCAAGCTGGTCTTCTGTCCCGCTTGCTTGACTTTCAACACAATGGAAGGGGCTAAACAATTGTCAGGAATAGTTTACGTGTGATTGACCTATGTTGGGGTAGGGTTCTAGCCAAGTGATATTTTAAGCTTCCTCTAGCCTTATGATCTAATTTCTAGTTTAAGGAAAAAGTGGGGTTAAAATTATGTGGCTTTTTTATATAACAGCCAAAATTTAGAATACTGGTACTTAAGGTAAATTAGAAGTTGATTATCTATGACTTCTGCGTGTGCTATTCTGTTTGACAGAAAATAAAAAAGATGCTCTTCATATTCCAGTTAATGAAGTTAAAAGTAAAGCAACTGCAAAATTGAAATCCACAAGAAACAAAGCTGGCAAAGGTATGCACTAGCTTTTTCTGGCTACAATACTAGTTGTTTTGAATAAAATAATTTCATACTAACTTTTTGTGAATGTATAGATATAAAAACCATTCAGCCTTCATACTCCATTGTAGTTTTTAAAATTTTATTAAGAGATGAAAATAGTCTGTTTTGTGGAAATTTTTGTGCTCTTAGCCTCTACCAACAATACAGATTTAAAAAAGAAAAAAAAATGTCCAACTGCAGGATTTCAAGATAATTTGGCCACAGTCCTTTACAGTAACGTACAGGTGTTTATGGGAGAAGTGGTACATTGCGGGTTTTTTGTTGGTGGTTTTGTTTTGTCAGCACATTCTATCTCTGGTGACTGCATATTTATAGGTTTCAATGCAATATCAAACACTGAAGGAAGACACAAAACTAGTTTAAGAAAAGGAATGGTATTATGATATGAAAAGAGACTTTTGCTTATACTTAGGACAACGGAAAGCAGCAGCAGAAGTGAGGTCTGTGAGCAGAAGAAAAACTGGCACAACTGCAAAATGCAGTAGTGAAAGGTAAATTCTTTTGACTCCACCATCAAAACCATGATGTCTGTTCTAGCAAGGAAATGTAATTCAAATGTTTTTCTCTCCCAAACCTGCATCTTTAATATCCTTTAATACACAGATAAATATTTAAGAAAAAAATTTTCTTTGAACTAGTACTTTTGAAACAATAGCAGGTTTGACAGTGTCACATTTTATTATCATTGCTTAAAAGCCTGTAACTTTTTTTTCTTTTTTAACATACCTTTGTGTGTAGAGTTAACATACATTCTAGCTGACAAAAATTAGATTTTTGGCTTACAATATTACTCTTCCAATCATTTTTTCTGCTTTTTTAACTTTTTTTCTTTTTGTTCTGTGGAAGAATCAATTTTTTTGTTTTTTATTTAAGTTCTTTTTCCCCCCTCGACATTTTTGCTGCTTGTTTTTCAACATGTAGTTGATAGGCTTCTAGAAATGACTATAAGTGAATATACACAATAGATTCCTTCCCTTATGATCTTGTAGGATATCAGCATCAAAATGACATTATCTTTGTAGTTTTCAGCTGTGCTCACTTTCTCAAGCAAGTAATCCATGGACTGTAGGGTGACCAGGGCCAGTCATTCCCGTTTGCCTATTTGGTGTGTTCACTTTGATACCACCTAATCTTTTGGGGGTTTTTGCTTATTTTGCAACTACTAACACTTGGTCATCTTTACTGATACTGTTATTTCACTTGGAAAACATTGATACGTTCTTCTCAAAAAAATAAAAAGTTTGTAATTGGTAAGAAGTACTTTTGCTCTTTAAGACCATGTTTGAAGTTTGCTAATACAAAAACTCTTCAGTTTGCTTAGTCTTTTTGGCCTTACTTTAAAATACTTTACATTTCAGTAGTGATGAAATTCCAGAATCAGTCCCAATGTCAAGTTCAAGGCCTTCAAGACGAGCTAAAACAGTGGCGCTTGAAAAAACAAGAATGAATCTTTCAAGACTTTTAAATCGGGAAGCGGATCAATGAAGACAAAAGGAGAAAAATGTCCTTTGCTCACGCTGGTAGTCAACACCAGACTTGAAAAATAAGACATGCTTTGTTGTTAGTCATATTTAACTCTTTTTATATTATGCTCATTTGTAAGTCTAGATTTTTCTAGGAACTTTTAATTTTTTTAAACAGATGTTTTGACGATTTTCCCAATATGAGGTCCCTCATTCATGTAATAAAAAAATATTAAAACATTACCTGAACAAAACTTGGATTTTTTTTTTTAACTTTATAGTGAAGAATGCTTTTTACCTGCAAATATAAATTGCTGTTGGTGGTAAATACTTAATAGTTTGTCCTGGTTTCGGCTGGGATAGAGTTAATTTTCTTCCTAGCAGCAGGCATAGTGCTGTGTTTTGGATTTAGTAGGAGAAGAATGTTGATAACACGCTGATGTTTTAGTTGTTGCTAAGTACTGCTTATGCTAGTCAAGGACTTTTCAGCTTCCCATGCTCTGCCAGGTGTGCAAGAAACTGGGAGGGGGCACAGCCAGAATAGCTGATCCAAACTGACCAAAGGGCTATTCCATACCATATGACGTCATGCTCAGTATAGAAACTGGGGGGAGTTGGCCAGGGAGCAGCGATCGCTGCTCGGGGACGGGCTGGGCGTCTGTCGGCGGATGGTGAGCAATTGCATTGTGCATCACTTGCTTTGTATATTATTATCATTACTATTTTACTTTATTTCAATTATTAAACTGTTCTTATCTCAACCCAGGAGTGTTTCTCACTCTTACTCCTCCGATTCTCTCCCCCATCCCATCGGGGTAGGGGGAGTGAGTGAGCGGCTGCGTGGTGCTGAGTTGCTGGCTGGGGCTAAACCACGACATAGTTAAAGCTGGTTTGATACTTAACATTATTCAGAGAGAATGTTTAACCTGGAGTGGTTGCTTGTGATGGCAGCAATTTTGAATGTACCTACCTTTCATGCACCCACTTTCTTCATTTATTAGCATCTGCTGACCAGGTTTTATTGTTCATGTTAATGTAAAATAGAATTAATCTTAATTGTGAATTCTGCTTCCTGCAGATATGTGTCCACTTTATTTTAAGTAATGTCAAAATAGTAAAACTGAGTTACTGATTTTACAAATCTAAGCCTGGAAGTTTGCTACTGGTCTTGACCTTGTTACATAAAATCAGTACTGTGCTTTTAGAAAAGGATAAGAATATTTGTGGTACAAAATAAGATCCAATAAGGAAAGGAATACTTACGTACAGAAAAGGCAAAAAATGAAACACTTTATAAGGTCTGTGTACTGTCTTTTTGAAGTGGCATACAACTGTGATTTCTTTGTAGCTTCGAAGTTCACAAACCTTTTTCTAATGACATGTCTAGGAATAGTCATGAGTTTTAGAGACAATAGAAGATTAACTTTAAACTGCACGTGGTAGTCACTGGTGGCTGAGCAGACTCACTCTGGAAATGCTGGGGTTTTGGTTTGGAACAGGCTGTCGATCATCTCTGTTACAATTGTGCTGGTTTTGGCTGGGCTAGAGTTAATTTTCTCCACAGTAGCTGGTCCGGGGCTATGTTTGAGATTTGTGCTGGAAACATGTAACTGTTAGGTGTGCTGGAGCCCTGCTTTCCTGGAGATGGCCGAACACCTGCCTGCCGATGGGCAGCAGTGAATACATTCCTTGTTTTGCTTTGCTTGTGTGCACAGCTTTTGCTGTCTATTAAACTGTCTTTATCTCAACCCACGCGTTTTCTCACTCTTACTCTTCAGATGCTCTCCCCCTTCTCACTGGGGGGAGTGAGCAAGCAGCTGTGTGGGGCTTAGTTGCCGGCTGGGGTTAAACCACAAAACAATATCGATAATTTCCAAGGCAGGTGGAGAAAGCTCGTGTCGATTTCTTCACGTGTGCATCTCAGCTACTGATGCCCAATGTGGCTTTCTAAGGAACTTGCATTTACAGTAGGTAAATGTACTGTAAATGATCTTTAGTAATTCTCAGAAATGGGTTAGGGCCACAAGTGAAAAGTAGCGTTCCCAAAGTGTAATGCCCAAAGTTACGCTATTTTCAGGCTTGCATACAGAAAACAGACAGGATTGTGTTGCTTTTCCTCCCTTTCAGTTTTTGTTGGAAACTTGTCAAACCACAAAATGCCATGACACACTTTTCTGATGATATTTGCTATTCAGAAGCTCATGTAACTGAATTATTTTTATTGATAATTTTAAACAGAATTTTGAAGTCCTGAGCTCCCTCTTTTGATAATTCTTTTCTTCACACTCCTAGTGCGAGTTTGCACATATGCAACCACTTGAGATCAGAGACAGTGTCTGTCCCCTTGGGTGCTGCCTGAACGTAGTTCAAAGGGGTGAAATACATATTTCGGTTTTTCTCAGTGGATTGTCAATCAGAGCTCCCTTTGTGCTTTAAAGTTTAGGGCATTTTGGTTCCGGGTTTTTTTTTTTTTTTCTTTTTAATTATTTCAGTTACAAATTCTCTCTCACCCTCACTCTTGTGAGTGGTTTGCTCTTCTGCCACTAACACACTTTCAACGACTGCTGGTCCACTCTTTAGTTTTGGTTAAAATGAGTTTCTAGGCAAAGCAGGAGCAACAAAAACTTATAAAGGCCTCTCTGGGAATGCCTTCCTGAACAAATCGAAGAGCTTCATTTTGCTGCCTTGCTGTTCTGTTGTGCCTCGCCACACGTGCAGCTTCTGCCTCTGGCATCTCTTCAGGGATGCTGTACTGAAAAGACCAGGTTTCCCTGAAGTCACCTCTCCGTCGGTGGCCGTCTCTGGGGCGGATACGGCGTCGCCGGCCCCTGTTAACAGAAGACGGCAGTGAGCTCAGAGGAGGCCCCCAGGCTGGTGGGGGGGCTGGAGTTGCGCTGTGGGGAGAGGCTGAGGGAGCTGGGCATGGTCAGCCTGTGGGTGTGGGGAGACCCCCAGCTACCTGCGAGGCGTCCGGAGGAGCTGGAACCTGGCGCTTTGTCGCTGCACGTGATGGGAGGACAAAAACCAATGGGCCTACGTTGAACCTCGGACCGGAATATGAGGAGAGAGGTTGCCCGGAGAGGCTGTGCAGGCTCGGTCCTAGAGGCTTTTAAGACCTGGCTGGGTAAAGTCCTGACAACTGCTCTGAGCTGGCAGCTGGCCGGCCTTCAAGCTGGGTGTAGGGCTACCGGCCTCCTGGCGTCCTGTGCCTCAAGCACCCTGTGATCCTCCTTCAGGCCACAAACGTGACCAGCAGCTGGCACGTAATTTCCAGCCTCTCTGGGCTCTTCCCTTGCCCTGCTCCCTGTCAAAAGAAGGGTTTTCTATGCGACAGAAAATTTGGTTTGCTCTTACAAAAAATTACTTCATCTTTTGAGGAGGGATGGCTGCTTAGTTGCAGGGCAGGATGATCAGATGTGTGTTGTATTTCTCAAAGCTGATTACTAGCAATAATCAAGGTTTAAATGTATGCAGCTGACTTTCTGAGAAAGTTGCAAATGATAGCAATAGAGTACAGCCAAAGGTGATAAGGAGCAAAGTCTGGAAGTACCTTAGTACCTGCAGTGAAAAATCTTGACTTAGTATGTGTTACTCTTTCTAGCTAACATAATGTTGCTGATTTCTATTTAAAAACAGCCTCTTTGTTGCGCTGAATCAATTACTGTGCATCCCCTCTCTCTTTGCTGGCTAAACGCAACAGGGTGTCCAGAGCGCGTGAGCCAAACTAGGCCTAGACTAGAAGACTTGATTCTGCATTAAATAATGATAGAATGGCAGCGGTCATTTGTTGTCAAACTTAAAATGATCCGATGTTTATTCCTACACTAGTTTTTGTTCCTTAAAACCAGTTTTGTGATTGTGTTTGCATGCTTGCCTAATCAGTCTCTCCAGACTACAAATCAAAAATTTTCTCTTGGTAAGAGTCTCCTCTGGCTGGTCGCTGTTTCAAGACGAAGGGTGAGTGCTGCTCCAAGAACACTTCTTTTCCTAATTTTGTTGTTTATTGTGTGACTTAGAGAAGTGGTTAGCGAGCTTGGGTTATGTCTGTATCTGACTTCTGTCTGAAAACTTTTGAACTCGTCAGTCAACTGAAACTCTGTATGACACAAAGGAGAGGATCGCAATGGCTCAAAGTTAATGAAAACAGACAGCTCCCTGGAGGTGAGACATGCCTGTAACAGAAGAGGTCTGGTATTTATTCTGTCTTTGAAATGAGAAAATCCACGTGGCATCTCCTCCTTCGGGCACACGGACAAGATACCGGCTGCATTAGTTCCACTCCTTGTAAGACTGGGTTTGTGTCCCTTTTTGGATAGCCCTGACTCCTGACTGTTCCTTGTGCTTTGGTGGGGCTCCACTGAAGTCAGCTTCAGTGCCTCGTCCTCAGGAAGTTCAATTCTCTTTTTGGCTTTCTTGCCCCATAGAATCCAAATGGATGAAATAGCCGAGATACATGAAGACCCTCATGACAGTGTGGTGTGATGATGAATGTTCATTCTTTAATTGTGTTCTGCACTGTCTGACCTTTCAGTGACTCAAAATCCTTGTGGGATCTTGTGAGACTTACTGGCTTTCACAACAATCCTCCTATGTCAGTTGTTGGATTGCACCTGCAAGCCAACAAACTTTGGAAAGAAGAATTGCATCTTCATTTTGTTAAGTAAGATGATAATTGTAAGTGAATCCTTAAAACCTTTGTTTTATAAAATACAGTGTCTTCTGAGGGAACTTCCTTCTGGAAAATTAGTTCTTGGCAAGTACAAGACAGACACCTTCTTAAGAAGCTCAATTAAGAAACCTCTACTCTAGCTATTGAATGTATGACTCCAGAAAAGAGAAATATATCATATGGTTTTATTCTAACACTTTTGTTATGGCTCTATTAATAATAAAGTTTTGATGAAGTACATGAACCTTGCTAAAGCTGATCTAAGCATGGAATGTCTACAATGCAGTCAGCTACAACCGTTTACTACTTCTTTGAGTAGAGTTTAAAATGTTGATGTTTACATTGAATTTCCAAAGTACACAGGAAAAAAAAATGAAATAGGGAGAGCATTTACATCCATTTTAATTGGTGGCAGGCATAAATTGATAAAAACAAAAGGGGAAGAAAGACCATTTAGCAGAAACCTCAAAAAGTGCAGATACAGGTTCGTTGAATGACAATCTTTCAAGAGATTCTCCTGCAGGCTTGGCCTTTCTTTTAGACATTACGGTTATTAAACACTGTCACACAAAAGTTCTCAAGAGAAATGAAGATGAAAGCATACTGCAGAAACAAACTGGTTGTTCGATACGTTTCAATCCATTTGTGAAGGAGATCTCCTCAGATAATTTACCTTTTCTTTTTACTGCTTTGCTTCGAGGTAGTCGGTCTCCCACCTGTTACAGATTTGTTTGAATTGTTATTACCATAAATCTTTACATGGTGACCTATGCCACAAATTACATAATATATTAACTTTCGTGCACAAAAATAAAATTGGCAAATAATAATTAAACTTAAAGAACATAGAAAAATCACAATACTATTAAAGGGGAACATCTGATTCTGATATAAATTTGTACGGCAAGAATTTCATGATGGTCAGATGTGAAACTTGATATTTAATAGAAGAAAAAGTACATCAAAATGAATAATACTAGTAGTAATATAAAGCCAAATCACACAAGATCATTTCAAGATCAATGTAATAAATGCTTATTATTCAGCAGAAAAAAAAAATCAGGAACAATGTACAAAATAATAGTGCAAGAACAGCTGCAATCTATTTGTTCTCATCAGTTTTGAGATTTTGGTTAAAAACTTTACAGCTGGCGAGAGATGCTGCTGAAAAACTCAGATTCCACTCAGTGGGCTGATTAAGGCACATCTTTATGGACTTCAAATGTTCATTTTCTGTGTTCGTGTCTATTGAATTCTGCGGCTCCGAGACTTTCACTTGTAGCGTGCTGTGAGAAAAGAAGTGGGGGTGGGAAGGGGAAAAAAATGAGAAAAAGTTTAGTACACTTTCCTCTTCCCTTGCAAACAAGCAAACTGATAAGAGGCAAGATGAGGTGGTGGCAGATTGCATATACTGTTGGGGTTGTTTTTTTCTTGTTTTACTGCACTATGTTCCAGAAGCACTGAGATCAGAACCTGACTGTGCTGCGCTCTCCATGTTGTGAAAGTAGATCGGGCTGGTTGGTTTGTGTTGAAAGAGGTGAAGTCCTGTTAATTTGCAGAGCCTGTCCTAGGTCAGCCTCCCGCTAGTGCGACTGCTTTGCACAGAAGAGGTGTGTTCTGCAGGCTGCCTTTCTTAAATCCTGTCCAGCTGCCTACTGTAAAAGCATAGAGCAGGAATTGGGAAAGAATTTGGGGTGGGATTTTTTTTGCTGACATTGTTAATTTAGTACAGCCATGAAAGGACTAATATATAGACAGATTTTATTTTGTTTCAAATCTAGGAAAATAAGTAATACAAGAATGGAAAGAAGCCCAGCCCTTTCTGGGGATCTCTCAGCAGACTAGGATGTAAGTGTGGATTGAATCATACACTAATTGTTGCCATATAGAATCACAGAACAGAATCATGGAATGCTTTGGGGTGGAAGGGACCTTTAGAGATCATCTAGCCCAACCCCCTCCAGTGAGCAGGGACAGCTTTAACTCGATCAGGGTGCTCAGAGTCCTGTCCAACCTGACCTTGAATGTTTCCAGGGACAGGGCATCTACCACCTCTCTGGGCAACCTGTTCCAGTGTTTCACCACTCTCATCGTTAAAAAAATTTTTTCCCTAATATATAAAGCACTGTAATTGGGTGCACTCAGAAGATGAGAAGGTACAGTCTGGAAATCCTAATTTCAAACCTCTCTAGCCCTACTTTTTTTTTTTTTGTTTTAAATTTTTACTGCCTACCTCCTGCAGTGATCTGTGTCCTATGTGCAATTCATCGCTTCTCACCATCCTTTTCAAAGATTTCAAGAACTGCAAGAATGATACGAAGTTGGAAATATTTCCAATTACTGAGATTAAAAAAAAAATAGTTCTATGTACTGTAATTAAGGGTAGGAGGTAACAATCACGCTCTGAACTACCCACACACAGTTTCTTCTATCGAAGGGATGCTTAAGTAGCAAGAATATATCTTAATGGCTCTTACTTGCTGCATTTCAGGAAATCAGGTCCACCATGGGAGTTAGGTGCACATTATCAAAGACTGAATCTGCTGAAGCATAGCGTTCACAAGGCTGAACAGTCTAGTTGAGAACAGTCAGTAATTATACGACTACAACCTAAAACATATTAGCTTGTGTTACTGAAATATTATTGACTGACTTTGATTAAACTTTTTCCTACATCATAGCAAGAGGGAAAGACAGCTTGTGCAACAGCTAAAGTGACTAACTGTTACCTTTCACAGATCATCTGAAACACAATTTTCATTCTTTTACGTTTTCATGCCATTTCTCCAGAAGGCCATGTGCCTTTCTGACATGGTGAAACAGGCATTTCTATTCGCTAACCCTAGTTCCTAACCCTTGGTAACTCAGGTACTGCTCCCATGACCTGCATTTCCTTGTGTCCTTATTCTTCTGCCTCTAGCTTTTGTCTTGTACCCTTTTCCTTCATTCATCCATACACACCAGGAGGACGACATGCCATCCAGAGGGACCTGGACAAGCTGGAGAGGTGGGCCTGTGTGAACCTCATGAGGTTCAACAAGGCCAAATGCAAGGTCCTGCACCTGAGATGGGGCAACCCCCGATATCAATACAGGCTGGGGGATGAAGAGATTGAGAGCAGCCCTGCAGAGAAGGACTTGGGGGTACTGGTGGATGAAAAGCTGGACATGAGCCGACAATGTGCACTCGCAGCCCAGAAAGCCAACCGTATCCTGGGCTGCATCAAAAGAAGCGTGGCCAGCAGGTCGAGGGAGGGGATTCTGCCCCTCTACTCTGCTCTGGTGAGACCTCACCTGGAGCACTGCGTCCAGCTCTGGGGCCCTGAGCACAAGAAGGATGTGGACCTGCTGGAGAGGGTCCAGAGGAGGGCCACAAAGATGATCCGAGGGCTGGCGCACCTATCCTGTTGAGAAAAGGCTGAGAGAGTTGGGGTTGTTCAGCCCGGAGAAGAGAAGGCTGCAAGGAGACCTTATTGTGACCTTCCAGTACTTAAAGGGGGCCTATAGGAAGGATGGGGAGAATCTTTTTAGCAAGGCCTGTTGTGACAGGACAAGGAATAATGGATTTAAACTACAGAAGAACAGATTTAGACTAGACCTAAGACAGAAATTTTTTACAATGAGGGTGGTGAAGCACTGGAAGGGTTTGCCCAGAGAGGTCGTGGAAGCCCCATCCCTGGCAACATTCAAGGTCAGGTTGGCTGGGGCTCTGAGCAACCTGATCTGGTTAAAGCTGTCCCTGCTCGCGGGGGTGGGGGTGGGGGGGGGCTAGATGACCTCTAAAAGTCCCTTCCAACCCAAAGCTTTCAATGATTCTTTTCTGGTTTGCACATGCTCTTGTTACTCTGGTCTTTTCCTTCCAGTAGGGAAGAGAGTGCAATTGTAGGTGACTGACAGAGAAGACTTTAGTCAGCAAGGTTACTTTCTCAAATTTACCACCTCGCCAGACTTGAACCTTTGCTCTCACTTGCTGTGAGGAAAGTTAAAGCCTTTTCTTATGGCCATGGGATTAAGTGCACGTATGAGATGGTGCTAGGGCGGCCTGCTGAAGCCTTGCAGCTTTCCTCACTCCTACTGCTTAGGTGCTTTCCAGGCGTGGCCAGGAGAACAACTTAAAGTCTTAGCAATAAACAGAAATGCTGAACAGCTAAATGAAGAGATAGGGCTGGAATGTTGTTTTGTTTTGGGGTTGGTTGTTTTTGCTGTTATCTGAAAGGAGCATGTATGCCTTGGGAATCAAGAAACTGCAAACTATGCAAAGTGCTTTAAAGAACAGTATTTCTGCTGTGTTTAAAGCAGTAGCTACATGAACCTTATTTAATGATGGGCAAGTGCCAGACAGGAAAAGCTAAAGGTTCAGGCTTCTCAAATGATTTGGCATGTTACTTCCGTATATAAACTAGGAATTGTACTAAATCATTACGGCCCATTTTTCCAAACAACACTGTTCAATAACAGAGTGCGTACTAGGATTTGGTGTAATTGTGACCATGATTCCTTCCCATTTGCTTGGACTGCAAATCACAATGCAGTGTGCTATACTACTACCAAACAGCACTTTCTGAGTAGTTGACTATAATGGTTTTCTTCTCTGATGGACTGTCCTACGCTTTATGTTTTAGTTTTTGTACAGGTTTCTGTACAAGGTGTAAAAGGCAGGACTGATGTTGCAAAACTAGAACTGGCATATATGCTGGTAAGTGTCATGCAGCGATTTACCTCTTACAGAAGAACGCTAGGAAACTCGAGACTTTGGCATTTTAAGAGAATGCATAAAAACAGGAATAGAAAAATGTTAATGTTTTTTTTTCAGTTCCCCAGTATAAGTAACATCAACATAAAAAGCTCAAAGTATTTTAGGAAATTTTACCTTGATAAAAATAATGTGGAAAATAATATGGTTACAAATATGCATTAATATATTCATTAACCACTTAAGTCTCTCATCTCGCTTTTCATTCTTTTACCTGTAGTGATTCATTTTCTAGCTGTTGATTTAACAAGGTACAAAAATGGTGTATTTAAATACTACTTTTAAGGCAGAGAATGCAATTAAGGTGTAAAATTAATAGAAGCAGTTGAATTTCTCTAGCCAGATCCATCAATAGATGCTACTCTAAATTTTATTCTGCTCTGCTTACAAAAGGTGCACTGTGCATTAAGCATTCCTAGCAGAAGAAAGATATGTTTCATACAGCAACCCTCCTGTCAGGAAGAACTGCAGGTTACAGCCTGATGCTACCAGAAGCCATGAAGCCTATTTCGGTAGCACTTGGAATTAGGCTGTAGGGTATCTCTACTCTACACCCTCCTGGAGTTTTCCACTACCAATGCCGGCACCAGTATGAGGATGGAGGTCCCTTTAACTTCCTAGACAACAGGCATTTACTGATCTTATATAATGGTCTCTAAAAAGGTTAGAACTTCCAGTTCTGAAGCCATCTGTTTACTATTCCAGCAATTATCATCTGTTTTGTTTTTGTTCATTTGGGATTGCTGCTTTTATCAGCTTCCGTGCATGTGATTTGTGGAAGTCAGCTACAGGTGCTTCTGCAACATGGAACACAAATTCCAGTCATGGCATATTCAATAGTTCTGCTTTCACTAGATAATTCGAAGACAGGCCAACAGTGCTAAAAGCCCAGAAAGAAAGAAAGAAAGAAAAAGAAGAAACAGTCTTTTTTTTTTTTTTTAATTCTTTGTATGACAAACTAGTGATACTTCTTAAATTCAGATGCTTTTCTTCATCTTTAATTACACTCTCCTCTACCAGCCCTTGTCCTCTGACTGCTCTTGAAGTGCTGGTAACATATTTACTGCTTAATTTAAAAGATTTCATATTTCAGAGTGTACAATAGCTGATCCTGATCATTCTTGTTTATTCTTAGAAAGTAAAAATTTTAAAAAAAAGTATATGGAAACAAGACTATACCTTTTTGACCTGAAACAATAGCAATTTAAAAAAAATGTATCTCAGGGATTTTTGACTCTTCTCTGGAAGTGAGCACGTGAACTAGTGGAGAGGGAGGAGGCATGGGGTACTGCACTGAGGCTGTGGCCACACAAACATCATGTATGGTGACAGGACACACTGTTTTCTCAATGCAAGCTGAGAACGCCCTCACATGCTCTTGGCTTGCTTTGGATGCTGCTGCACACAAAACCAATGGGTCTAGAAAACTGTCGGTGATGACTCCAGGATTTTTTTTCATGTGTTGCAACTCTCAGTTCCCAAATCACCATTGCTGAATCATCTCTGAATTTACTAACTTTCAACAGCACTGGAAAAAGAGCAATTGCCTATGTTAATCTAACAAATCATAGCAGCCACGTCAGTATAATGCCAATGGACTCTGAAGTCCTAGCTAGTCTCCCCTGGCTAAGCAGACAACCCCAATGTGTGGTTAAGTCTCCAGGTCTGCTATGACCTAAAAGGATCATCTCTCTCCACAAAAATTTCCTCCTATCATTAAAGCAAAAGGCATTAAATAGAAAGGTCTTCAAAATCAACCTTCTACTAAAGCAAGAAACAAGGGGCTTCCACATGCTCCTAAGAACTGAAGAAACACTTGCTGTTTTCCATGCTTCCAGTTAAAACTGCTTGAATACAAGTATTTGTAAAATTTTGCATTTCTTTCTTTAGTTTTACCAAAATCATTGTTATGATAACAGAAATACTGATTTTCAATAGGAGGACATGAGAGCAATACTGAACAAGTTAAAAGGCTGCCAAGCACAAAAAGAAAAGAATATTCTTTGAGCTTCTTATTTTCTGTGCAGTTTGGAACTGTGTTCTTCAGGAAAAGCAGGAATTTGAACCTGTTGTATGAAAATGACAAAGTTAAAAAAAAAAAAAAATCTGGCTAGCTCAAGTCCATACATTTGCTGAGTTAGCCTGTGTCTATGACATCTCAAGGCCATGCAGAAAAAGTAGGAATAGGGATAAATGTTTTTTATCTGTTAGGTGACTCCTCAGCATTTCCTATCAAAGAGATTACCATCAACTGTCGTGTGTTTGTATGCTCTAAAATGACTATGAACATATCACTGTAGGGTTATGTTTCTCTAAATCTTTTACAACACTTATTTCATAGATAAAAACATCTCCATCCCAGCTAGCTGAGAGCTAGGTCAAACTGTTTTTTACCCTCCTGTCTGACAAAAATTCTGCAAACTGCACTTGTTAAACACCACCGTCAATGATGTGCAAATTGACAGCTTGGAAAGCGTAAGAGCATTCGTCATACCTAGCACTGATTTGAGGCTTTTACAGAAAGGTTTCAAGAATACTGAGTAGAAATAGTAAAACTTTAGCAGCATAAAAAAATTTTCTCTGTACAAACTACTCAAACGTTTCCCAGAAAAGGAAATAGTGGAATATATTAGGTTAAAATCTACAATGACTATAGTAGCCTCAGCATGCTTTCCAACAGATTGATTTGATAATGCAACATACATTGAAATTAAAGTAAACCAAGCACGCACAGTCAGATTTATTGTCTCTAAAACTCATCTTTCCACAATGCCAAAGTGCAACAACAAAGAAATCTACAAAGAAAAATTTTAATGTCTTATTTCCATTTATTAAATGGATTCTCGTTGTAATAAGAAATAATATTTTTCAGCTGAGCGGATGGAATCCCTTTTGGGAATCTGACAGAGAGAAAGAAATGCCCTGGAAATAGATGGCATACTCAACTAGATCAAAGCAAGCTGGGAAGATAAGCAATATCCAGATAAACAACATCCAGCAATAAACCAAGAGCTGGGTTTAACACAGCTGGAGTACTAAGACAAATAAAACAGTACACAAGACAGAACCAAGTCAGGAGGTGAACTGAAGGGAGACAAAAAGACTGGGTGAGAACTCAGAACCAGCCATAGTCCCAGACTGAAATCATGGTGGAAATGTTTATTTTGCTCTTCACACTAATTCAGAAATGTTTTCTTGGTTTGAGGAGAAAAAAAAAAAAGGTGGGAAGAAGAAGGGAATTAGGAATGAAATACATATGAAATACATAAGAAAGAGAACTAAAAGAGGCTAGTAGGAATGCGCTGAGTACTTGTGGCACATCAGTGAAAGAGGATTATTTACTGGTAGCTATTTCTTGAAGCTATGTATTGAAATATCCACACACTGTTCAAGCTTTAAGTTTAACTTGGATGGCTGTTGCACTTTTTATGTCACTAATTCATCTTCAAAGAGCACAACAGGAAAACCAAACAGCATATTGTATGCATTTTCAGGTAAAAGTTTGGCAAGTGGAATAGATGACAACAGTTTCAGAGTGCAGTCACAGAAATAACATGACTTTCTCCCCAAAACCAGTCAGCTATAGAAAATGTTCTCACTCCCTTAAACATGAAAGATCATAGGTTTAAATTGCAACTTCACTGCAGAAGTTGGGAACTGAAACAAGTATTAAAAAAAAAAAAAAATTAATCAGACTTGTGCAGCCATGGAAGTACAGAGCTCAGTCCTGATGGCTCTCCAAAATACAGGACAGATTTGAATGTATGTTGACAAGTTTAAATACAGACAACACTCCTACCCCCTTTTTAAGTTATAATTATTTAAAGCAGCCATAGAGAGTTATTTAGAACTGTGATCTTTTTGACAAGAATCACTATGTTTTGCGGTAATACAGATTATTTAGCAGTCCACGGAAGGTACAGGGTTCTTGAAGAACAATGAAGCAAAATATTAATGTAAGCTGTCACTGAAATGGGCATGAAGATGTGATAAAATTGTAGGGCATAATTTACCAGTGATGATAGTATTAAACCTGTTAAAGAAAAAAATAGTCCTATGATCTTAAATCGTTCATAGCATACTGTCTTCAAGATCTTGGAAACAAAAACCAGCGAAGAATCTAACAGTTGAAAGGAAGCATCATTAGTTTTATGATGAACATAATTCTTAGCATCTAGGCACCACCATGAAACAAGTCTGCCTCTGATCATCAGTTCCGTGAAAGAAAAAGACCTAATTTCTACGCATTATTAGAAGTTAGTAGCATGCAAATAAATTAAAAAACCCCTAAACACCTGTTGTGCAGATCAGTACTGTTGCATTTGCCTTAGAAACATACTATAACAGAAAAAAGTTTTCACTATTTTTATTCTACTTAATCATAATTAAAAATGGTTTTGAATGAGGTACAATAACACTAAGGCTTGGAGGCTCAGAACTACATATGCTGGTTCGGGCTGTTCTCAGAGGAAACAGAACGCCGCCATCTCAATACCGTGATGAATGCAGCTATGTAGTTCTTGTCATTTGAACTGGATTAGTTTCAAATCTTTAAATCATAATAGTTTTTTGACATTACAAATGCAATTATGTTATAGAGGGAGATCATCTCAGAAATATGATGAGACAGTCCCTGGGTGGTTTATAACTCACCAGACTTCTGAATTAAGGAAGGTCAAACAATAATTTGCAAATAAGTAATTTCCTTCTCTGACATTTCTACTACTCAAATATAATTTAAAAACAGCTGTGGGTAATAAACTGGTAAGCATGGAATGTCTCAGAACAAATATGATACACAAAAGAATTTCTTCAAACACACATCTGTAGAACTTTAAACTAGGAAGACACGTAACAACAACCACCACAATTTTAAGAATGGATACCTTAAGTATAGCTCTTAAATCTTTGCATTCCATTGCATTGCATTGCAAATAAATTTCTTAAATTTTAAAGATAAATTATTGTGACGGAATGTTTTGAAATTTATGCTAACTGCCCCAGTAAAAACATGAAACCGAACTTTAAGTACTTCCACCCCCCCCACCCCTGCCAAAAAATTTAGCCTCCATTCCAAATGGAAAACATGACACTTATATAAAAGAGCACCATTTAAGTGAGAATAAGAATATTTTTTTGGATTAAGAAACATATCATATGGCATTCTTAGAGCTTCTAGACAAGAATTTTTCAGCTAGGCTTCCATTTCATGTACAGGAAAATAATCTATTATTTGAAGCAAATAATCAAGTTTTCAATAGTTTGAAATAGACAACCTTGAGGGCAAGCCTGTGTCAGTAAAATATCAAGTATAATCAGTGCATATTTGTGAAATCCAAACCTTAGATAAGAGGAACCTGTGATTCAAGATCCATCTGAAAAGACTGATTGCCCTAAGCATCTTAATTTTTATGTATGCATGTATTTTAATATGAAATGTGAAAGTCTTATTATTCTGATTCCTAGCAGGACCACAATTCAGAAATATTCTACCATGATCTGCAAAGTGAAAACAAAGAATAAGAATACCTACATAAGACCTGCTTGGAAAAAGATTAATGTAGTCACATTACTCACTAATGGCTTGACAACTGATACAAAACATTCAAAACCAAGTAGAAATGCATAGGCTTATGCTTCTGAAAGGATTTTAAGCCCTAAACTAATGTTAAATTAAGGCCATTTCTACTGGTAGGCATGCAGTAAGAAAAGCAGGTCTAAAGTCGATCACCACTGAAGAAAGAGCTACAGCCAAGTTAAGATACCTGCCAGCTTAAGATACCTGCCAGAAGCACAGATTCCTTTTATATGTGCCTACAAGTGGAGACAGAAAGGAGCATGTGGCAGTAAGTAGAGGACGGAGAGTAGGTGAGCTGGCAAGCCACTGAAAGAAAATTTGTGAAACTCCTGTCTAAATTTAATTGGTGTAAGGAACGGATAAAGCTGAATGCAGACACAAGTCAGGTAAGTTTCTGCTGCTGAAAGAACAAATGAGACAGTAAAATCAGTCAGACTGACAAAATGAAACAAAAGAATACAGAAAAAAGCCTAGGTCTCTGTAAAGCATGAAGTTTCTCACTAAAGAGTTATATCCTCTTAATAGAGCAAGAGATACCATTATTTGTACTCCAAAAAACATTGAAGAATAATCTAAGCAGCCTTTACTGATGTCTAGAACATGAGAGAAATCAGCATTAGAAAAAGGTCCCCTTCCTTCAGTTATGAAAAAAAGGAAAGAGAAATATAAATTGCTCAACCTGTTCGACAAGAACAGAATGTCCAATTTGCCATGAGAATGGGAGCAGAAACAGTAACTTTTCGTGGCCAGAGCTGTTGGCCCAAAAGCATGGAGCTAGAAAGATGAAGTCTGTTATACATCCTGATTTTGGGAAAGACCTGTACCTTTACACTGTAGGAAAAAATTTAAAAGTAACCTGGTCTTCAATAAGAAAAAGTGGATTAAAAAGTAGGCACAGCTATTTAGAAAAGATTTATCCATTACCTGGGCTTGAAGAAATCTATGACAAAGGCTGTCTGACACCTTGCTCATGTGATATTATAAATCTCTTATCAGGTGTAAGAGAGTATGGACCAGCAGAAGTACACAATGACAAGTACGCAGTAAAAAACAAAAAGGGAATGAAATTGTGCTGCACTCATTCTGCAGTGCTCCTGAGAGTATGCTTTGGCACTCACAAACATACAGCTTGGAAAAAAAGAAAGCTGATGTGTGATCTGAGAAAGAAATAAAGTATGGTACTAAAGGAGAGCAAAGAATGAAGAGAGGATGCAGATGAATGTGGAACAACCAGAGCATAATGGTCTGAATGGTCTGAACAATGGTTCAGACATGGGTCTGAATAAAGTAAATGAATAAAAGCAATGGCGTGAAATAAACAGTTCAGCAGGGACCATGGCAAATGGAGGTTAGGCAGTTCTTTATTAAAGGCGTAGGCAGCTACAGTGGATCACATATGAAGCACAAGTCAATGCTGTATTGCTGTAAAAATACAGGTATCATGATATATATCATATCATATGACATATATCATATAATAAGCAGTGGGATAGCTAACACTGGAATAGATAGCCATGCCAATGGTGGAATTCTCATTATGGGAGCTAAGCCGTTATGAGAAGTGGTTAGATACCCTGTCTGGGCTCATCCGCCCCCCTGAAAAAGTGTGCACACCTTCTACGCTTCTGTGAGAGAGGGCAAAAAGGTAGAAAGCTGCAAGGAAAATACAGGTAGTCTGACTTATTAAAGTGAGTAATATAAAAAATGTTGACAAAAATCACACATTGAAAAAAAAAAATAAAGTGAGCATTTAGATGAGAAAACAAATCAGTCGGCTGAAAGCTGAATCCAATATGGAGGAAAAAGAAGTAACAGAGGGAGGAGATATGAAAACTGAGGTAATTCAAGATGATACCTTATGCATTGAAAGGAAAAGATGGAGAGAGATGTGTCTCAAGAACAGCATTATTTTATCAAGGTACACTGCAACCAATCAAAACATTATTTTGAGTCATAACCTGTTTAGGAACCTGATAAAAATGTGTGGAGTATGTTTTAATTATTGCTTAGTTACAATAATTTCAATATTTTATTTGACTAGCAGTGAAATAATTTCTATTTCCTTTTCTAGCTTTTTATTTTTTTAAAAAGGATTTTTTTTTAAAAAAAAAGGATATTTAAAAAAATCCTTGCAAA
The DNA here is from genome assembly GCF_030463565.1 of Pelecanus crispus. Classification (NCBI taxonomy): domain Eukaryota; kingdom Metazoa; phylum Chordata; class Aves; order Pelecaniformes; family Pelecanidae; genus Pelecanus; species Pelecanus crispus. The sequence continues at coordinate 69,432,203 of NC_134646.1, read as the reverse complement.
CAACAAAGTAATTAAAAATGCCAATTAACTTCTAAACTGGGACCTCAATCTAGGTTCTATTTGCAGTATTTCAAAGAAGTGATTTTCTCTTATAATGGTACATTAGAAATGTTCTTAGTTCATAGGCAGCACATATCCCTGTACGAATACATATAGGTACAGGTCTATAAATCATCTGTTTCTATATACCTGTATTTGCTAAAAAACTTAACTTGGGGTTCCAATCATTTTCTTCTGATTTGTTTTAAAATATCTAATAATATCTTTTAAATAACTAGGAAGTAAACTCTGTTAATGAGGACTCCATAAGCTTTCTTTGCTAGATTACATGCCCAAGAACACCGTCGTGCTTCATATTACATTGAGACCACAAAGCATGACACTACCTCACTAAGGGCAAAACTGTCAAGCTATGATGTTGCAGTGGTGTGCGCATGTGAATGCAAAATGCTGCTCGCAAAATGCTGGGCTTCCCATATAAACAATTTCCATTCAGATACATCCATAATTAGTTGTTGATCACTGTAAAAATATCTGGCTTAATTAGAACATGAAGGCTGTCAACAGCTTTCAGAAGCACTCAGTATACTAGGGAACACTCAAGATTCAGGGCCATTTTAAAGGGCAGAGAGTCTTTCTTTTTCTGTTGACCACAGGAAACACCAGAGAAAAAAAGGCTTATGATAAGAAAATGCTGTCCTTAAAATATGGCAAAAATCTTATTTGTATTAAATTAATATCCAGTTACCAAATGAATACAAGGAAGAAGGAACATAAAAAATGAAATATAATTTCTAACAGCTACCAAATGTTTACCTACATTTAAAACAAAATTTCAGGCAAGTTCATAAGATTTAGCACCACTCTGTAAAGCCCCGCAAACAAATACTTACTTTCTCCTGAAGTATTTTAAAATAATTAAAACATTTCTACTAGCCTCAAATCTTGTTTAAACAATGTCTTTAAGGCACAACTGAGTAATTATAGCAAAACAAAAGGACACCGCTAGCAAAAGGACAAACAGTGAATAAATGCAGCATTCTATCTGGCTTGAAAATCCGAAGGAGGTGTTGAATCATCAAAGGACAGACTATAACTAGCTTTTGATTGGTGAAAGAAGAATTAGAGAAGGAAAATCTACCCAGGAATACATGCAAACAACAGCCCAGTCATCTCACACCGTTTTAAATCTTCCCCTCAATTCTGGAACCAGAATCTGCACTTTTTGAATGCAACTAACTGAAGATGCTAGTATAACACACTTTAAAAAATTTGGTGACACCCCACCCACCCACTAGTTTTAGCACATAAACAACAGAGGAATGCAAACTAAGGCACAGTCCACATGCCTCTATGAATTAAAGCATCTTTCTTGAGCAGGAATATTTTCCCAGAGCTCAACACCAAAATGTGGAATTGTCTCAGTATAATTAACCTGCTCCGTGGTGGTCAGACTGCATAAATACTTTATTTACAAGTTACATCATCACAAGCTGTGTTGATTGACCTCTATCCTTTTCTATCTAACATCAACCAAAGCTCCACTTTAAGGCAGTAAACTTTTAACAGAAGAGAGGATTTTAAAAAGGGTATGTACTTGTCATATTTTCAAAAGCACTATGCAGGCCTGGGAAATCTACTACTTTCTCTTCTAGAGAAAGGCATAAGCAGAAAGACAGAAGCCTGCCTATATTTATATAGTATTATCAGTTCCCTAAAGAAAGCTGAAAAATTTAACCATTTCTTCAGGACTGAGAACAAATAGGAACGCATGAGTATGAGTTTCTCAGTTTTTGAGGAAATCAAATTAAAGAGAGATAACAAAGCAATACTGAATAAAATTATGAACAGCCCCCCCCCCCCCCCGGTATAAAACTGGGTATATAAATACTATACAAAGGCTTAATGATCATGACATTAAAATACAGAAATTTCCTTGCAGGTAAAGGAAATGAAAGACTTCAGAGTTGAGTTCGTCGAAAGAAATCTACTATTCAAATAAGCAAAAATAAAAATCCTTAGCTCAGAACCCTCAAAAGAACATGAGGAACAGCATACCCCAAGGCAATATGTAAATGACCACGGTTTAAAAGAAAACAGCACCCAAAATTTATGCACCTCACACTAGATCACATGATGGGAGAGAAAGACAAGGGAAGGACAGACTATATAATTGCATTTGGCAAGTGGAATTCCAGAGTGTAAAACAAGATGGAGCATTAGACTGTGGTATTGGAGCTGCTGTTGTTGCATTAAGGGGAATGAGGCAGAGACCATTAAATTCATTTAATGAGTCAGGATTTATTATACATGTACAGTCAACTATATATCAAGTCTACCTTTCTGCTTTTATACTTCTGCATTAAAAATGGCCCACTTACTGAGAACAGTCATTCATTTCAATATTGTTTCTACATTTTCTATTAACTTTCTTACTTTGTTTTATGGCTGTCTGTGAAAAAGTAACTTCTTGTCTGGCAATTACAGTTACGAAAATTTCTATCTGCTTACTCTGCACCACAGGTGAAACTTATTCTGAAGCCAAGTAACCTTCTGATAAAAAGCCTTTGTGAAAAGAGCTAAGACATGGCTGTTGAAAAGGATTTCTTGAAATCAACAGATATAATGAGTGTTAACACTATTTCTCTTTTGCATTTTACCTAACCCAATATTTTAAATACACATTAAGAGTGTAGAATGTGCTCCTTCATGAAAGAGAAAGCTGATGAGACTTGCTAAAAACAATCTTTGTTGTCACTAGATCATTGGTGTGAGACTAATGTCTTCCACAGTTGTAGGAAAGCGATTCACATTGTGCAGCCTTATTGCTACTGGATTGCACTGCTATAAGACAAATAAGCAACAGTACTGGAATATTCATGCCATACTAATATAGATGTGTAAAAAGAGTTCATAAAATTTTCCCTCCCAATTTTAAGAAAATTTCTGGTAATGGAAGCCAAGTTTAAGAAAAGTTTTGTCTGTTGTCATATTAATATAGATGTTATTTTACATGCACAATCAAGAGACCAATTAGACTCATAAAAATATCAAGTTTTCATTGTTAGATTCCTAACTCTTGTAGTCAACTTTGAAATGATTACAAAGATTAGCAAATTCTCATTTTAAGTACTGCACTAGCTTGATCTCATTAAGATAGCGTTTAAAAACAGCCTTCAAATATAATGAAAAATTAAAATGGAATATTTATATTCTCTGCCAACAAATACAATAGATTTTCTTCTAAAACTCCAGACTACTTGAAGGAAAGCCAAATTATAAGGGAGAAAATGGAAAAGTTCATTTTAAATGAAGAAAATATCCTAGCTTCAAGTGATTGGAACTGATTTCTAAAAGCTTTTCTGTGTGAACACCCACCCTGATACGAAGGGTAAGTAGAAAGGTATGTCATGTCATCACAGCACGCAGTACTGCCTGCTGCTGTAGTAGGTCCACAGCCTCCTTTGCATCTGTGATAAATTCATACCCTTCTGAAGCAGATTTTTAAAACATTCAGTACATTGTAAGTTCCTAAAATAGAGTCTTTTATTGTGTCCCATTTTATTGTTGGATAATAGTTTCTCTTATTTTAGCTTGGGTCTCTTGATGCCTTTTTGGATCTAGTTTGGCCAAGTCCAAAGCACATGAATGTGGTCTTCAGTGTTATAAGGAAACACACTGAACCACCCTCACAGAAAGAAACATAAAATACTTTCCTAAAAACATGCTTACATAATTTTCTTTGCCCACAGACAGTAATAATGTTTCAGTGTTGCTAAAGAAAATGCTCAGAACATAGATTTACAGTAAAAGGGAACTGCCCCTCAACACATCAAACGCACTGTTGAAGCAACAGTTCAGAAGTCAAGCAGTAACAAACAGCATATAGACCAATGTATCTACCATCCACCTGATCTTGAATAAAACAGGTAATATGAAAAAGTGATTAACTCTCTTCCATTGCTACAATGAGCACATTGCTAGTTCTAGTTGCTTGATACTACCTTGAGCTGTAAGAACTCAATTGCTTTACTCCCACTTGCGCATTCTAACAAAAATTGAGTATACATGAAAATTCAGCAACAACATTCTGCCTACCTGCCACAATGCTTCACAATAAAACAGCATCACAACACCTCTCTCTTTCAAGAATATTCGGTAAGACATCAAGATCAGTAAAACTTGAAGAAAAACTTTAAATATTGACCATAAATGTGTATATAAGAGCATTTCAAGCATGACAACAGAACAATGATATAATTTATGATACCACATCAACAAAAATACAGTCCAAAGAACATATGAATGAATAATGATGTTTTCATGTGCACTAAACTGCCAGATGCAGGAATTATGTTTGAAAATGCATGCACAGCTGGAAATCATGTTCCTTCTTTTTAGCCAGTAGCTATTACTCTAGACTAAAAATGTTTATGATTTCCTTGGCTAGTGCAGACAGTATGCAGTGTTGAATCAACATGCCAAAACAAGACATCCGTTTCTAGATCCGACAATGCTCCGATACTGCAACAGTACCCTAAAAATGATTTGGGGTTACAAGTGCGGAGAAAATTCCAGAATCTTAATTCTTCGTCTTTTAACATTCCCTTTATGAATGAGCTTTCTGTCTTATCTTTTCTAAAGACAACGATTGATATGAGAAACTATGAGTAAAAGGGAAAATAATAAAAATTGTAAATGAAATAATGTAAAATATCAAAATAGTTATCAGATTTCCTAAAGATACAAAACTAAAGGAGGAAAGTTATCAGGCAAGTAAAATTGAGTCCCAATTAAAATTAACATGAGACCATATCCCAGTAATAGGTCTTCCATTGCCATAGCAAGAAAAAGTTAAAGATAAATTTAATTCAAATGCAAAATTTTCTCAACTACAGTCAAAATTATGAAATAAAAGTATGAGAGAGCTCTTTCTTCATTTGCAAAAAAGAAACAGATAGATGTTATCCTTTCCTTTTCTAATTCTGGCTTTTTTACAGCAATCTGGTGTCAAGATTTGAACTTCTTAAAAACAAGGTTTTTATGTTGAGTTTGGTCCCCAATCAGTGAATTAAAATACAAAATAATAGTCTAAAGATAAAAAATGCTGTACTTTGGAAAAGCAGGGTTACACTGAATGAACTTAATATGAAGAATTTTATGTATCACATAAAGCACAAAAGAAATAATGTATACAACAGCCACCATATTGTTTATATTATAAGTTAAATTAACTTTTCAGTTTATTATCAGGGATAGTTTTCTACAATATAGAATACAAAGGGGGACATAAGATTTTGCTCTGATATTTTGAATAGTTTTTTTTATTCTTTGGGCAATATAATCAGATTAGCCAATACAATATCGTTTCTACAAATGAATACTTCTGCAGTAACTTAATTCCTATTGCAGAACTTTTTACTTGGTGCCTATTTCACACCTTAGTTATTTTATTGAAATGAGTTGAGACTTCTGTTTAAGGAGATCTCTTCACCCAACAGAAGAAATAGTTTTACAAGTGTACCCCTTTTGTAAGTAATATAATGACCTTTCTGAGATTGTGGTTGCATTACAATGTATTATAAATATCTAGCTTTAAAAATTGATTTAATTTCACACTAGCCTAAAAAGATTCCAATCCAATGAATTTAGCGTAGTAACTGTACAGTGTACTTGTCTAGAATAATTTTGTATTTTAAATTGTTCTGTAAGGATTCAATGCGCAAACCCTTTAGAGTCAGCAGATTTCATTTGGCATTGAATGGATACTAAAACGGATCTCTGAATGAATACTTCTCAGAAGTAGAGTACTATTTTTTACTGTATAATTATAAAACCATTACAGATTTATATTAGAAATAATTCAATAACATTTTTTTTTAAACAACTACATGTTAATACACTGAATTTCTGCTTCATTTTATAATTTACCCTTCCTCACAATATGAAAAACTACACACCAGAATGAAATTCTGTTCCTTTTGAAATCAATAACCAGTTGCAACTGACTTCAGACATGTCAGGACTTGATTTGTTGTCTGTCTGAACTATATTAGTTAGCCCTTTTTCTTTTATCTTGGTGCATTATATCTGTAATAGAATGTAACACACCCATTGTGGCTGAAAGTTTTATGTAAGATATTATATACATTTTAAAATTGCACTTTCTGCATTATTCTGATGCTATACAATGTTTAATTTCATGACTTCTCTGAAATTAAAATGAATATCATGCAATTAAAAAAAAAATCCAAAATGCTTAGTTGTTTGATGTCTCCAATTCTTTAAGATTGCAATTTTAAGATGAAGGGGGGAACAGGAACTTACCTACTTGGTACTTTGGGTAATAAGTTGCCATTTGTCCACTATTGCATGATTGTCTCTTATGCCTTTTTCTTATATTTGTATCAGTGGTCTCCCATTGTGGACTTTTTCTTTTGTTTATTCTGATAAGAACTTCAGAACTACCAGCAGGATTATCATCATGGTTTACACCACTACTTAATTTTTTGCTGTTAAACTGGTCATCCAGCCTTTCAGTCACTTTAGAAGAATTAGATCCTTTAGATGTTTCCATTTCATTTTCTTGTTTCTTTAATTTATTTTGCTTAGTAGAATGGGACCTTAAAAGTGGATGTCTTTTTTCTTCCATATAGGCCTGATTGCTTTTACTTTCAACAGCTTCAGGAGAATAAATGACATTATTTAATTTAAATGAATTGTGCTGCTCAATATGGTTGATTTTTCTCAGAAATATTCTACAATCTTTAAAGGTTTTGGCTTTCCAAGTATTTTGAAACAGTTTATCTTGACTTTGTTCTTTTCTAACATTTTGCTGGCAACAAATTGTTCCGTTTGTCTCTGCATGTGACTTAAGTATATTTGCTAAACCAGGATGTGGGTTAAAGTCAGAAGATCCCATCATCTGTTGAACAAATGCATCTCTGGCTTCATTTTCAGTTGGCAAGAGGCTACTCTGAGATTCTACCAAAGTCTGAGCGGGCTGGATTTCTACCGTATTTTTTTCCTGGAGCTTGGGCATTTCATCATTGGTTTCCCCACTTGTACTTTTAAACAACTGGCTTTGGCTAAAGAACGGTAAATTTTTCTTTTTTGATTTCCAGCCTCCGGGAGCCTGATTATACAGCTTTTTCGTTTGTCCCCACCTATCACGCTGTAGCTTCTTAAATTCATTTCTTTTTAATCTGGCTAATGTGAAATTACTTTTCATGCTTAAGACTGGAGACCTCACCATGTTATGCAATATCTGTAATTTCCCTGCTGGTTTTGAAGGAGAGGATAGTGCAAACTTTTTAAAGTGCTTTCTGAAAGGGCAAGTACTAAGATCAGATTGTTTAGTTTCCATCTTTATCTCTCTAGTACTAACTACTTCTAAAGGATTACGAGCATTTGCCTTTCTCACTAGAGAGAGAGACTGTGTTTCTGTAGTTTGCATAAACCAGGTGCAGAGTTCATTCATATTACACTTTTTCTTAAAAAGCATTTTTATAGGTGATGTTTCAAGTTCTACAAGGCAGGAGTCTAAAGGGTTTGACATTTCAGTATTACAGTCTTGTTCAATGGGATCCCTTTTTTCACATAGACATTTATCAAACTCATGTCCCCCCACTCGCAACCAGGTATTAGTTATCTGCTCAAATCTATTATTTAGTTCTTCCAACAAAGTGTCACTTGAAGTGGAAGTAGCCCACCACCTGAGAGAGGGACTTGATGAAAAAATGGGATCCGATGATACTTCATTAATGGGCCCGAATTCACCATCCTTAAGATCCTTTTTTGCATTTCCTGAATTTCTTAGTTCTGAGGTATCTTTGGATGCTGTGCTCTGACTTGATTGCCTATGTTTTTCTTTCCGATCTTTAGCTTTTCTCAAATGGAGTTTGTAAGATTTATGTAGTAAGGCACTTCTACAAGAAAATGCACTAGAAGATGCTAATGAATGTAAAAAATGCAGCGAGGGTTTTCTGTCTCTAGCAGAATGCTTCAATGGAATTTCACGTTTTCTTGACACTGCTGTAATAATGCTGTTTGATCCATCCTCTCTAGAATCTTTCTGCATGCTCTTTACTTGACCCATATTATTGCACAGTTGATTTTTTCTCTCCTGTGGTATGTTTTTTTCTAACACATACTGCTGTTGTAAAGGAGGCAAACAGTTGCTAATACTCACTTTTCTTTCCTGAGGTGAAACTCTATTAACAGTCACTGATATGCCCGAGATTTTTACTTTTGCTGGCCTACCAGGTTTTCGAATGGTGGTTAACGGTTTCTTAATTGGCCGTATAATATTGCTACAAGGATGTGGTGATGCTAGGTTACTCTTGATAGGTCTGACATAGTCATAACCAGAGACCTCGTTTTCAGTAGAAGAATTCTGTAAGGCTTTTACTATTTCAGTCAAAGTATTTTCAGCTTCTGCATCGTGCCTAGCTTTGCTGCGGTCATTAGCAAAATTAGAATCATGGTGTTGTGTGGGCAGAATGCTGATTACATTTAGATTACCTTCAGAAACATGTCTCTTAGTTCTTCTTGACCTTCCAAAAACAACTGTCACAGTAATATTTTTGTTGCTGTTAACTTCTTCCATTACTGCTGCATCAGATTTGGTACTTTTACCATCGCTGCTAAGTTCAGGTCTAGGTTCGGTGCTTTCAGTCATGTCTACTTTTGGTTTTGGAGGCCGTCCAATAGGTCTCTTAACCTGCTTAACAACTTGAGGACCTATTTTCTTTGGTCTACCAGGTTTTCTTTTTAAAACCAATTCACTGCTACTGCTTGATTTTTCCACAACTTCGTCATTTTGTTTCGAGTCATTTAAGTTAGTTTGACCAACTGGACAAGAGCTTGCAATTGCTTCTGCATAAACACAGTGTGACGACTCCTTGCTATCATTTTCATTATAATCACAAATGAAAGAGATTGCATCAGAAAGATCTCCTGTAGCCTGTTTGTCTAACAAAGTGTTTGCATGCCCCTGAAACAAACAAATATCTGTGCTTCCTTTAGAAGATGCAGCTGCAGATGTTAAAGTATATTTGACTCCTTCACTACTATTAACCTCTGAGACAAACATAAGCTTAATAGGACTAGAGTAGTTTAAGGGAGATGAGATCTCCTCAGCTTCAGAAGTTGTATGCAAGTCCCCATTATTGGAAAGTGAACTGGATGAATCAAAGGTCAGAGATTTCAAAAGGCTGTCATTCATTTCTTGATCTATAACCAGTTCTTGTTTGTTTGTTGTCACGCACACAGTTTTGATTTTACTGCTACTTGGCACACGTGAATGTGGAAGGAAGCTTTGTCCTGTGCATCCCATTTCACCCAGAGTGAAAGGTAAGCCTCTTCTAGCAGCTGGGTTCATAACCTGTTCATAAGCATTATCTTTTACTTTTTGGCTTATTTTGTAACTATCCAGCAATGAGTTGTTAGTCTTTCTGGCTAAGTTTATTGTATCTTCTAAACGCTCTACAACAACTTGCAGATTTGTGTCTCTCATAATTTTGCTTATATTTATGTCACTGCATCTTTCAGCATGAACATCTGTCTGTATTTTCATCTTTTCCAAACTTTCTAAAGACTTTTTTGCATTGGATGACTTTCTAAACACAATATTATTTGTTACATACACAGAGTACCATCCAGGTGGCACAATGTTACGTTTAGTTCTGCCCAAGATTCCATTACTCTCATCCTTTAGAGGAATCTGATCAGTCTCTTTTAAGGTTGCACAATTTCCTTGTGTTTTTGTGAGTTTTGCCTGGCTGGCTGCAATAGCACTGTTTTCTGAAAGAACTAGAAAGCCAGAGCTGGTTTGAAAATTAGTAAGAGGTAGTTTGAAAGCCTCTGTTTGGTGTACTGGAAAGCACATTGGTTTGGTTTGGCAATTCATGCACGGATTACTTTCAAGATGTTGCAAAGCCTTATCTTCTATCACAGTAAAACTGTGTCTTTTATTTGGATATATTCTATTAAATTTTTTTGTAGATTTCTTTGCATTTCTGTCAGAAATTGACCTTTTTCTTACAAGAGTTTCATCAAGGCTTGCAAGCTCCCTCTTGATTTGCAAGGACTGTCGTCGAATGAATGGTGAATCAGGAGAATTATACATTGCAAATAAAGTTTCCTGACGCTTGCGAAATCTTGTTTGGATAATTTTCTTTTCCATTTGTTTATCATGTTGGTGAAGTAACTCCATAAAGCTGTAATCACTTGCCTTAGCATTATGCAAAAGAGAGCTTATGAAGTCTCCTAATTTGACATCATTTTCTGGTGCCCTGTCACTGCTAGAAAGTTTTACAAGATTTGTTGCTATATCTGTAGTGTCTATTGATTTTAACTTTTCATTAATACGGTCCATCAAATCTTGAAAAATGGCAGAATGTTCACCTTTCTCAGAATTTATATAATAATTGTTGCTTTCTTGGTCTGTTGATAGCAATGTTCCACCTGAATATTCGGTCTCTTTTCCTCTGAATGTTTTACCTTCATATTCAAATTCTCCTTTGCTTCCTTCAGCTGGCAAGAGGGATGGAGGCTGGTTGATGGATATTTCAAGCTTGTAATTGTCTAAAGTTGGAAAATCTATAACCGATCCTTCCGGTGATTCAAATTCTTTACTCTGTACAGGTGACAGTGGAGGCGGTGATGGGCTGCGAGATCTATTTGAATTTTTAATGCTGTTCAAGAGATCACAGTCCTTAGCTGAATATGTACATGCTGCTGCTTTCACAGAATGCCTGTTATAATTCTGCAATTGTTCAGCACACCACTTGTGAGAACTACATGCTTTGTTCACCATTGTCTTAATACATCCAATCGCTACAGCTTGGCATGACAAAGGATGGAAATCTTTAACACAGACAGACAGAGGTGGTAAACAAGTGTTTGGTCTTTGATTTTGTAAACAGCACCTTTTTGTCAGCATATGTCCATTGCAATTGCAAAATGAAACGTGAACATCCTCTTCAGTAAGTGAACTGGGAGTTTCAGAGTGGACCAAATGTGTTTGCTTGCAACTGCAAACTATAGGAACATTTTCATCTTGTATTAAAAATTTTAACATAGCCAAAGTCTGTTGCCAGTGATATGAACAAAAAGACTCCAAAACTTTGTGTAATGTTGATTTTCCATTTTCCAAATTAGCTGTTTCCTCTGAATTTGCATCAGCTGTTGAGCTTGAACTGAAAATGAAAACAAATCAAAACAAAATATAAATTACAGTAAAACACCATCTCTAATGTTTGTTATAATGGTTAAACTCTAGCCTAAAAACCTGAAGTTTGCAAAACAGTTCTGTTGTACTATTCAATCGTATTTGCAAGTGTCACTAGCAATGATGTGCATCTTATCTGTAGCAGTGATAGTCCTACCATAAGAAAAATAATCAGGAAGAAATTAAGGGACAAAAAGAATCGTTTGAAACATAGCTTCTCATATCTAAATGTAATTACAATAATGTTACCTTTCTGACATTTCAAACTACCTTAGTCATTAATGAAGGAAAACCTCACCAAGAACCTGGGGAGCTTAGTATTACTCCCATTTCACAAACTGAGGCACAGAGAGGGTAAATGACTTGCCTAAGGTCACAATTCAAGGTTGTGGCAGAGGCAAGAATGGATCCATCTCTCACGAATCCCACCCTAAAGTATTCATATACCAAAGTGTATTGAAAGCTCTTCAGGATACTCTTACAGATCCTTCTAAAGATGTTTTTATTTATATATTTATTTTTAAAGAACACTTAATAGGCTAACAGAAAATGGAAAAAATAGCCACTTGCTACTGTTACTGTTCTTTGCAGATAAAAGTTTCCCTTCTAGTTTGTAAATAAATTGCAGTGGTGCATCACAGGCTCTTCATTGCAATATACTACACGCACATACACACACACACACACGTGCGTGTGCACACACACACACATGGATTCCTTCATTAAACAGAAACAATCACCACTGGAATAACTTCTGTGATAAAGGTTAATGTCCTTTAAATCTCACATATAGGGTAGGCCTACATCTACATAAGACTTCTGAGCAGTTTTCGCGAAGATATTAACTCAAAAGAAAGTCACTTATAAAATACTACCTTATCTATTTAATTAATTTCTGATAAATCATTAAAACTAATGTCACTTACTTACCTAATCAATCATTTATATTGAAAAGCTGAAAAATTTCCACGGTAGAAATTAATACAGGTATTTCTTCAATTAAATACAAAATCCTTATGCTGGATAGGAACTATCAGCAGATAGTTAACACCTAATTCAAATGTTTTACTGAAACCAATTGCATGAGCAGAAAATGTTAGAAGAATTCTGTTTTAGAAAAGTATGTATTGTTTAAACATATCACCAAACTCTGAACATGACACTAACTTTTTGCCCTACTATTACCTCCTGTAATTTTTTGCATTTAAGCCTGTGCTTTGGAAAACTTTCATTCTGATTGTGTTTACAACTGTATTGATCAAGGAACAAACATATTTAAAATTTAATGTGCTGTATTTACATAAAGTTACCAATTCACTAATTAGTTCATACCCAATGTTATTAGCACCAATAATAACTTTCAGCTTCAGGTTTCTTACTGGAAGTTATACATACAAATGTGTATTTTTATTGTCCCATGTGGAATTTAAAGTTTAGAGCTTAAAACCAGCCAACTACGCTTAGTAATTCCTCATGTTTTTTCCTTCTGCTGTAATATTTTGTATGAAACAGTACATATTCAAAATCAAGCATCTAGATGATACTAACTCATAAAAGCATAATTGTGATGGTACTAGTTGAAATTGTGATTATGTTTAAACTGAAATAATTGAAGTCTTAAAAAGAAAAAAAACCCCTCTTTGCACTTGCAATCTAAAGTAAAAACAGCATTATTCAAGGGCATGTCATTGTTGGGATTTAACTGGTTTCGAAACATCACTTCAAGAGTCTGAGTGTTAATCATTCTAACAAACTTCGGAGTCACGAGGTGTTCAAATGTATCACTACACTTGTGAAAACAAAGCTTATTCTAGTAATACAATTACAGATAAACACTAATTGTCCTTCCCACCACTACAACTTTAATTAAATAATGTCTTGAAAGGCCAGATAGAAAAAAAATGAACATGGCACTGGTCTTCAATATTTTGTTTGTAAGTCACAGTAAATTTGTTAAGTACTAATTTGCTAAAAAGATGGCTATAGTACAGTCTTCTTAGCCTGAATCTCTAGACAGGTATCTTTCTGTCTGTCTAGACTTGCAAGGGATGTCTAATGGAGTTTCAATGGAGAGCTTTAACAGTAGAGGACCTGTATCCATAACTGCTATTTACAATACAGTCACTGGTGGAAGAAACTTCCAGAGCCCTAGAGCCTTCTCAAAGTCAGTAACCAAAATTTCCAAAGGCCTCAAAACTGCTTTGAATTTGCTATGTGGAGACCAACCTGTTGTATGGAGTAATATCTGGTTGTCACAGACATACTGGACATTCTTCTACTACTATTTCTTTTCTGGTTATCTACCTTTGTGTAACGTCTATAATCCGCTTGCCCTTCACGTGTGTTAGTTTCTAAAGCTGACAGACAACTTAACTTCATCTATTCTACTGTAATAGCACCACACTCCAAATGATCCTCCAAGTTTGCGAAAACACATCGACCCCTTGGTCGCAATTTGGGAACAGAGCTTACTACGTGAATTAAAGCATTAAAGCAACACAGTTTCTTTAAAGTGCCTCTCTGTAGAGATGTCCATATATTTAAACAAACTAATTTTTAGTAGCTTTTCAATACAATTATGGAATTCTATTTCAGTTTCCTGTAATTCCTTCCTATAGCCCTTTAACTTGGTGGTGTCACACAGTAGTTTAGACTATCCTCAAGATAAAAGGCTTAAACAATAATTTCATAGAAGGAAGAGCTATCATTTTCACAATTGCATACTCCTTCACAGAACAGTCTTACACTTCCTACAAACCACACAAAAAAAGATAGCTAGAGAGAGTGGGTAGGAAATGGAGGGGTTGACAGCGAAGAGGATCAATAAGCACTGTTCCCCCAGTACCTTCTGTGCACAATATCTCTGAAGACAAAAGTTAAGCATGGAATGATATTATTTCCCTGCTGGAGGGCAGGGGCAGTGAATACCACAGAGTGGGGATTGACGGGAGTCCAAAATTGACACAAAGGCAGAGATGTGATATGGTTAAGTACCAGCCTTTCAGTGTATTACTTTATGTATAAAAAAGTAAACCATTGCCTCCTCCACAAATCCAAAAAACTATCAGGAAAGAGCTCTTTCAGAGGGCTCCCAAAAAGATGTCCTTCCCTAGCATTCTGTCCTCTGTTGTCTCAGCCACAGACAAGATAGATCAATCTAGCAACTTCTTTGCAGACTGGGAACAGGAACAAAACTGGGAACAGAACATACTTTCAAGTACCCATATAAACAGCATAGAACTATTATAGAAATACAAATTTGTCTTACAGAAATGTTTGTTTTCTGATTTCACTAAGTAAATCCCTCAAAAAAAGCTATATATTATCTGTAATATATAATAATTTTTAGCTGCAAACTAAAGGATGTAACTGTTACAAAATTAGTTTTCTGAATTTCTTCTCATTTATGAGTAATGCATCGATTCTGAGAAATCATCCTTCCTTAAAGCTACTATTTCTGATATACAAAATTCTCATAGTAAATTACTCATTGGGTGCTTAAATTTGTACAGTTCTTGATCTTATGCCACTGCTAATAAAATTGTGCCTTAGGAGTAAGTCAAATGAGTCAGTGTACAGGTTTTTGTTTGTTTCTTTTTTTTTTTTTTTTACTGAATGAGCAAATCAATCACACATCAGTGTTGTAAATTTATGTGCAAAAGCATTGAAGTGCTTTACTACAAATTACAACGTAGAAACACGTTAACTAAACAATTAAATTCATACAATCAGATTTAGGAATATAACAACACAAAGAAGAAACAGAATTACAGTACATTTACAACACAAGACAAATACATGGAATTCATTAGAAAATATTGTAATAAATAATTAATGAATTATAGTGCAATTGATTTATGCATAAATATAACTAATTGCCTAAAAATCAGTTGTTAACAAAAATCTGTCAAAAATCAAGGCAGCCACAGAGTTTTACTAAATTACTGCGACAATGGAAATACTGCAATTAAAAAACAAATACAAGTATTTGTACTGTAAACAACTAAAAAAATCAGTCTCACTAAAGTTAATATACAATTTAATATAAAATTGTCATTAGCTACCAGAAATGGTTTAAACAGCTTTACTGAGCAGTAGTTCTAAAAACAGAGGCACTGTTTTTTAATATAAAATACTTGAGAAACATTCAAATAAGTAGAAAGCATGTAGGGCTTGCTTTCGCCTTCATTTAAAATTCTGCTGAAACAGGAATTTTCAGAAATTGTCAATTACTAAGTAGTGACTGGTAACTGAATTTATAAAACAGTTCAAAATGTGTAATTTAAATGACATTTAATGGAATACATAGGGGTTGGGGAAGGAGAATCTACACATTTCCCTGCCTTTCCTTAGTTGTGTAATCAAAGGTTAGCCTAATAATTAGAAACAAATAATTCTGTTCCTTTAAACACTTACAGGTTGAGTATCATCTATAAACTATCAAAAAATATTTTAATATACTATTTCTGACCAAAAAATAAATACAAGTACTAAAATGTTGAAAATTAATTATAATATTACATACAAAACTACTGAGTACTGTTAAGTCAATAGTAAAATGATCCCTGATTTTATGAATCCTGTTAATTTTTTGGTCAGGTCATCTTTTAAATGATATAAAAAGAGTACTGTAACTTGCCTTCAATATAAACCTCTGACTCAAATTTATAACATTGTCTACGGAGTAGAAAACATCAGTATGGTACAAATATTAGGCAATGTATTGAAGCCCAAAATTTTTGCAAGTAAAACTGTATAAAGACAGATCTTGAAACATTTAAGATTTTTTTCAACTTCATTTTTCAGTGGGGATATATTCACAAATTAATCCTTCTGGCCCTCACAAAATATGGCTTAATTCTTTTAAAATGAAAGATGACCCTGACATCTGCTGTTTTGTGACCTCCTTGTTATCAGGTACAGTTCTGCTTAAAAAAGGATTCATTCTGTAATATGCAAGTAAACTGTAATCACTGAAGAAGATTCAGTATAGATCTGAGAGACCAAAGAACTGAGACACTGGTTGTGCAGTTTCAAAGGATTATTCTGCTTTAAAATGGAAGTTGTTATTTTTTAGTAACATTAATAAATATGGGCTAGATTTTGCCATCAAAATTGCACTATGTTCTCCACTGAATTTAATGGCAAGTTTAGCTATAAATAAAATTACCAATTACAAGTGTGGCCTGTATGTATCTAATGTCCCGTTTCATCTTTATAATTAATGTACACACATGCAAATTTAAGTGTGTGTGGGGAAATAGATGCATGTGCACCAAATGTATAAAAGTTGGAGCAGTCTTTCTCTATGCCAAATTAGATGCATACAGAAAAATTACATTTTGAGAGGAAAAGGGCATTGATGTTCAGTATTGAATGTATGAAGCAAGCCCCCATTCTTCATATATAGACATATACTTTGTGATATTACACAAAAAAATCAAGTATGATATAAAGTCCAATGTGAATACTTTTAAAATGCATGTAAAAACTGCAATATGAAGGTAATTGGTCTCCCTTAAATTCTATTAAAAGTTACGTATTTAAAGTGAACTGCCTAACTTCTAACTACCAAATTTATAAAGAATTTATATTATTGAAAGTTCAAAACAGCTTCACTGTTTAATATTTGTATTTCTATCAAGACCCTGAACTGCAAATTTGGTTATTAGCAAAATGATAATGTAACTTGGTATTCATTTTGATAAACTGAAAATGTTTTGAAATGTCACAGCAGCAAATACATTACAGTTACAGTGAGGTTTTTCAATAGGAGTGTGACACAATCCTTAAATAAATTTTAAGTAGTCATAACATCAACTAACCAGCACGTTTAAACAAAAAACCAAACCCAAACCATTCTCAAGCTCATTCTGTGCACATTATGAACATGCTCTAAGTTGCATTCCAACTTTCTTTTTGAACCTTACAAGTTACCTTATTTGTCAAACTAAAAAAGAAATTATGTTAAAGTTTAAATTATTTTATGCTCTTAGTACTCCATCTTATTTCATATTTAATAATCCTATAACTACAGTAATTTCTCAGGTTTCATAAGTGTACACTTTGTAAACACCAATTTCTTTCTAAACCACCAACAAAATTTTCTTAAAATGGTAAAAAAATGCAGTTTATGCCTGCTAAACACACATTTTTAGTAATGAAATGTTTTTCTTACTTGTATTGGATATTTAAGTAACGATGAACTTTTTTTCTTTCACAGAATGTACTATATCCTACTAATATTTCACAAATCCACTTCCTTGTAAGGAACTAGCTTTTTTAAAAAATCCCTTGATTTGTATAATCTGAGTTACTTACAATTTATTGCAAGTATTCTGTGAAGTATAAAAGTCTGCTAACCCTTGGTTGTGTATTTCCATAATAAGATGGATTATTGAATGGGTAGAGTGGTTCTTCACCAATTAAAAATTATGCTTCACATGACAAATACTTGTTTTCCCAAAACATCTTTATGCTATTGACTACTAAATAAAACCTGAATCTTTTCACCTATTTATACAAGGATTATATTAAATACACACTATCAGAATTACGTGAGCAACTCTATAATTCTGTCCACAGTGAAAACCCTGAATAAAACTATTTTTCAAAAGGCATGTATGTGGTTTTTGAACTGTATAATTTCACGTCTTCTGTCAGAGTGAGCATATGTATTTCTCACACAGTGTGTGTATACAGACATACATATACACACACACAAAACAATTTGCTAACAATTGTTCTACACAGGCTTGCTACTATTTTTGCAGCTGCCAGTCCCTGAATCTGTCATATTAAATAAGCCAGTATCTGGTAATCGGAGTTTCTTCTTCGGCGGAGTCTTCAATGTTCCAGATCTTTCTTTTACTTTATATTCTAAAGTGCTGTGAGGTACCCCATAAATTCCTTGTGCTTTGGAAACACTCATTTTCCCACTCATTACCATTGCAATTGCTTCTTCCATTATTTCATGATCATACTGCCGATAGCGGCCACGTTTTTTTCTTGGTTGCTTATTATCTTTACGGTCCAAACTATCTTCTGTATTTTCTGAGGTTCCATCTACTGTCCCATTCTTAGCATTAAGACACAAAGGAGAGAGGTCCCCATGCAGAAAGTAGGAGTCAACACTTGAGTGAGTTACAGGTCCAGAACATTCAATTTTGTTCTGTTTAGGGAGTATATTTTTCAATTTTTGAAGAGCTGATCCTTCTAAGACTGAGGAGGTTTTAGAAACGTGGTACATAACATCCAGAAGACCAGCAGTATCAGACTGTGGTTTGGACACAGAACTTATTCTTAGCTGAGGAATTTTTAATTGTACAGTAGGACTTGAAGTTTCATATTGTAGATTTTCACTTTTTTCTTTAAATTGAGTGACCATTCTCTGTAGAGTTAACTGGTGGAGGTAACTGGAAGCTGTTGGGAATTTTAATTCTGAGGTTTCAAGTAGACTGAGTTTACTTTTTTCTGTGCGCTCTGCTTGAGCTCTTGCCCACAAGGCTACTTTTTGTAGGACTGCACAAGTTTCTTTACTGTCTTTAAATGAATAACTATCATTGAAATCTCGAGTTTTGTTTTTAAAAGGTGCAGGCTTTCCTGCTGGTAAGGCTTCTAAGTGGAGAAGTAAAGTTTTTTGAGGTATGCCATAAAGTATGCCTGCTTTATTTATGTCCAGTGCTCCAGACTGAATGTCTTTCAAAGCTTTTGAGAGCAAACCATCTGCAAACTCAGCACTTCTTTCCACATAGTCCTCTCTGTGTCTGTGTAGTCTCCTGGATGGATGGAATGAAACGATGGTAAACTGATGTATGAGAGACTCTCACACAGCTATGGAAGGGAAGGGTCCACTCCTTTATTATACTCCTTGCTTCGGTAACATCACTGCTTCTGATACTTTTAAGCCTTTGAGATGTGGTAGTTAAATGATTATCCTAGCAAAATGTTACAGTTCTGGTAGGACAGTGTGTCAAAAAAATCATACGGTGGCTTCTACAGCAGCCCTTCCAAGAACTTTATATCCTAGCTCAGTATTTGATAATATTCTCATGTGCTTGCTATATTCCCTTGTTCACATGCTTGCAGAGCAACACTCTTATAATTTTAACTATACAATTAACATTCCATTAAATACCCAAATCCTGAAGGAGTTTTTGTTAGTAGAAACGTGACGTTACCGCTAAACAAGTAATAAAAGAGTCAACCCCCTCATAGAAAATTTGCAGCAGTAAGTACATAACTACACACAAACATCCCAGACTTACACAAAACTAGGCTTTCTACAACGATAAAGTGCTGTAGTTAACAATCAAGTCCATTTTGGCAAAATAAAACACAGTTTTAAAAACTTCTAGCCACTATTTACAGCTCTCTAATTACAAAGTCATATTCATTTTGAAACTTCTTCATATCAGCAAATTAATAAAATGCAATTTTACATCATTCAACAAATACTGCTATTGTAGTCCTATATTTGGTAAGACGTACAGGTGACAAAAAGGGTCCTGCTATGGCTAGTGGATGGGAGGATGCCAAGATCATAACAAAATCCAACAAAATCTGTTTCACTAGTTTTGTGGTAGCTTTCAGCAGATGCAATAAACTTTTTCTTGCTGAATAAAGAAATTTAACCATTTGCCACCACACACCATAGTCAGAACCATGATGTAAGTATAAGTATGATGATTAAGAGCTCTCTCTCGCGCGCTTGCTCTCTCTCTCTTATTAAGGAATATTATAGATAATAGTCATTTAACTTGTTCATGTTAGTTGAAGAATATTTTAAATCTAAATATTAACATGGTCATTTTTGTCCAAAATTGAAGTTTCCTAAATAAACTGCGAAGGAATATATTTACATTTTCTTCTACTATCCTATTACTTTTAATCTGTTATGTAATCAATTTTCAGTTCATTTTTAGTAACATGAACTAAAGTTTGGTGATTGTTCTGATAACTTTTCTTTAAACAGAAAAAAAGGAAAAAGACAAATGAAACATATGATATATACATAGACACACACTTATGAGTGACAAAAATTCTTTTGAAAGCAAAATAGGAACCACATGTGTGTGTCAGTATATACAAATATGTTATGAACATAAAACCTGACTTCAGAGAAGAGAAACCTGCATTGTCTTTTATATAAGCCGAAGAGAGTCCTAAACGTTGCTTACCCAGACACTGAGTTTTCAGAACACAATGGATCATATTTTGGTTCTTCCAACCTTGCGCTTTTCTTTGTAGAGAGATCTAGCACTCCATCCCCTGCAAAGAACAAGTACCGATGATAGCAGTTGTTTAAGGATGATCTCAGAAATTTTGTTAGCAAATGTGTGCACCTATGGCACAATTTTTAAGCAGTTATCTTGTAAAATTTCTGATATCTTATTTCTTTACAATGTCAGCTGTCAGCAGATGTTTTTATATATTCGATTTGTAACAAAACTTTTTAAAATTAAAAAATAAACCCATTCAGAAATAATAAAATTTAAAAGAAGAATCTGTCTTAAGGAGAAACATGACTGCTTTCCTAAAAATCACATATGCCTATACATTGCACTGTTTACTTTCAAGGCAACCAAAGCAATGCACTTGATATTATGATGATGATGATTATTATTATTATTCATATATTGGTATTACATACGGTAAACAAACAAGCCTGATACTGAAGGTAAAACTGATGTAACTACATCATAGGCTTACAGGATGATTCAGGCTACCAGGGATCTCAGGAGGTCTCTAGACCAACCTCCTGCTCAGAGCAGGGTCAGCTATAAGACCAGATCAGGTCACTGGATGCGAAAGTAGTACCCCAGTAACTGGAAAGAGAGCTTGAGCCCAATGTAGAGTTTTAAGCACATGACATATGTCATTAAAGGTTCTAACAGTTTGTTTATACATATTCCCCCTGCCACCCCCACATATATGTAATAATGAAACCAGAGAAATAGAAAGACCTAAACTGAGGCGCGAGTCCACTCTGTTAAGACAAGATTTATAGTTGGCTGTTGACGTCTACGAAGTATTGAACTATTGAAATAGAAACCTGTATTTTTTTTAAAATCAATATTTAAGAACATTGAAAATTAAAGAAACTAATTAGCACCTGAAATACTCCTTCTAGTTTAAGGTTTTGGTTTTAAAAAGAATCACATTTAAATTATAGATAAATCCCCTAAATATATTTAGTTTCATACCTTTCTTCCTTGGTTCTCTGTTTCAAGCTTGGGCTGTTTTGTGTGCCTGAGCTCTGTGAATCCAATTTTGAGTTTCAACATGTAGCTCAACATTCAATTCTACAAGCAACCTTATGCTAGCCCTTTTTACATTAGTATCATTTTCTTGTTACTGTGTATTATTTTTAAAACATCAATCAACTATATATATTTTCCCACAGCCTCAGATACAGACATGAAGCATTGGCTGAATAGTCCAAATGCCAACTATCGAATAAAAAGGCAGAAAAATTGTTAGGGTAACTGTCCTTTGTACCAATACTGCAAAGATACAGAGTTTTGTGCAATAATCAAATCCAACTATTTGTTTTGGACTGTTTTTAAACAATTTTTGACTGTTTTTCCCCAACTACTTTGTATTATTTGAAGAAGGATAAAGAGGGAAAAAGTAGCATTGTAAGTCAGCATAAGGGGAAAAAATATTTATAACATGCCACTTGTCAAAGATGCTTCTTTTCTCCTGAATCTAAGAAAGTTAAAGGAAGGACTAGTTAATCAACCTTTCTGATGCAGTGAGATTCCAGAAGGAAAAGCCAATTAAAACACTACCAAAATAATTCTGCAGGGACTACTTCGCCTACCCAGCTGTAAAGCATCCCGAATACCTAAGCTCACAATGTCCCTGAGTCCTGTGCAACAGACAGATTTCATCTGTTGTGTTTTGTCAGTCACACAAAGTACACTGCCCTTTCTTAAGTGTTTGTGCGTTCCCTTTCACAACAGTTTCTCCACCTTCAGTTGATATTCATAGGCACTATGATAAAAAAAGTTTAAAAGAGATCACTGGACAAAGTGACTGGAGAAAAAACTACTTCAAAATTCACAATTCATCAAGTTATAATAATCTCTCTCTATTCAATCTACAAAAAAAAAAAAACCCTGAAGCTAACTAAATTTTTAGGAAAAAGACCCACAACAAACAAAACCCAAAGACTCTCACAAGATTCCATAATGAAATCTAACCAAAATAATTTTCATTTCCAATCTTTCAGAATTGGTTTTGACAACACAAGGCCACCAATAAGTTGAAAAATGGCTAAAAAGAATACAGTACTGAAAATGCAGACTCCTGAAACAAAAAAATTAGATACATTCTGGGCCTCTAAAGGGTAAGCAGAACACAAGAGTCATTTCGGGTTCAAGACAGTTGGTTCCTCCAACACAGCAAATGTATTCATTAAGGATATGACACCTCCCTGAAGACAATGCTTTATAGAAAGATGAGCCTCATTAAAAAGAGTGAAAGAGAACCATGCAAGAAATTTGTTATACATATAAAGTACTAGATAAGTCACCACACACCAGGCTTTTATTCAGTGATTTCACTCAAATTAAAAACACCAACAAACAAACCCGCCAACAAACCAAACAACACAAAACCCCCCAAATTGATGCAGAAAGGGCTAAGTCAAAAAGATTCATTAAAAATACACAGTAGCTCCTGGTTTTGGCAGATCTTCCTGCTTTGTAGTAGTATCAATTATTATTATTGTAATGAAGGAGCACCTACAATTGGTAGGAGAGTAAGAATATTTGCTGTAAAGCTTTAAGACATATGAAATGCTACCTAATGAAATGAATGTATGTATATATCCACAGCAGAGATGCTCACTTTGGTTCATTAGGAACAAGACCAAAAAGTTTGCAAAGAGGCATCCTACAGGTGGACAATGAACCTTGAAAACCTGTTACTTGCAAGGTAGGAATAGTTTTGTTAAACCAACCCAGAACTTTCTATTATTTCTATCAAATCACTGAAAACAGGTATTTAGGTAAGAATTCTGGACAGGAACTGAATGACATCAGGAGTAGAAAAAACACTCTGTAAGGTGGTTTTAATAAAAGACATAGAAGTACTTCTACTCTTTAGCTGAAGCCATGACTACTAAGACAACAGTCTTCATAAACAATACTATGGAACACTGGATAATACAGAAGAACATTATTAGAAGTTTTTCAGGTCTGCTGCTCATGGTCTCCTAATGAAGTTATTTCTGTGCAAATTAAATTATTTATCCTCAAATAAATGGCTCAACCTCTGGCCGTTGCTTCTCAGCACCAGATTGTCAGGTGCAGCAATACCAAGATATAACCAAGTGTGATCAAAGGTCATCTTCAAAACAATCAGGACCACAATCACTTGAAACTCCTCCAGACTAGCAATGTGAGAGAAATACGGGGGAACAGCAAGTAGTAGAAACTGTATGGGTCATCCTAGAGGTCCTACAATTGCTATTTCTGTACTGATTCTAGCAAACTTCTGGGTTTTTTTCTGGGTTTCAGGAAACCTCTCACTAGCTATTATGAACTGCCTCACTAGGTCAGTCAACCTACTCTACCCAGTCCTCAGTCTCGAGGCACGGGAAAAACTCCACTCCTAGTCTGGGAGAGCATATCAGCCTGGCCACTATTTGCAGCTGACTCCTCTCCTGCTCTCCCAGTAGCTGCTATCATTGGATTAGGATCTCAGAGATACATTCCTGCCTACTCTAGCTTTAGCTTCTGGCCTCCGTTCTGTCAGCTGGGAAGCTGTCTAAGGCCTGTTTTGAACCCAGTGACATTGTCCATCTCCACAACCTCCTGTCACAATCATTTCTGATGTTCACAAACTGCTGTGCAAAAGCAGCCCCTTATCTGTTTTTCCCTTCTAAGAAGTTTCAGCGAGCCCTGCCTAGTTCTAATATTGTGAGGTTTAGTAAGTAGCAACTCTCCCTTTACCTTACCCATCATGTGGTAAACCTCCATGAGGTTTTTCATAGCAACAAAATGACACTGTCTTGTCTTCAATACCTTCTCTGCTGATGCCTTGCCTTTTGCTGGCTATTTTCTGTGCTGCTGCACATGGAAACAATGTTTTCAGAGAACTGCCAGTAAGAATGCCAAAGCCTTTTATTTAATTCTCATCTACTACTTTGACTATCCCCTTTTTGCTGACCTGATGTGCTATTTTGTAAAACAAAAAACCACCAGATGAAAAGTATATGGCTATATATTGGGTGTCCATAGCAAGGTCTTGGCAGCATCTCTGAGCACAGGCCGGGGCTGCCCTGTGTCTACACAGGTGGTTCTAGCCAGTTCCAACAGACCCCCCGCAGGACACAGCAGCCATTCGGGCAGAACCTCTGAGAAAACATATTTAAGAAAGGGCAAAAAGTGCCAGATGGAGCAAGAAAAAAAGGAATAAAAAGAATGAGAAAAGAGCAAAGGGAAGCCCAACAGCAAAGGAAAATACCAGAGATAAACCATTCAGTACAGACTGTGGACACCCCACACCCATTCCCCTTGCACCACAGGGGTGCTGGTGATCACAAGGGAATCTGGAATGAAGCTGAGCCTGAGAAAGGGGGGAAGAAAGGTGCTGTTTTAATATGTCTTTTTGTTTCCACTACCCAAATTAATAATTAAATAATTATTTTAATAGGCAATAATTTACTTTTCCCCAAGCAGAGTCTATTTTGCCCATGATGACAAGGAGTAAGCAATGACCATGTCCTTATCTCATGAGCTCTCTTTCCTGTTCTTCCCATTTTCTCCCTCTGCCATTGAGAGGGAAGCAAGCAACTGAGCATCTGACAAGAAGCTTGGCTGTTAACCATTATGGCAGTCAAGGAAGAAATAAACACCTACTCGCCTCAAAAATGTACCTTTTTAGGGTGACCTTTTCTTCAGAACTATTAAGCAAACTGTTTCTTGAATGTATTTACAGCTCATACAGTTTATCTTTGGGAACATCGCATGTGTACCTTGAAAAAGCATAGTATTTTCCCCAAAACATATGGTAAGAACAGTATATTAAGAAAATAAAAGGTTATTTTCAGTAGTGTTTGGAATTCTTTCAATAGCCCTGAACATAGCAATCAAGAGGCCACACGTGCTGTGATCCCAGTTGCCATACTAACTTCAGTGTGGATTTTCAAGAGATATGAAACCACTTAATTCTCAAAAATTTTTTTCAAATTCTGGTCCATTATTCAGAAATCTTTATTTTGCTATAAATTATGGTGAAATCACATACACATTGTTAAACTGGGCAATAAAATGCTATTTTAAATAATTTAAACAGAATATTTGACTTGGATTATCCTTATTTTTCCTACTTTTTCAATAATGGCCAACAACGACAGAGCTACAGGATAGCTGTAAAAAGTTCACACAGCAAGATGCCGCACATCACCAGCTACCTTCTGATGTCTTCCAGTCTATGATGGATAAATGAAACAAGGAAATCTATGCAAATTCTCTTGCATTTTTCTGCTACGTTTACATATTACAATTGTTCGTAGACAATACAGCAATAAGAATAAGCTTGTGTAGCTAAACTAACAGATTATTTATTTGTACAGCTTATACTTCTGCCTCTTCTAAGTCACTTTGCTTAGCAGCTTGAGAGTGATCAACTTTCCCATATCTATCAAGGGAAAGAAGCCTCTGCATCGAAGTTAGCTGCTGCTGGGAACACTCTCCAAAGAGCTCAGCATCATGACTGCACAATAAAATAATAAGTTGCTGCAGGATATTCCAAAGACTGTTCCTCACTTGATGTTTTATTCTGCAAGGATGCTGCTTTTTCACTGGCTTAGTTTGGAGGACAAGTAATATTGCAAAAACACACAATACCATCCTATTTTTGTTAGATGTAGTGCACACAAAACAAATTTGCTTTCACTATGCAGAGTATCCTTTTCAATGCCTGCACAGTCTTAAGAGTTACATGGATTAGGAAAAAAGAGCAAGATACAGGTATTTCTGGAGACAGTTACTTCTAATTGACTGACAGAGAAGTAATTACTTGATTGGTTACCAGCAAAGTGCACAGGAATTAAAGCACCCTGCTAAGTTACCACACTTCCACATGTAGAAGGCAGCAGAACATAATTCGGGATGCTGCTATCAGTCAGGAGCCAGCTGGGCATACCTGGATGCCAATGCTTAAATACTCAGTACTGAATGATCTAGCACCAGGGCTGCAGTGGGTTGACCTTGGCCAGTAGCTAGACCCCCACCCAGCCCCTCTCTCACTCCGCCTCCTCAGCAGGGGGGCAGGGAGAAATAAGATGAAAAAGGTCATCAAGATAAATACAGGGAGATCACATACCAGTTACTATCACAGGCAAAACAGACTTGGGGAAAGTTAATTTACTGCAAATTGAAATAGACTTAGAAAATGAGAAAAAAGCAAAAATTAAAGCACTTCCCCACCCCACCTTTCCCCAGGCTCAACTTCACTCCCAACTCCTCAACCTCTCTTCCCCATCCCCAGATGGCACAGGCAGGAGTGGGAATTGGAGTTTACAGTCAGTACAATTCCTCTCTATAGCTCTGTCTTCCTCACACTTTTCCCCTGCTCCATTGTGGGTTCTCCACAAGCCACAGTTCCTTCAGGAAATATCCAGCTGCTCCAATGTGGGGTCTTCCATGGGCTGCAGTGTGAGTATCTGCTCCAGAGTGGTCTCCTCCATAAGCTGCAGGGGAATACTTGCTCCACCACAGTCCTCTCCATGTGCTGCAGGGAAATACCTGCTCCGGAGCCTGAAGTGCTTCCTCCCACTCCTCTGACCTTGCTGTTCACCCTGCTATTTCTCACTCCTTTGCCAGTCCAGCATTTTTGCTCTTTCTTAAACATGTTTTCACAGAGGCACCACAAACCTCACTGATGTGCTCCACTTTGGCCTGTTGTGGGTCTGTTGCAGAGCTGGCTGTGCCTAGCACAGGGCAGCCCCTGACCTCTTCTCATAGCGGTCCTGTGGCCCTTCCCCAACTACCAAAACCTTGCCATGTAAACCCAATACACAGGGCTATCAGGTCTGGAAGTGTCAGACCTGAATATTTTTGGAGTACTTCAGAGATGGCCTGCAGATACTGGAAGAAAGTAAGAAGCTTTCTTAAATGAAGATAAGATCATCCAGACATCTTCAGTGGCAGAATGTTTTTTTCAGTATTGAGCTAGCACTTAGCTTGGACCTGCTCAGTGCAAAGAAAATACTTCTAGTGATCTGGAAAATAAAGCTTACTCCTTCCACTCAACTTCAGTCCAAGAATCATTACCATAGTAAAAGAATAAGACTGTCTGTTTTATTATTTAGATCATTCATTTTAAAGACTACTACTGTAAATACAAAGCACCTGCCTAAAGAAAAAATGAACCTGAAGTATTTATACTTCGGTCATTATCTGCTTCATAGGATTTGAATTAAAAAGATTTCAACTTTGAGGATTCATCAGAGCAATGTACAAATCTGAACTTCCTACTCTGTTACTGCCCCTTCATTTGGAAGTTGTAACAGGCATTGCAAATAGCAAATAAGTGTGTTGCATGATGATTAAAAGACACTACTAAGAAGGGAACCATGGTATTGCTTTTACGAGTCTCCAGACTGAAGAAGTGTACCTATGTTAGACACAGAATAATGTATTTTTAAAAATAAGCCAATTAAAAAGTTTCACAATTCCCCACTGTAAGCACATAACACTTCAATATATCCAAGCTTTCTTCAGGAAGCGAGGGGTAGGTAGAATAATAATACATACTATAATAATAGTACATAGTCCCTGACAATAACTAATTGAAAGAACTTTTCATGAAATCATTGCACCTAGAACACAATGCAAATAAAAAGAGCAGGCTGACTTTTCCCATCTTGATTTTATTTGCTTGTGTTGCTACCACTACAGCGGAAAGCTAAGATAGCTCAAAATCGATATGTTCATGGGAAATGGGAAGTACAACACAACTTCCCCAGTAGATAAGATGGCTTGAAACCTTTCTCCAGCTAAAGTCTTGTTTCAATACTTCCTCTCATTTCAGTAGCTCTAAACTTCACAGCAAGACTAGTATCTTTAACACCTGCAAAGCACTCCAGCAAACATGGCAGTGTTAAGTTCTCAGAATCTACAGTATCTTACACAGTACACAAGTGTTACATAGTAAACCATGTATGCTGAGCAAGTATTTTAGCCTCAGCTGTTTTGCTGAAGACACACAATTCTAAGCTTGCTGTTTAACCTCATTATAACAAAAATTCAAATGATATAAAAAAAGATTTAAATACTTCAATCTCTCTACACTTCAAGTTTCTCTTGGACAAAAGATCAACGGATTTTCAAACAGCTGAGGGTGGCTGCAGAACTTTCTTCCCATCTCTGCCCTGTTCATCCTCTGCCTTCCCCTTCATTCCTCAAAGACTTATTTGAGCTCGGCAAGGACCAGAACCTGTCTTTGGGGACTTTGCTCCTTCATGGACATTTTAAACTAGTTATTCTTTATAACCAGCTGTTGAAGCAAGCAACAGGCTATAGTGCTGATATCAGGAAAGTACTTTTCATTGCCCTTGCAAAAGAAACATGCTTCAACCCAGCCAATTATAAATCTCTAAATTCATCCATAGCAGAGGTATGTCAAAGCACATCAGATATTTTCTCAGGATTTAATCTGCACCAGGTATTTGCTAAACCCAGGCATGAACTGGTTTATGCTGACCATGCAGAATAAAAGCAGGAATTCCACAATTTCTTAATGCTTCTGCTGTCAAAGAGAAAGGATCTTGAAATTTAATGTAGAATAGTTATGTTTAGCAAGGTATACCCGTGTCAGAGTTCCCCCCCAAAGGATGTGTCATCTAACTAAAGACTGCATTGTTAAGCACACACATATGAAATCTGCTCTCATTCTGATCAATGTGTATTTTTAAAAAAAACTTAATTCTGCAGTTCTACCGTCTTTTAACTTTTTTAGTATGGTACGTGACATACAGGTAAACTTTTCCCTTTGGTCTGCAGTATTATTGCATTAACATGGACCCTTGTATCTGTAAAAGGCAAAAGCTGCTTTTGCCACTACTTTCAGGTGAACATGACAGTCACAATCCTTCCTGATAATCATTGCTAATCCAAATCAAGTTCAAAGTCCAAAACACTCTTGTGATTGTTACCAGTTTCGGAGAGCAATATTCCTTGAGGCATAGAGATTATTTCCTTTTTGTAAATGATAGTGAGACAGACTTTATTTTTCTTTTTCTAGCTTAACTCTCAATTAAGAAAGTTGCACTGATCTATAATGATTCAGGCATGAAGTATGGAAATTTCTTCCCAAATTAATCTTCTCTTTCCATCATTCTAACCAGTCTGTATTAAAAGAATCAAAGCATCCAAGGGCTGACACAGACAGAATGAACTTTGGTCTCAAATTCCAGTATTTTTCTCTCTTTTCTCAGAGGTATTCTTAATAGGCATTTCTTCAACAAAATCTTGAACCACGGTTACCTGTGACAGCCACAGGTGAGCTGACTTAGGTTCAGTATTCTAAAGCTGCAAAATTCCAATGCTATTTATTTAACACAGGCACTCAGAAATGAGAATATTTAATCTGCTAACACATAATATGAAAAATGTTTATAGTAAGAATGTGTGGTGGGTTTTTTGGGGGTGGTTTTTGGTGGGGGTTTTTTTGGGGTTTTTTTGGGTTTTTGGGGGTTTTTTTTGGTTTGGTTTTTTTTTTTTTTTTTTTTTTTACACAGTTCTCTTATAACATTTTTCCTGGTGTTTAAAGGAAAACATATGAGTTTTCTTGAAGTGTTAAGTTGATGCGATGCCAATTTTCCTTCAACCTTATTTTAATCAAATAGGATAATTCTTTTTTTCCTATTACACTGATTACTACTTTCAAAAGACAATACATATAGGTAGTTGACACAGACACATACTTATTTTTTTTAAGGCAATAAGACATAATAAGGTAGTAAAAGACAGCAAAACACAGATAAGCAGATATAGAAATTTACCTTGCTGAGTATTCTGTTCTTGAGTTCGATTCACAGTGAGGTCTAGAGGGCTATCCTGTTCTTCCTGAAGGGAGTTTTCCGTTTGGTTCATTTGGATACTTTTACATATCAGACTTGGTTCAAACGATGAACCATTTCTGTTCTCTTGAATTTTGCTACTTTTTGAAATGTACTCAATCGCAAACTGACGGATCATTTTTTTCATTAATTCCTGAGCAACTAGGGGAATGTTAGGATCACAGTTCTGAGGAAGATCTAGGAACAAAAAAACAACAACATAGGCAACAGATACATTAAAAACCCCAAACTTAATTACTTTTCTTTAAATAAATCTTATAAGCACAATAAATATATCTAATAAGTACATGTGTAACAAACACATTAATTCAGATGTCTGGTAAGTTTTTCTTATGAGCATTCCTAACTGGAGGTCACCTGGAAGAACACATTTAGCACACATCAGTAATTTTTACCTTATTACTCTGTCATAGCATGCAAGTAAAACTATGTGGGTAGACAAATAATGCAAGTATGGGAGAAAGAATCTGTATTTATTGTTGGTAAATAAGTTGAACTTTCATTTGCAGACTGTTCATTTTAGTTTTGAAAAATAAAGCATTTTGAATAAAACCAGTAGAAGTTAAACAAAGCTATGAAGAAGTTACTTTCAAAGAACAACTATAACAAAAATAATTAAAGTGCAGTTCTACAGATTAGTCCTTTTCATAACACAGACCAGTTGGACTTGAGGAGCTGATCTTAAAAAAAAAAAAAGAAAAAAGAAAAAAAGAAAAAAATTTGTTTCACCTACATATTAGATTATAATCCCCACTGTACATTCAGGATCACAATGTCAAAACTGATATGATGCTACTTGAAATGTCCCATACAAATTAACCTAACATTACCAAGTCCACCACTAAACCAGTTAAGGGTAGAGTAGTAACCTCATGTTTCCTGGCTTGGTGGCTGGATTATTTTTTAATGAAAGTAAAAACTAGGAACCATTAAGGTTGGAAAGGACCTCTAAGATCATCAGTCCAATCATCAGCCCAGCACCACCATGTCCACTAAACCATGTCCCAAAATGCCATGTCTGCCCATTTTTTGAACACTAATCATCTTCAACACTGAACAGGTATCTGGTCTGGAACAACCCTGCTTATATAGAGTAATTAGTTTGTTGCATACACCCAAGAAAAACTTCTTCGAAGATTTTTGGAGAACAGGTGTTCATCAATGCAAATGGGAAAGATAGTTATTTTACATCCTTGTATGATCTGTGCCTTTTAAAAGCAAAAGATTATAGAGCACAGAGACACCTATCATTAGCTGGAAAACACAACAGCTTGGAATAAACTTCTGCTTATTAATCACCATCCATCCCCAGCATCAACTATTATAACACTGCAAGACAAAACTCCTTCTGCCAAGTTTCTAGTGCCTTTCTATTCCATTTTAGACTCTTTGCATTAATAATACCCAAGTACAAATTGCTTTCAGACACTTGCAGGAAAAGCCCGCTTTTCCATTAGGAGCAAAGTCATCTTTTGACCTAGTTGGAGTAACAAAGGATGTATTATTTTTGCTCTTATAATATTTTCTTTAGTATTAGTTTTTAGGGTGTTTTTTGGGTTTTTTTTTTTTTTTTTAATAATTTCCAAATACTTCCTATGGAATAATAAATGCAGCAAAATTTTTCATATATTCAACTGCTATAGCTACAGGCGGTTTACAGGTTTTAAGTTAATTTACTCTGAAAAGTTAATGCTAGGGGAAAAAAAAAAAAACAGTATCTTGGAGCATATAATCTGGAAGATATGCTCCAGGGGTGCATCTGAAATGCTCTTGCTGCTAATGCATATTCAATCTACAGGGCAAGACCACAGTTAGTCTAAGCTTAACTGCCGTAAACACAAATAGTGTTGCTATCGCATCTTCAGTATTGACTGTTCTATCGTGTAAGTCATTAAATCGTCACTCATGTTGGAAAGACCTTGGGACGTCTCTAGTATAACTGCCTGCTCAAAGCAGGGTCGACTATGAGATCAAATCAGGTTGCTCTGGGTTCTATCCAGTTTGGTCTTGAATACTTCCATGGATAGAGACTGTACAACATCTCTGGGTAGCCTATTCCACTGCTTGCCTGTCCTCATTTTTCCTCACATAAAAAAGAACCTCTTGTTTCAATTTGCCTGTAATCTTCCACTGTCCTGCTATGCACCACTGTAAAGAGTTTGACCCTGTCTTCTCAGTAACTTCATCAGAGGTACTGGAAAGCTGCTCTTGATCCATTCCTATTAATGCTGCTTTGCTTCCTAATGGAGAATGAAGCTGTGGATGCATAATCTGTATTATGAGGAAGAAGAAATTTAGAGTATTTTGAAGACAGAAATAATTTCCCACAGCTCTCCAAATTATATGAACAGAAATGAGAGCGATGCTAGATATTCAAAGGAAAGAAGAAAAAGTTATATGGTTTCATATACTATTTTCCTTTTACACACTGTACATTTTTGAAAAAAAACCAGACTTTTTAAGGGTAAATGCAGCTTTTATGTAATGTTTTATCATGTAAGACTCCTGAGTGATCAGAATAGGGTACACACACTTTAAGTGTATTATGTAAAGTCTAATTACTTACATTCAATGGCTGTAAGTCTGTATTATTATACAAGTATGCAATGAAAACATGTAGAGACCTATAATTTTAAGTTCACAGTGGTAAAGTTTCACTACACATGAGAAATTTGTAATTAGTAATATAAAATTTTTAAATTAATGTATTTTCAGGTAAGAAAAATAATAGGTCTCTGAGCTTAGTATCACTAGCAAATATTTCTTAGTTATTATCAGCAGATGGCACCAGATATACTTTGTATGACCTAAAAAGTTTTTATTCTAAGATGTTTTTTATTAGGAGGAGTCATGATTATAGCTACTTACAAAGTTTTAAATCTACATGCCTACATCTGTTTAAACTTCAATTTTTCATATAGTTGATTTAAAACACAAGACAGCTGTATTTACTCCATGGATCACATACATACATACATACTACTTCAAACCCAGCAGAACAGTCTCTAAGGATCTGGAGTAAAAGGTAGCCCTGATGTTCCTCTAGTTTCTCTCAGATCACTTTAGACCTCCTGATATTATTGAGATAAGAGAAGGCTAAATGACGCATTTGTATGACATAATCTGATACCTTCTGTTTGTGATTGTCAAGATTACAGTCAGAATGCAAGAGAAGGCAGTAATAAAGATGATCTGTAACTATGACTAATTGCAACTATTTTAATTCAAAGCTCACATTTAGGATTAAGACTTGCTCAGTTTATGTACTGCACCACCTTGTAACTATTCAAATCCATATTCTTAACTATTCTGTATGTTAACACTATGTGTGGTCATTAGACAGCAATGCTCAAAGTAACGATTGATTTAACTGATAGTTCAGACTTACATGTGTATTTGGCAGGACAAATGGACAAGGAATTAAAAGCTCCCAGAATAGTGCTCCACAATAGCATTCTATTTCTTGAAAACCAGTATTTTTTCCTTGAAAAGTCAAAATAGTGACTTAATTTCTCTTCTGATACAATACCAAAAGGCAGTGGAATTCAGCAAAGAATCACAACCCCCTTGTACCTTACAATCTTCTTGTGTGAAGAGCAGAACTAAGAATACCTGGTTGCTTATGAGCATGTTTCCTGTATTCACTCCAGCTCCCCCCTTTTCCCAAAAAGGCCATATATACTCTAGAATGTCCCCACCTCAACAACCACTGAACTATCCCAACAATATTCTTAGCTTTACCCGTAAACTTGTCCAGCTGTCAGATCACCAGCAAGTTAAAAACAGAATTCAACAATTTATTGAGCCATGTATCATGATCAGTTTAATTAACTTGACTGATCAATGAACAGAAGAAATAAGGTCCAAGTTCACTCTAGTTTTCCATTCTTGTAAACATTCAACATTTTTCCTTCCTCTACTTAGATGGTCATTTTCATTACTCTATATACAGTCATATCTCTAAGGATTTTCTTAAATGTAGTTGAAAATGACCAAGAAATTCAGAAGTCAGTGAAGACAGAAACATTGGCAGGCAAGCAGTCAACACAAAAAATTATGTTTTACTTCCTTAAGAAAGCAGATGAAATCCTGCTAAACATTCTTTCCTGATGAACTTGAGGAAGAGGGATAGCAAGGATGTCATACAAGTTTACAGCACAAGCTGTGACAGTTCTCAGTTCTTACAGAAAACCTTTCAAGATTTTGAAAGGACAAATTAGATTTCTTAAAATTTTTTAATAAAAAGGAACTGCAGGTATTGGATCAAGTAGTGTGTACATCTCAAAATTATACCTCAGGAAGTAACACTTTTTTTGTAGTCTCAGATTGCGTGTGCAAGATTACATTTTCATAGGTTTGCCAAACTATACATACACTGTTCAAGAAGCATAACCAGCTCGTGACATCTATGTATCTCTGAGAT
Source organism: Pelecanus crispus (assembly GCF_030463565.1). Classification (NCBI taxonomy): domain Eukaryota; kingdom Metazoa; phylum Chordata; class Aves; order Pelecaniformes; family Pelecanidae; genus Pelecanus; species Pelecanus crispus. The sequence goes on along the minus strand of NC_134646.1, from coordinate 69,397,448 downwards.
ATAACTAAGCACAGAACACGAGAACTCAGAGTGTTAAATACAGGTATACGGTATGGTGTAAGAAAACCATGGTTATGAATGGAAATATTTTAGAATATGAGACAGATACCTAGAAACAAGGAAGAACTTCAAAAAGCTTACAGGGAAATTATTTTGGTATGGAAAACATGGCACTGAAGATACTTGACAGAACAGCCCACAGAACCTGGAAAAATTCAAGTCATCCTGACTATTTTCTCTCTCTAATTTTCTGCCTCAATTCCTTAATTTCTACAAAAGCTTTTCAGGTTTCTATCTTCTCCTGGTGGATCGTGTCCTGAAGATAGAACCTGATTCACAACTGTGAATGTATTTAAATGACCTTTTCCTTTTTTTGTTTTTGTTTAAAGAGATCGCATTAATACTGCATGGAGAAAACACCAGCTTCCAAGAACATAAAATGTGGATCACTAGAAATTCAGAAAATTAATAATCCATGATCAAAATGTCTGATCAAGCTCTTAAACAACTATGGCTCTGCCATGTAATGATAATCACATATGCCACATTCTATAATATTCATAGTAAAAAGACTAATATGTATTTTTCAAAGCACATCATGGTTTTTCCTCTTAACTGCTGCTTTGACAAAAGAAAATGGATAAAGTTATGGAAGCAGAAAAGTATCACAGTCTACTCTGCTTACAATACCAAATGGGTAAAGAGAGACATCATACCTGGGAAGAAAGTACCTGGCTTTCAGATGTATTGTTTAATGGAAGCAACCAATGTCTGATGACAAAAATTGCTTAGGCTTTACAGAGGTGTCTGCCAAGGATACGACTTTCCTACAGACAGTTACCCACCAAACTGGTCTTTCACTGACATGTAGTAAAGATAGGTTCCTAATAGGAAGACCTTGTTACTTACAGCCTCTGAAGAGTTTACCCATCTTGGCAGTAATTCTATCATCCTTTTGAAAGAAAAGAGGAATCATCTTTGTCTGAGATTCTACAGCCAAATCCTCAACTACGAATGTGTGAAGGTTGTATGCTGTAGACAATGATATAACATTGCTGCATGTTTCAAGATCTTCTGAACTAGTTTCCCGATGACCAAAAAAACAAAAAAACAAAAAAAAAATCACAACCCCAAACCATTATGCAAATTTAAAAATTCAGTCATATACTAACTTATTCTAAAATAAAAAGATGAGACCAATAAACACAACTCTCAGGTTTGCTCACTCGTCTTAGAAGTTGTTCACAGAGGCCCTAAATGAAACTGTGCTAGTTATGATAGAAAGAGACAGTTTATGATCTTGAGGAGTCTGCAATCAAAACAAGTGAAACAAGTGGTACTTCCATTTTAAAGACAGCCAACCAAGAATTCTACTTTTTTTTTGACAATGAAAAGGCATCTGGTTTAGTACCAGGTATAAGAACTAAAGCTAAACTATTACCTGAAATTTTTTTATTCCTTTTTTCCTAACTGATCTCAAAAACCTACAAAAATTCAGAAAGCAGACTTGGGATTTTCCTAGTAAAACTCTTCATCTTCCTCCTACAAAGCCAAGACAATTACTTAAATACCTCATAAATTGGTTTCACATGCCCTTTGCAGATACAAAATTTTTTTTTTCCATTTCACTTCCCATAATTTGAACAACTTAAGAGACCTTGCTGGAACCTGAACTGAAGCAATATTCTTAGAAAACTCTTCAGCAAAGTACCTCTTACCCAAGAATACTCAAGTCCTTCAGAGATTCACAAAAACAATTGGAAAAGACTTTGGTTTTGGTTTTCAATAGACAAAACCTTTTTAACCTAGCATTACTGATCTGGCAGATCAAAAAACCTAAGGAAGATGCTAAAAGCCAAATGCTCTTTGTGAAAAACTTCACAGAAGTCACTCACTCCAGTAAGGTAAGGTCATGCCAAGTTTCACCTCTTCCATGATAAAAGTTCCTCTCAAGGAGTATCAAAAGACAGCATCTCCAGCAGAAGCAGGTGAATGTTGAAAAACACTGTACATCTGGACCAAGAAAAGATCTAAGAAAAGTAGAAATTTGAAGGAATTAAAATACCTGCCAAGGGAGATGCCATGCAACTAGGCCTGTGATGAAAGTATAGTAAGAATTTCAGAAGTAATGAGTTGGCAACTTCACTGGATGTTTTATTTTGAATGGAAAATAGTTTGTTTTAAAGACAGCCAAGGAACAAAGATGGACTCAAAGGCTCTTGCACTCCATTTAAAGTTCTTTAAAGCCCTAAGCAAAACATAGGCTGAACAGACAGATGCCCTGTACAGAAAGATTCCACCCACCCCAGGTTCAAGTGCATAGTAATCTCTTCCTGCTACAGCAAGCTAAAGGGAAGAAAATTAATTTTGTTTTTTTCTCCCAGCCATGTGAAGAGAATGTGTCTGACTCTCTCTAATTTTTTGTTAGCACAAGAGAGGACTGTCACCCTAGTCATACTCTGCTATTTTGACATCCAAGTACACCTGTTAAACCCACGAAAAACCTATGAAAGTTGTTGCTACTGAGTAGAGCTGCATTCATATTCCTTACATAGAAATTTAAGGAAGAAAATGAGGGGTTTTTGTTGCCATTGACAGTGACTAGCTAAGTAACCTCCATGAATCACGCTGACTTGTCAGTCACTCCTTTAACTTGCTGAGTGCAAAGAACAAGGACAGAAAAAATTAATGAGTTACTAAATACTCTATTTTGATCAACCTCTGACTTGGATATATTTGAAGTAGCAGCTTTTGTGTGAGAAGATCCCAAATCCTATTTTGTAATCTGTAAGACACATTCTCTCACCTCACACAGACACATTCTCTGTCCTGCTGAAAACTAGAAGTGAAAGTTTAGGAACAGAAAACATTTAAATGCTTAAAAATTCCAGAGAATGGCAGCTGAACTTGGCATGAAAACAAAGTAGCAGCTCATGGTAAAAAAACTCAATAAAATATAATGAACAAAGATTCAAGAGAATAACACACAATGCAATACGACTAACAGCAATGGCAAGGAGAAAAAGTAGTGCTCCATATGGTGATTCAAGTAAGCAAAGAAAAAGATTAAGGAAAACCACAGCAATAAAGAAGAGAAACAGCATTCAGTACACAAATGAAAACAACTTCAGAATCAAAATCAACCCTAAATCATTTGATTCTTCTGGATTTGTGTCATATCTCTTAATATAAAAGACATGCTTTTATTACCTTTCTTTCGAAAGAGTGCATTTAGATAGTTTTCTGCTTGGCATTCAATCTTATCAGTGTTGGACTGTCCCTGAGATGACAGTTCCTCTGTAGGCGTTGACTGTGAAGAACCGATAACTGATGCACGATCCTAGAAGACATAAGAAGATTATAACATCTTTCAGAAGTTAGTCTGCTGGTAGTACAATATACAATTAAATTATTGAGCTGTTGACTGAAGAAGAACCACTAAAAAGATATTTACTATAAAGCCAAACCACCTCACTCCCTCTCACAGCCAAACTATCTTGAGTCAAAATGCAGTATCAATTCTCCGATTCTTACTTTCATACAAAAAATTGGGTGTCAGGGAGTCATGCTTGATATCACGTTCATACTTACACTGACTGTTTCTTTGTGTAAATTACAAAAGGAACATTTCTCATCCATAGACCAGTCAGTTAGCTCTTCTGGCTCACAGTCTTAAAAGAAGAAAAAAAGCTAGATGTTTTAAACAAGTAAAAATGAATTTTGAGACAAAATACACATCCTACAATTCTCTTAAATTCCATCATAATGTAATATGCATTTATTGGTACAATATTGTGCGTAGTATCCAATTCTTCAGACATTTCCAAAGTCTTGTCTGGCTCACATGGCTCAACTTTCAAATAGCAGAGGGCACCTTTCTTAAAAGGAAAGGTAAACTCATATACTTCCTTGATTACCTATCATAGTTACTGAAGGCATCTGAATACTGTAAATAAAGCTCTGAATTCCAGTCATCATTCCTTTTAACAAAAGTGTACAAACTTGTAGTAAACTAAGCTAGGAATTAGGATATGGACTCTTCGCCATTTGAGCTACATGTGTTGTATTTAGAATAACTTTAATTGATTTGAAACGATCACTATAGGTAAAACAAAACCCTATACTCACTTGTAGCACTTGATTTATTTAGAAAACTTTAAAGTAACTTTCCATATTTTATCAGAATATGTATTTTGGTCTTGAGGGAATATAGGACTTAAACAGATTGCCTATATCAAGTCCAGTCTTCTCCTACTGAAGGAAGTCAAGCCATCTATTTTCTTTAAACAAGTTATTAAGCTCCATTTCAAAAGTTAGGAGTTTTCTACCACATACTCTTCTCTTCCCCAACCACCAATTGCTTTAAAGCTTTTCCCAAACCAACTATGCTAGTAGTTAAAATTATCTTCTAATTTCTTGTTTAAATTTCGCGTTTAAATTTCTCATGGCAAGTTATTCCAGTTTGTTCTTGTGGCAATACTGTTCTTACAGCCATGAACAATAACTGTTTAGGTATTTAGCACCTTGACATATTTACAGAGAATACCATTACTTGCCCTTTACACTTCATTTTGCTAGGCTAATCTAGTCCACCTGTTTTTCTCTCATGAGATTCAACCCCATCTCTTCGGCACCACTCTCACTTGAACACCTGTTTCCTAAACACAGGTGACCAAGATCTCAAGATGATGCCTTTCTTTTACATTTACACCAGACTTCCTTAAACTGTAGACAGTACTTTTCCTACAGTATGCTAGTTGTGCATGACTCTTTATCATAGCTGCAGCATTTTGGCAGGTGAATACGAATCTGATTAACTACAACACCAAGGTCCTCTCCATCCTGTTCATTTCCAGTTCACGCACTTACAACTAAAACAACTGTGTTTTTTCTCCCCTTATTAATTACCAAATATGTTTCCTCTTTTTCTCTCTACCACTAAATTACAGTCACAGTTCTGTCAGAGAGGTTCTTGAGATTATCTGCTTTCAATAACACACAGTGATAGGTTGACCTTGGCTGGCTGCCACCCCCCCCCCCGCCAGTCACTCTCATTCCCCCCTCCTCAACAGGGCAGGGTGAGAGAATAAGATGGAAAAACTTGTGGGTCAAAAAAAAAAGACAGGGAGGTCACTTACCAATTACTGTGACAGGCAAGCCAGACTCAACTTGGGGAAAATTAATTTCATTTATTGACAGTAAAAATAGATTTGCATAATGAGAAAGGCAAAACTAAAACCACCTTACCACCCCTTCTTCCCAGGCTTCAACTTCACTCCTTCATTCCTGGCTCTTCTACCTCCTCCCCTGCTCCAAACAGCACAAGGAGGATGGGGAACAGGACCTGTCCTCAGTTCATAACCATTCCTCTCTGCCGCTCCTTCCCCCTCACGTTTTGCCCCCGCTCCAGCATGGGGTCCTTCCCATGGGCTACAGGCCTTCACAAACTGCTCAAGTGTGGGAGCTCTTCATGACCTGCTCTAGCACAAGGAATTGAGAGCAGCCCTGCAGAGAAGGACTTGGGGGTACTGGTGGATGAAAAGCTGGACATGAGCCGGCAATGTGCGCTTGCAGCCCAGAAAGCCAACCGTATCCTCGGCTGCATCAAAAGCAGCGTGGCCAGCAGGTCAAGGGAGGGGATTCTGCCCCTCTACTCCACTCTGGTGAGACCCCACCTGGAATACTGCGTCCAGCTCTGGAGCCCTCAGCACAAGAAGGACATGGAACTGTTGGAGCGGGTCCAGAGGTGGGCCGCAAAAATGATCCAAGGGCTGGAGCACCTCTCCTACAAGGCCAGGCTGAGAGAGTTGAGGTTGTTCAGCCCGGAGAAGAGAAGGCTGCGGGGAGACCTTATTGTGGCCTTTCAATACTTAAAGGGGGCCTACAGGAAAGATGGGGAGAATCTTTTTAGCAAGGCCTGTTGTGACAGAACAAGGAGTAATGGATTTAAACTAAAGGAGGATAGATGTAGACTGGATATAAGGAAGAAATTTGTTACAATGAGGGTGGTGAGGCACGGGAAGGGCTTGCCCAGAGAGGTAGTGGAGGCCCCATCCCTGGCAACATTCAAGGTCAGGTTGGCTGGGGCTCTGAGCAACCTGATCTAGTTAAAGCTGTCCCTGCTCACTGCAGGGGGGTTGGGCTAGATGACCTCTAAAGGTCCCTTCCAACCCAAAGCATTTATAGAATCATAGAATCATTTAGGTTGGAAAAGACCTTTAAGATCATCCAGTCCAATCATTAACCTACACTACCAAGTCTACTCTAAACCAATCAAGGGTGGACTAGACTAAACCATGTCCCGAAGTGCCACATCTACCCATTTTTTAAACACTTCCAGGGATGGTAACTCCACTACCTCTCTGGGCAGCCTGTTCCAATGCTTGACCACCCTTTCCGTAATGAAATTTTTCCTAATTTCCAACGTAAACCTCCCCTGGTGCAGCTTAAGCCCATTTCCTCTCGTCCTATCACTAACTACTTGGGAGAAGAGACCAACACCCACCTCACTACAACCTTCTTTCAGGTAGTTGTAGAGAGTGATAAGGTCTCCCCTCAGCCTCCTCTTCTCCAGGCTGAACAACCCCAGTTCCCTCAGCCACTCCTCATAAGGCCTGTGCTCCAGACCCTTCACCAGCCTTGTTGCCCTTCTTTGAACACGCTCCAGCACCTCAATGTCCTCCTTGTATTGAGGGGCCCAAAACCGAACACAGTATTCCAGGTGCGGCCTCACCAGCGCCGAGTACAGGGGCACAATCACCTCCCTGCTCCTGCTGGCCACACTATTCCTGACACAAGCCAGGATGCTGTTGGCCTTCTTGGCCACCTGGGCACACTGCTGGCTCATGTTCAGCTGGCTGTCTACCAACACCCCCAGGTCCTTTTCGGCCAGGCAGCTTTCCAGCCACTCTTCCCCAAGCCTGTAGCGTTGCATGGGGCTGTTGTGACCCAAGTGCAGGACCTGGCACTTGGCCTTGTTAAACCTCATACAGTTGGGTTCAGCCCATCGGTCCAGCCTGTCCAGGTCCCTCTGCAGGGCCATCCTTCCCTCAAGCAGATCGACACTCCCACCCAACTTGGTGTCATCTGCAAACTTACTGAGGGTGCACTCAATCCCCTCATCCAGATCATCGATAAAGATCTATGTCTGTTCCACAGGGTACAGTCCTTCAGGAAGAGACTGCTCCACAGGCCCACAGTTCCAGCCAGAGAACTTGCTCCTGTGTAGACTCATCTCTACAGGACACAATTCCTGCCAGGAGCCTGCTCCAGCATGGGCTCTCCATGGTCTGTAGCTTCCTTCAGGGCATCTCCACCTGCTTTAGTATGGGATCCTCCGTGGGCTGCAGTGTGGATATCTATTCCGATGTGGGCCTCCACAGGCTGCAGGTTCTACCTGCTTCACCATGGTCCTCTCCATGGGCTGCAGGGGAATCTCTGCTCCGGTGCCTGAGCACCTCCTCTCCCCTCTTCCTCCTCTGACCTTGCTGTCTGCAGGGTTGTTTCCCACTCTGCCTGCCCCTATCATGTCATTCCCCCGCCGCCAACTGCTGAGCTTTACTCTTCCTTAAATATATTATCACAGAGGCACCATCAGAAATAAAATGAATCTGAAAAAAATGAAGTTGAGTGCAAACATAACCCAAGTAACTGTATTATTATTTAAATCTAGTTTACTCAGCTCTAAAATGCTAATTTAGAACAGAATTCTGTATTAACAACACTGTATATGCTTCCAGGGATGCAAACCAGCAGTTTTGACAGGCTGGACAGCTGATGATCAAAAACAGACACGGGATTTTTTTGACTGGACAGTAAAAAAAGATAATGAGTTATTTGTGCTGAATTAATCTAGCTGTCCCTGCCTGTTAGAGCTATTCCTTTAAGACATCCACAGATGAAAACCCCCACCCAAAAACCCATTCTTTCATAACAAGTTCATGTTTTCATAGTTTTCCTTGTAACCACAATAAATCTACTTATGAATGTTGGGATCCTGTGCATAACTCCAAGACAGGTTTTGTATTTTCAGAGAAATTCTTCTGCCTTGGAATCCTGAAATTCCACTGTTAAAAGTCTAACTACAGAGCAATCCTTGTGTGTCGCCAAAAAAACAAACCTTGAGAAACATCAGCTCTACATGACACTAAATTTATTCGAAGAAGTATAAACCACGTACAACATAACACATTAAGTATGCCAGTGAGCTAAGCAAAACTGCCATCAGAGAGCAGATATATACCAGATATATCAAATGCTAGACACCCAACAGTCTCAGGTCACCACCAAAAGAAAAAAAAAAAATACCCGTCTCAGTATGTAACTACAGATAGACAACCATACTCTCAGATAGACCAGAGGCAGGTGGCACTTTAAGCCGAACAAACTTTCTCTTAGCTGCATTCAATTCAGGATCATGATCATCTTCCCTCCTCATTTTTTCTTGCTTGGTCAGCTGATGAAAGATTGGCTGACAACCTACAACACTAGCCAGCTCATGAGAAAAAGTTGATAAGACTGTGCAAAGAGCATTTTAATACTGAGCATGGTACAGATTATTACTTGAAACCAAAGTAATTTAGTACAAAGCTGTTAAACCTATTTCCATTTTTTAAGAATAAAATGGTGAACTTTGACAAAAACTACTACCTTTTTTCATTTCTTAAGCTATTCAAATCTTTGTTTCCCCAAACCATTTTTCCCCAAGGAGTCATGCCGAATTAAACAAATTAATAGATGTCTACAGTACTGAACTGATGCTATGTTTACCTCTTAAAATATTAAATAAATGCCTAGCAAATTTAAATATGAGATAGCTTAAAAAATTCAACCCTTTCTTTCTAGTATTTTCTGCATTATTATAATGTCCCAATAAATTTTCCAGCTATTTGTCACAATTCTGAACAAATCATCCCCTTCCTTTTTATATGGCACTACTGCTTCCTAATAAGTACATTAGAGTATCTGAGGTGTTTATCATGTTCCTTCGTCTTTTTAATTTCATAAAAACTTGAACAATATTAGAGATTGATGTTTCTAATATAATTTTTCACTCCATTACTTTATACATGAATAAATATTCCAGAACAACCTAAGGAAAAATAAAACACACCCTCAAATAAACCTTTCACCCTGTATAAAGAGGTTTTTTTCCTGGCAGAGAAAGAATGATAACAGAGCTGCTTTTCTCCCACAAGACACTGTTCTTCCTCTGTCCATAAAAGACTAGAACCCCAGCACATAATCCCAAAAAAGAAAATATACACATACCAGATGATTAGAGGAAAAGCTTTCTAACAGTTTAGCTAAATATCTGTAAGTAGAATGTAAAGAGTAACAATTTACATGTGAATCTACTTAGCTGAGAGTGGGTATAAGCAAAGGATTAGAGAGCCCTAAGGATTCAATGACACAAGAAGCCTCCAGCTGATTCAGAGCATGACCAAGGTCAGATGCCAAGATACAGAATTTGATACCTTTGCAACCAGCGGCTGCACCATCAAAGCAGTCAGGAAAAAATCCTGGTGCTGAATAACAGAGGTGATGAGAACAATTTAAGCAAGCCCAAGGTAAGTCCTAGATATACATCATCTAAGAATTTCAAGATAATGAAAAAAAATCTTGCCATTGTCAGGTAACTATCTGTCAGTTTAATTAGTTTGGCTTCTCAGCAAGATCGTTTCTGAGGTTTACAAAATATTTTCTTTGAAAAGTAAAAAAACAAAACCTAGTAAAACTGAAGTGTAACTTTTACCATTTAAATTTGTCAATACAATTTATTATTCTCTCAAGCAACTTCGAGAGAATACAATACAGTAATTTAATCTATAGATCAAATACTATTTCAAGACAGAACTAAGGAGGAAATATATCACACTCATTGTTACATTTTATGCACATTATTCATTTTTTTCTATGTTACAAACAATAGATAAAAACAACAATGTAAGAGAAAAAAAATGCTATTGTAGCTAAGCAGCATGTATTTCGGCCGGTTCTCACACATTTCTGGATAAGAAAGCCACATAATTTCTTGAGGTTTGTTCAAAGAAGCATACAGTCTTGCTAATGAGGCATAATGCTGCATGTTGACAATACTGCTTCAGTGTTTACGATGAGAAAAATGGACACCTTACAAGACCCAGTGATTTAGGCATGTTGCGAAGAGTCTAAAAACTTGGGTTCTGATTCTACCAACCATATACTTTCTTAACTAAGGCAAATTATTTACTTTATGTCTTAGCTTCATTATCTGTAAAGTGAAAAGTGGCACTTCAATTATGACAGTGGAAAGATCTATAACAAATTTTACTCAAGAGTTCTGTATTAATCTTTATAATGCAATTCAAATTAGAAATAGCCTTGCATCCTATACTACAAGGTCTACCTCTACTGTGTTTGTACAAAACATGGCAATTTCAAACAGGATTACTGAAGTTACAAATACTATATCTATAAAAATGAACCAAAAATAGTAAGGTAAGGTGGGCATGCCAACCTAACCTTCCTTCACCTCTTCTGCAGTTGCTCCAGAAGTAAAATCAACTTTACAGACATGTCAAACATGGAAACAAGCTTTAACTGTTGAAAAATTCAGGCACATTACTGACAGATATTCTTGCAAATAGGAAAAATTAGTTTTAAAACTTTACATTTTAGGTAAACATGAATTTAATTTGCAGGCCAGAGTCACTGGGACATCAAATATCAAAGGTCCTCTGCAAGCAATGGAAATAGCAGATCTTAAATAGGTTACAAGAAACCTTCACCAGCATGAAGGCAAATAAGCTAAAACTTTTCACATAAGATAGATCTAATATATGCATGCAGGAACTCTAAAGGAGCAATATAACACCTTGTTGTGTACTATCAGGTTCCTTTAACGGTAACACTTGTAATTCTGGTCATTACCTCAGTATTTTCTGCCTTTTTACACAAAAGCAAAAAAAAGTTTTCTGAATTTTCTTTCAAAATGTAAACCCTTTGATGCAAAAGAATAATCAAGCTTTAATCACTAATCAGTGTAAAGCCCAATACATAGCAACCCATTGGAATTACAACCAGGAAAAAAAAAAAATACTGTACACTATTATAGCAATGCCCTGTTCCCTTTTCAAAGCAGTAATGTGCTTGTTTATCATTATTAGAAAATGGGAGTACTACTCCTGAAAATAGGCTTTAACCCAAATTTACACATTTCTTAAATGGTTTTAAGTCTGACTAGTGGCATGCTTAGCTTTATAAACAGCAAAAAATATTCTTAAAACATCAGTAAAGTAGTATTTCAAGTTCTCCTCCTTTCCCTTGAAAATACTGTGTTATCCATATGATACAGGCCAAGGAACTTGCACCATATGAAGAGGACAAAACCATAACCAAGTTAAACCAATCATTCCAAACCTATTCTAAGCAAACATAAACATTATATGCCACTCTGTCTCGTGTACTAGCACTATATAAGTTAGATGCTTTGCAAATTACACTATCGGATAATAAATTGTAAAGAAATGCAATGGAACATTTTTCACAAGCCATGAAAACGAACTTGACAGAACACTTCTTTCAACACTTCAAAGCAATTTTGTGCTGGATTTTCCTCCTCTGCTTTTGTTAAAGATGGAGAAACCATTTCATACTTAACTAAAGACTCAGGTGTTACTGACAGCTATTCCAGCAAAACTAAACCCATTTGGAATAAAGTTAGGTCTTATAAGGGTAATGGAAAATATACTTACACACAAATATAGATATACTTTTCATATATACACAAAAATACATAAAAAAAGCTTAATTTTTTATATATATCTAAAGATGTAAAAAAAATATATGAAAAGCTTAAACTTTCTTGACCACTGCAAGAAAACCAAATTAGCATTTATTACCTTCCTTTTTCCAATTAATGTCAATAGGAAGCTGAGCAGCTTGTCTTCCCTTTCTAAAAAATGAAGTAGGAGATACAGTATTCCAGAAAAGTAAATCTTTCTCATGAGAGCTTCTCAGGAAAGCTTATCTAATCCAAAATTTCCTTGCATAGGAACAAAACCTAGGTACCATTTTACCTAGTGTTTTGCCTATGCACAGTATTGACAAGAACATGATGAAATAAACATTAGAAAGAAAAACAGTTTAAGATTTCCTTTTCAGAATTCAATATATACTTTAAACTACGTCTAACTAAAAGAAAAACTAATAAATTAAAGTCATTGCACTAAAAGCTGGCTCATTTACCTTCAAATAAACTGAGGTCTCTTCGTAGCCTTGGTCCATAAAGCCCTTCTAAAATACTTTCAAAACCTGGAGACAAAAGAAACATTTAAAACAGTAAATCAAAAGTTTCTTAAAAGAAAGCAAATTCAAGAACACTGGCAACAAGTATTCTCAAGTTCTGAGAGCAATTCTAAAAATTGTTACATTTATCACACAAATATTTAGTCCTTCCACTATAGGACTATTCAACAGAATTAGAAGATAAATACAAGACAAGGCAACTGCCATCTGCACACAATCAGCCTATTAAGCCATGCCCCAACAACCTAATTAAGACTTAAAATAACTACCACAGAATCTTAAAGGTGGGAGGATTAGCCTCATAGCTCTACACAAGTGAAGTAGTCTCTCTCTTACGCTGAGAATTAGAAGCATGTATGGAGGGGGAAAAAAAAAAAAGAGAGGAATAAAAAGGAGGAAGCCTTCAAAATCAGAAACTTCTCATTTGTGATCACCTCAAATTACATAATCTGAGTAGGCTAATATTTCTACAAATATAAAAAAAAAAAAGATTATTTTGCTTCTAATACCATAACAGTTCTCTCTAGTCCTCCATATCTGTATAAAAATGTTTTAAAATTGAGGATTAACTAAATCCAATTATTTTCCAGATTTACCAGCTAGTCTGTTTAGGTATTTGGTAAAATCGCGTACTGTAACAAGGGAGAAGAGACACAGAGCAAACCAAATGATTAACCACCACCCCCCCCCCCCAAAAAACCCAAAAAACCCAACCAAAAAAAACAGAAGAGGAAATGCACAACAACTGAAGAAATATGGTGAGAATTTACATCATCATCAATGTAACAGAAGTTTTGTTCAATACAGAAACAGTTTCCGAGCACCCCCTCTTTTCTCCCTCCAAATAAGCTTATTTTCAACTAAGAGGATAATTCAAAGCAGCATTTGAAGGTTCTCATTCTTCATATTCAAGACCTGTCTATATTAAAGATGTAGCTATTTTACAGTACTCTGCAAGACAATTTTATCATCCCACCACAGAAAAGATACCAGTATCTCAGGAAACAACTACTATCAACAAAGAACATTTAGAATCATAAAAGTTGCTCATCAGCTGTGATGCCCTCCAAGACAACACAACATACTGCACTCTCATCAAAAATGACATTTATTCTTCTGATTTAGATTGTATGTACACCAGTATAAGGAAGAATAAACATGTATCGTATCTTATCTGGCATGTTAAATAATATATTAAAATCCTAATGTAGACAAGAGAAACTATCTTAACATATAGGAGCTGTTCAGCTTTGACAGGTCACATTTTGTTAAAATTTACCTTTCTATTTTGTATTATTTTAGAATTTTAATATATGGATTATATTTACATTATTAAATTCAATTGATTATAATTATACTTGCTACAAATCTATGATTTGAGCTGTAAATGTATTTATTTCAATTTTCCACTTTTCTTTGTAATAAATGTAGTCCTATGTGGGAACGCAAATTAAGTGACAAAACCACTGTCCTCTCACAAATATATATATAGACACTTTTTAAACACAGTCTACAAAAACTAGAAAGCAAAAATCCAGGGCCCAAGCATACACTGAAAATTACCTTAAAGCATTATCCACTGACTCTTAGATTCAATGCAATATAAATTCACATCATATTAGCATTGCATAAATTCCCAGTTCTTCTGGCTTCAAAGGGTTATGGACAAAAAAAGCAACAATAAAATACATGTACTACTTCTACTTTGTCCATTTTTCTACAAAGTTCTTCTGCTGCTTTTCAGCAAGATTGATACAATTTTAATGTAGCCTAACAGGAAGATACATCTTAGTTTCTAGTACAGCTACTAATGAGTATGTGCTGGCACTGTCTCATAATATGTAACAACCTGAATGCAAGCGTTTCAATAAACCTTTGTTTTACTTCATAAGACAGTATGCATAAGCAAATGGTAGTAGTAGTTTTGGAACTCTTCAGAACCTGAAGAGCCTACAGATACCAGTCAGAAATAACACAGAATCATGGAATGGTTTGGGTTGAAAGGGACCTTTAAAGGTCATCTAGTCCAACCCCCCTGCAATGAGCAGGAACAAATATACTTTGCTTATACCTCTTGTGATTCACCAATTAAAAAAAAAAAATCTGCCAAATTAATTTTACAGATTTTTTTGCGTTTCTTGATGGCTGACTGACTCCTTGATTCCAAACTACCCTTCAAAACTACTGTTACTCGAGCCCTGACACTTTCTAGCTCCAAACTGAAAAGAAACACCGTTGGCTCTATTAATTTGCAATGCCCCAATCTGTCAAACTCCCTTTACCTCTAATAAATTTCTTCTGTTACTTATTTGCCTTACTTCTTGTATCTTCATGTAAAAAGAACATCAGCTTTCTTCATTATCTGACACCCTTTATGATCCAAATCATGTTCCTTCAACAGTCTTCATAAGCCAAAATTTATGACACAGCGAGTGTCTTAACCCAGTTAAAAGTTTCCACTGTTTGCTTTCCTGAACAAGGTTGTGAACAGTTCTCTTCCCTGCATTAACTCTCCCCCCGCCCCATTACCACCCTCCACCAAATCCATTGCTTTCCTCACTCAGGGCTAGGATGAAAACTCCCAGGACAAGGGGAGGGCTGGAAGTTGTGACCTCCAGCAACAGGAAGGGGGGGTCTCTTTCCATTGGTAGCTATTCGGGTGCTGAAAAGGCATGAAGCCCAGGAAAGAGGCGAGGAGGACAAGTTCTGTCAGGTTTGGCATCTAAGCCTGATCCATGGGTGACAGCAATGTCACTAAAAGGAAGCAATGGGTGACAGTAATTGCAGGCTCCCAGGGGGATGCAGGCTTCTATACAGCAGCCAGACTGGCTGTCTTAAAAGCTCTGCTGCTTGCCCATGGTCCAAATCTGTGATGTTGCAGAGAAATTCTTATGGCTTACCTGGCCATTGCAACATTATCATTTGTTGTCCATCTACATGGCCACCATGATACTGCCAAAGGAGATCTTCAGCAGACCAAAGCTAACTACAGGAGTCCAGGGATAGTGGTGAATGACACCAGAGCCCAGGTGCTTGATCCAGGGGAAAGCTTTGACAGGAACAAACATCCTGCAGATCAACATCTGACTACAGGGCTGCAGGCAGGACTGCAGCTCTTAAGACATTAAGACCCTCTGAGAAACAAAGTGCTTGAGAGACAGGATCCATTTGATAACACAAATCATCATTGCCAAAAGCTTGCTTCATAAGGAGGGCTTCAAACTAGGTTTGCCAGAGAAGTGGAGACTGAAGCCTAGAAAGTTGGAGAATGGCAGAGAGGGTAAATGCACAGGACAACACAATGGTGAGGATCTTACAGTCCCCCTGAAAATGTGGCATAAAGGGGGACACGTCTTGAGTAGCCGTATATGAATGCATTCAGCACAGGAAGCAAGCACAAGGGATTAGAAACCAGAGCACAGAACAGTCTCAGTGGGAGTATGCGGTATGGTGAGGTAGCTCACACAGCTGGAGAACTGCAGTGGATGGATACTGGCTTTTAAGAAAGGAAAAGTGAGAAAGTCAAGGAAGACAGTGCTTACACTTAATGCAAATAACTTGAACAAATGGAGCTTTAGTGTGCAACAGGCTACAGAACAACAACAATCCATGGGTCAGGATTCAACCAGGGGAACATCATGGTGAACATCTGTTACAGACTGCCCAACCAAGGGTGAGTAGATGAAACCTTCAAAAAACAAAGAAAAAAATGCTGCACAATCACAGGCCTTAGCTCTCATGAAAAATACAAATTACCCTGACATCTGATGGAAATGCAACATGGTAGCGCACAAGCAACCTAGGAGATTTCTATGGTGCTTGGAGGACAAACCTGACTGAGGTGCTGGACAAGCTCAATAGGGGAGACAGTCTGCTAGACCTGCCACTCATTATTAAGGAAGAACTGATCAGTGATGTGACAGTTAAGAGTGGTCACAGCAGCCATGAGAGAGAATTTAAGATCCCAAGGGAAGCGAGGAACTTCAGTAGCTGCATAATGGCCCTCGGCTTCACAGTCACTGATTTACACCCCACCCCCAGGAGAGGGGAAGCGCAATGAAGCTAGCAGTACAACTGCTTTACTGTCTTGTCTAAACCAAAGAAGTCTCAAATGGGCTATGTGTCTATGGCAAGGTTTTTAGTGAGCTATCTTACTAACTCTTTATAAAAAGTCAAAGAAATTGGAAAGGTAAGAGTAATTACCACTACTGTTACTTTGTGAATTATTTCCAGTATGTTGTCTCTACAAGTTTACTCAAATTTAAAAGAGTATTAAAACAGTATTATTAAATCCAAAATAAGTCTTTAGACTGTCTTCACAACTTTTAAATAAAGTCTTCTTAAAGAGAAACTACCCTTCAAGTGCTTATAGAACTTAGTTTTCTGTAATGTTTTATCATTGTGAACTATTTAGTGTCTGTCACATCTTAAAAGCCTATCTACATTAGAAAGTGTATATTGCCAAGTATGAACAGTACAGGCTGTAAATGTCTTTGTTATGAATAAAACAGAATAATGATTAAATGGATACATTCCATGGAAGCTTCCCAGGTTGTGCACCTTATACAGACTTACAGAGGTATTCAAGGAATGCACAAGAACTCTTCCTCACTGCATGACCAAATACAGCCATTTTTCATCTACTCTTTAGCAATAGTGTGGCTATGTATTATGAAGGTCTCTTCCATCCAGAAACTAGTAAATAGCTAAGCTGTACCTGTTACTGTGGAAGCTATCTATAGAGTAGATTCTATGATGCACCAAGTCTAGAGGAAATCACGAGGCGCAGACTTAGAATTTTTAACACAAGGTTGGCCTAGGTTACCTTCAGACAGATGTTAACTGAACAACTGTACAATACAAACTGAGGTCAAACAGGTTTAGTTATACACTGGCTATTCTTTTTCCAAAAGCTGTATCTCCATAATGTTTCTGAGAGGAAGTAGTTATTTTAGCCTCACGGTTGATCCCAATTCAACACCTCAAACCGCCCCTCTCCTCCTTCCCTCTCTACATTCTCTAGGTGATCACAACTGAGACTGCAAGTAGGTTTTCAACAAGTTTGTTTGAATGACTCAGACTATGTGTTAGGAGAACAGCCAAAAAAGAATAAACATCATGTAATAAATGGAAGCTGACATTTGAATACTGCTTTCAAATGCACCACTTGGTGGGTCTGAAAATATAAGTAATTACTATACAGTTGGGAAAGAGAACAGTAGTATATGTGCAGGTTACATTAAAGTGTTTTTGATAGGTTTGGTACACTCTACATCATACTAATTTCTTGATTCCCGTAGTCTTGTTTATGGCCATATTAACTCCAGTATTTGCATCTTCTTTTCAAAAGAAAGTACATATCATAAAAGCAAATATACTTCCATTCACCCTTGACTCTTCATTCCTTCACAAGCAGTCTTTTTTTGTTCCTCCATTTACATGTTTCTCTTTCAGAAGTTAGGCAGTTCTAGGGCTTCAACTATAAGGCTTTTTTGTTGTTAAAGTCACTGTATTTGAGACATTTTACTAAAATGTAATCCTTTTTAGTAAAAAAAAAAAAAAATATGCCTTTTCTTTTGCTCTTTTACTCAGTGCTAGAACACAATAATACTAAATGTCAAGGAGAGGCCTCACAAGACCATAATAATTACAATTGATGCAGGGGTATGTTGAGGTACTTGCCTAGTCACTTGTAATAGGATAAATGGAAACACATGTAACTAGCTACCATGCTGTAGCTACTGAGTTTAAAAAAAAAAAAAAAAAAAAAAAAGAAAAAAGAAAAGGTGAAGGAAAACCATATAATTCAAATTCTCATCACACCAATGACCTCACAATAAGCCACCTAAAAACCCCTTTACTTATACTCGCTCCGCCCGCCCCGAACTGCTGCAGCTTTTTCCAGTTTAGGAAGGTATGAGCAGATGAACTGATAAAAAGCTTTCAGTGAAAATATTTCTAAAAAAAATTCACTTTTTGGTTTGATATTTTTCCAAGCCATAAAGACTGTTTTATTCATATCTCTGGACACATACCAGAAATGGTAGGTGAATGTTCCTTATACAGACAGACAAAATTTAAATGGAAGAGGGAGATGCTTAATAATACTGCTCACCTGATTCATATTTACTGCTCTATTTTTCATCTTATTGTTGAAAGGTTACGCATTAGAAGAGATCATATTGTTCTAACTATGTGTTAAGGAATTTGAAAAATACCAGGTGCATGCAAATTAAGTTCTGCTTTTTCCCTTCTCCAGCATATCCTCAGTTAGGCATAGGGTAAGACTGCTGCACACTGCTTTGAAGGACAAGGCATGCATGTGTATTTTTACTACAATGAAATGAGACTTTTAGCTTAAAGCACTAGAGTCTGTGGAGGCACTGCAAGAAAAAACGGATCCTGAGGCTCTGTAAAACACACCTTTGTTAGCCCACCTAACAAAGTTAGCAGAATCATATGTCGGAATCTTCACAACTTCCGTGTGCCTAAAAACTATCACAGGAATTTCCATCACCCTCCCCTTTGTGGCTTACTATACCAAGAATCACATCTGAATTATTGTAGTTCAAGTTGTTTTACGGAAGTCCAAATCACTTGTTCTTTGTCTTCTTAAGTAAAATCAGGCCTCACCCCTCCTCCTATTTATGAAAAAGACACTGTTAAGTAACATGCATTAGCAAGAAAGATTCATGTCTCCTTGTTTTTTGAGTTTACCCAATATTCTAAGCAGAGTAAATGGAATGAAAAGTTAACATAGAAAAAAATTGCACATTCTATGCAGCGTGGAGTCTAGCCCATTATTGCTACTTTTTAAATAAAAAATAACATGAAACTAAGTTCCAAATTGCTGATTTCAATTCTTAGAGGATTGTAAAATTTAACAAATGGTCTTTAAAATGTAATTAGGAAAATCCAAAGAATAGGATTACATTTAATGAGATTGGGCACAGTACCACCAGACACAGCATTGAAGTGAAACTTCCTCCTCTTATTTTGGTGTTCTGTAATAGTAGTTAGTGTTACTTTACCTACTTGTTAAAGAGGCTTCATTACAACTGAGAGCTCAATTCCTGCTTCTGCCTTGTCCTTTAACCACAGGAACACTTACCTAGTTTTCATATAAATTCTGTTCCCGTTCTAAGTCATACAACCCGTATTTTGAGATGGTATTTCTTAATCTATGAGGACCATTATATAAATTTTATGAGGAGTCTCAGAAACTAAAAACACATTGGAAAGAAATTATGTGCAAGTAAGGACCAAAAGACAGATCCTGCACACCCCAGTTTATTGCCCTAACTAACAGGCTAACCTCCTTAACTGCTAGCCTCCTTTGCCCTATACACTTCAAGTAGCAGTAACTTCATGGCAAGGTACAACACACAAACATGCAGTTCTGAGCTAAAACTCACTGACGTAACTGATGTTACGATGAGAAGTAAAAGCTTCCCTTCGTATGTGAAAATATATAAGCAGCTGAAAACATTAAGCTTGGTTCTTCCACACCAGAGCAATGACTTAAAAAGATTCCACCCCACACACCTTGGCACTTTGCCCTCTTTCACTCAACTAAAAAGTGATCCCTTCTAAGAACTACATGTACTTTGAAAAAGTATTATATATAAAAATGACAAACTTCAGTTCTACTTCTTCCCATTCTATACAGTTTCACGACTGCATTATTTCGTTTGGCTCAGTCCAGGAGTATATCTGAAGGAAGTTTTGTGGTTTGCATTACTAAGTCAGCTATCTTGGATTCAAACAACCATACCACAGACAGAATTCAGCTTCATCAGTTTCATCAAGCATTAGAACCACTTTTAATTTTTTTTTTTTTAAAAAAACAAGTAACACAGGCAGACAGAGTGCCAAGTCTCTCAGTTCCTCTGAAAGAAAGCCTTCTGCTTCTCTTCAAATTCTTATTTTAAAATATAGGTGCAAAAGTAGGAAGCAGTGTTTTGCTTTGCCTTACTTAAAAAGTCAAAGAAGTCATCTGCCTTTCTTACAAGTTATCCCTTTCATAAGAAAGGGACTTGGAGCTCATGTTCAGTCATTTTTTAGTTTCTAATCATATAAACTTAGGTGCTGCTTGCACTCTGTGTTCCACCATATTTGACACTGCAGAAGGTCACTGGTTCGCCTGAAAAAATGGTTATCTGCTGGTAAGTTTTGCATTTTTTTTGTCTCCAAATAAAGAAATGGCCTCCTGCTTCCAAGTGATCGTGAAAAACATTAATTGCATCAGAAACTCAAACCCCTTAATAATAGCTATTATTACTCAGCCATCACCAAGACCATTCTCGATTTGGAAAACATTTTACAAGTTTTCTGTAGCACTAATTAAAAATCTTGAAAAGCATCAAATAGTTATATCAATCTTTTTCTTCATTACACCTAGTTACCTTTATCCCACCATTAGGATATAAGCAGCAACTCCCTTACAACTTGTTAAAGGTGAATATTCTGTAGGGAAGACAGGTATTTTCATATTTTGTAAGAGTAGAGCAGGGTGTTTAACAGAGTAACTTAAATTAGATGTTAACATCTCCCTCTGTTTCTTCTGCCTTTCCCTTCCTTCCACAGGTCAGCAGCTGTCTTCTCTGCCCCCCAGCCCCTCCACCATGGATGGATTCATAATCTTAGTCTTGTTTATATACTGACATCATTCTCAAAGTCACAGGGTTTTTGATGGTGGTGGTTTGGGTTTTTTTTGTTGTTGTTGGGTTTTTTTGTTGGTTGGTTTTTTTTTTTTAAAATCTACTGTAACAGCAATTTGGAAGTGATCAACAAGTTTATGAAACCACTGAAGCACTGAGTTTGAAAAAAAAAAAAACAACCCAACAAGCACACACACTCAAACAATCACCTTTTCGCCATTTATACAAATCACACACTCAAACAATCACCTTTTCACCATTTATACAAATGGTAAGAAAAAAAATAAACTAGCTTGCTGGGCAGAATACTCAAGATATAAAGCATGACAACAGATGCCAAAATTAATAAGTCTTTATTCAAATGTTATCTTTTTCCTGTTTGTATTGTCACTACAGAATACCTATTCAGTAATATTTGTTATTCGATAAAATGCTGGCCAGATTCTCAGGTAAAAACCAGCCCATTTTTTCTTGCAGAAAAATTCCTGGGACATATTTAGGAGATTTCACATAGCGGTGGGGTAGGGGAGGGGGCTTCTGTTGAACATCTTCTCTAGCTTGAATCTACTTTTTGCTTATAGCAATAAATAAATAAAAAAGTATTCTTATCATAGAAAGTCCTAAGCATTTAACTTAATACACTCATTTTCTTTACCATATTGATTCAGATCCCTGAGCAAACAGGAACCAACATACCAGAGATTCCAATGTGAAAGGGAGGATATCCTCTATTTAGACTCCGATACAAATTCCGGACCATAGCTAAAAAAGATACTTGTCCTTCTCTAATGCAAATCTTGACTCCAAGAATTAATGTATCTAAGGACACTGCTGCTGCCACTGAGAAGAGATAAGGTGACCAAAGACTGAAGTGAGACTACAGAACAGCTTCAGTTCTAACTGGCTACTTTTCACTTAGGATAAAAATCCTTGCTTTCAACTCTCTATGCTGTACGTTATTGAGGTGATGCAGACAGTGATGAAATAGAGTTTCCAAAAAGAATATATACATCAAAAGAACTACCTGTAACATTAAGCAGTTATAAGCATTAAGCAGAATGCAAAAAGGGAGTAATATTCCAGTGCTAGGGAGACTGACATTGGCCATACCTCAGAGGCAAAACAAAAAGAGGAAATGTCCTGCCTCCCCCCCAATTGTTCAACATTTTTAAAGAAAAGGGCAGCCAACAAGAGGAAAAAAAAAGTAAGATTTGTAGGTTAAGTAAAGACAGAGATCACCATCAATTCTGAGTTCAGGTCCATTTTTCATGTGCTTATAAATCACAGTAGAAAATACAGTTCAATAAACAAAGAAGAATCTCCACACACCAAAGTAATCTCCTATGCCACTAAGACTGTGTCCTTGTAGACTTGTAAATAGGAGAGCACGCATGACACCTTTTACTGTAGCTTCCAGACACTATCAAAATTAAAATTAAGATTTAATTTCTAAGGTAGTAGCAAGATATTTTGAGATTTGTGTTATTTACAATTTAAAAGGCATAAAGAAAACACTTCAGAAGTGACTGTGCTGCTCTGTGGATAGAGGGAAAGAAAAATGCTTCTAAGTGACAGTTACTAGAACTTAATTTCTGTCCTCTCTAAAAACTCCTCTTTCTTTGAACAGTGAGGTAATGCCAGCTGCCACACTGGGACATTTAGACAGAGAATTGGTGTGAGTATCGGTGTTCTTCAGACACTGAAGCTTATCCTACCGCCCTTCTCTTTCCAAGACACTACATCAAAAAGTTATCTAGATACCAACTATTACTCAGAACAGTGCTGGTGATAATTTGGGCTTGTTAAAAGTCTATAGTTTGTATCCTTAAAGAAGAAAATTCAGAGGGAATAAGTCACTGTAAAAGAAGATAACACACAGCTTGGAAAAATGCTTGTGACTTCCTCATTTGGTATCAATGTAACCATTTTACAACATGAGGAGAATAATGCCCAAGACTAAAACACAGAAACAACTGTCACTTTCAGAAGACCATGTGCCCAAAGCATGTTCTTGTTTCTTAATGATAATTCTAAGGTGTACAAGAGGACTGAAAAATTTGGCTATTTTACCTAAAAAGTTTAGGATTGCCAGACAAATGCTTCTTTTCTACATGAAGGCCTAGTCAGATGTTCACTACATCATCACAGAAAAGTGAAGTCCACAGCAAATCTGTAACAACGAATAGGTCACAACATTGTTTTACTACTATGCAGTATCACACATCTAACCAGCATCTGGGGGAAAGTCTAGCAGTCAACTAATGAATAAATAGGTCTGGCACACTTCCTGGATTATCAGAATCCAAGAACACGAAGCTTTCTGCTAAGAATGGAGAGCTAGCTGAAAGCTTTTAAGAGAAGAATACAGTTATCAGCAAACACCAGTTCACTGAGCCAAAAAACCATTTAATTCAAAACATTCCTAGCCTGATGGGCTTTTGAGAAACTTAAGCATAGGATTCTGTACTACACTGTGGGTCTACTGCAAGCGAATGAAGTTGCAAGCCTTCAGGAGCATTCCATGAAACTGATGGCTGACAGTAAGTTTAACAGGTAAGTGGAATCTCCTAAATGATTCAGAGTTTCATCGGAATTTTCAGGAGGTTTCTTTTCAATTATCATTTCTTCATCATTCAAACAACCTGTCTGTTCCCTGCAAACAGTTTTGTAATGATGAACAACAGAAAAGTCATTCTTATCTCCCAGTAGATCCAACTCCCTCATATTCAGAAACTATTTCTTGGTTTCTATTATTTTAAAAAAGTTTGAAATTGATTGAAATCCTGTGCAACTAGACTGCACTAATATGGTGGTTCCCTGAAATCAACTGACAATTATCCATTAGCTACTGAAGCTACAGAATGAAAGGCATCTTCTATCTAGACGCCAAACTATAACACAGTAAGTGAACAATCAACCCTATAGATCTCAGTGCTGCATTCTTCAAAGTATTTCTTCCCAAATGTTATTAACACAAATGCTGAAAGCAGTTTATTAAAAACATATTTTTAATAATCCTAGACGTACCACAATTTTACCAAGAAATAAGTGTAACAGACCTTTAAACTAGCAGTTAATTTAAGTTTGTCATAAGTTTACTTTTCTGCATTTTACAATACCTATGCCATGTATTTTCACCTTTAACTTATAGCTTATTTTTATGAATAGCTCATTTAAAAAAAAAAAACAAACAAACAAAAAACACCCCAACAAAACCAAAAAACCCCAAAACACCCCAGACAGCCATCACTTCTGTATCCAGCCAAAATCTGGCTTGGCAAATTAGACAAAATTTAGAGCTGGCAATGTGTCAACTAGGTCAACAAGAATTGTACGCTCTTATCTATGTAAAAACTTCACTCAAAATAAAAAGTATTAACCATGCCTCCTTTCTCTAAAAGATTTTCTGGAATTCAAGGTTAAAATTGCAAGAGCCTCAGATGCTCCAGTTAGATTGGAAGAACTCTAAGTTCAGCTAAACTGTGATTTCAAACCAGTTCTTAAACATGCTCAGTGCATAAAAGATGACATTGTTCAAAGCACGTAGGTAGCGTATCTCAACACATGTCATGGACAACCAACCTGTAATTTACATCTTCTAAGCACACTTCTGTTGAACTTGCATAATATACTGAAAAGAATACACACAAATTTCTAATAGTTTAATATTTGATTAAGAGGTCTGAATTCCCTTATTTCCCACTGGAGACTGAAAAAACAGAAATACAGAAACTTAGACTTTAAATACAAATTTTAGCTTCACATTAGGCACTTTCATCAGATAGAAGATGTCAGATATAAGAAGAGAACAGGAAAAACTTAATTAGTCTCCTGTTTTTGCTTTTAGCATTTGACACAATTCAAAGATTAAGCAGGTGTGTTTGGGTGGGTTTTTTTTGTTTGGTTTTTTTTAAAAGCAATTAGCACACATCTGTACAAACTTTTGATAAACGTCCTCCCAATCATTAAATGGCACAAGACAAAGCACAAAATGGTAAGATTCAAAGTATGGGACTCAGACTGTCATCTGCTGTGGAACAGAATTCATATAGTACTCAAATGAAGCCATATAGCAGCTCTGAGAATTTATTGGGAGATAATCAATTTTGTAAAGATTCTGTAATGAATTCCTGATTACATTCTATAAAACTCACCTTACTAACAACTGTCCAACCTGACCTGGGGAGCAGGGGGTGGAACACCACAAAGGAAAGACAGGTACGTATTTCAAGTACCTAGTGGCAAGATTCTGAATACTTTTAATCATGTGGAGAACAGCAAGAGCTCTTACACAAGGCAGATGGATTTAAACAGTAGGCTATCCTGTCTTAGAAACACTCTGTTCCTTCTGTATTCCAACACTGGCTCTTCCTTATCAGAAGCAAACATTCATTATTTCCAGACCGACATTGATTTTAATTTCTAAATTTGTTAGTCTGCTTTAAAAATAATGAGAAGAGATACCTCTTCATTTTATATTGTGCAGAAAAGGAAGAAAGTTATGTCCCTATTTTGCTCCCTAAAACAAACAAAAACTCAGCACAAATTCTGTCCTAAGTTTAAGCAGATAAAAAAATGCATTTGAATCAGAAGCTTTAAGCAAAACAGCTACTAGTGTTTTGTTGTTTTTTTCCCAGAAGGACCATGAATTTTAAGATAAATAGAAAAGGCAGAATCTTTACCAGATTTCACTATTCCATTTGCCATCTAGTGAGTTTCTTTGACACAAGACAGACATATCCTATTGCTTCCCACAAGTCTCAAGCAAGGCAAAACAGGAAACTTCAGTACTTTCAGCTGATCTGTAAGTAGGGTACTTTTGCCTCTTAATGAAACAATTTAGAAAGACAACAGCAACCACTTAGGGAAGCCAACAGAACTGCAAGGTCAAGAATACAGGAATAGGATTTCTTAAAAAGAAAGGTGTGATTATAGTCTGCATTTCCAGCAAGAGGGAAACTGCTGCAGGAACCAGATAAATCTCGGTTCCAGCATTCTGGAAAACATCATATGAAGTTACTTATCTAGTACCAAACTTCTTAATCAGTCTTATAGGTCAAGGTCACTTATACCCCACACAAAGAGCAAAACAGACTTTATTACTAATCTGCAAGGTTCAGAATGAAGGAGATGCCAGAGTACCACTAGAGATGTACAACTGACAAAGCTATTGAGTATCCGGTTTGTAATTGTTCTGCATGCCACATAATCAGGTTGGTTGTTAGAGGGCATGTGGGGAAGTACAGCACCACACAGAATGAAGGACAGTTAACAACTCTTTATATACACCATCCAAATCACTACCAAGTAGCTACTGTTGTCTGCAAGAGTCGAAGAGGCTGCTCTGTTTTTTCTGAGTTTGTGATGCTGGTGCTTGAATGATGCAGACAATGTGAGCAGAAGGTAGACAATCTGTTGTTCCTACCTAGGAAATTAATAAAAAGGCCTCAAGAAAACAAGCAGTAACTCTACTGCCTTTAAGATGTTGTGTTAATATCAGTTTCCTCAAAGAGATTTGATTCCTCTGAAAAGATGCCAAGGATCTCCTCAGACAATATGAAAGAACTAGAAATGACTTCAAGTCACATCAAGTACCAGCCCTCAAAATGCTACTATATGTGAAAACCTGAAGTAAAAGTCTTACAAGGTTGGGCTTGGGCCAGTAAAACCCCTTCCTGAACCAAGAATACAACAAGTATTCTTAAAGTCACCAATTAAGAGGCATATTCAGCAAGACCACAGATTTCAATAACCAACATTATCACACTAAATAAGCAAGCTTCCTCAGGACACACTGCAGTGGATTTCTCTCACAGCTTTTTCTCCTGCAGTGACACTGCAGAAAGCATTGACTAGTTAAGTAAGAAATCCATGATGCCTTGAATTTTCAGTTCACTCCCTAAAGGTTTGTGGGACAAAGAGATGATGACAATAATTCAGACATGACTGATTTACAGAAAAATACTTCCTTAAGAACTCTGATATTTGTAGGATTTACTAAACAGTTTATCTCCAATGTGAATTCTCCAGCGAAACCCCCCATGTTTTGTCAAGAAGCTCTAGTTTTAAGAAAACACCCTGCTCGGTGCAAGTGAAGTAGTGAGGTACTAAACACAGAAGTACCCAGGACTCAAGTAATTCACCATTGGTTCCGAGGACTGTGCACAAAAGTTCACCTAGCGTCAGTGCTGAAGTGCAGTTCTTCACATCAGCACTAAGCTCAGAGCACTCTGGACACTTCCAACATCTCAAGATAAGAACTCCTGATGCCACAAGTTACAAACGGAGCATTTCTTATTAAATCCCGTTTCCTTGGGGCAGAACACATTTGTTCAGAAGTCCGTAGACTTAGACAAGCATGCACACAGGAAATAAAACTACTTTCCAATATATCCTAACGAGTCTGATGGTCTTGCTGAAGAAATTGTCTCCGAGAAGGTATAACATTTGGCATTCCAACAGGGAAGGTCAGTATCTGTTTCAGTTTTCTTTGTTGTTGCTGTTCAAGAAGCAGTAAGAGATTAAAATAAACTATGGTAAGGCATCTAATGAAACAGGGGAAGGCCAAAATGAAGAGCACCTCACATTTACCTGCTCCAAATTAGACAGCTGAGAGTACCTGATGACATGGAAGAGGAGTGCATGTTTTCTGAAACTGCTCTAGCAGACTGGTATCAAGTGCCTATGGCATATACATCAGTTAGAGTTAGGACAGAAATATGAACTGGCATCTCAAGACAAAACTTTGTCAAGCCTGAGGGGAATTTGCACAATGTACATAAAACAGGCATGGAACTGACAAAAAAAGGAGGAGGACAACAACAAGCAATGCTGAAGGAGATGGTCCAGCCTGGAGAAGTGTTATTAGATTATTTCCTTAGCATTAAGTTTTACCTGCCTAAACACATTTTAGCAACAATCAAAAGAAGCGTACAAGTATACCTGAAGTTCTGACTGATTGCATCAGCACAGAATATGATATGGGCCTCAAAGATAAACACACGACATTTCATTTCACATCTGATTATATGAAGTGCAGGAACATACACCTAGAAACAAGTAAAGAACCCACTAAGAGTTGCAGAGTTGAAATTACTTTGACCAAAGGATCTCATTTCCTGATAGATCACGGGACAACTATAAGCCATTAATTGTTCGATTCCTCAGATTTAGGCATCAACAGGAAAAGGTGTGGCAAGATTTCAATCAGGAGAGCTTTGAAACAAAGCCTCCTGAACCCCTTCCTTATGGCAAAATTCTCTAAACGTTACTAGAAGACCTCTGGCCTCAAAAGCCAGGTATCCCAACAGAGCAGAACACACAACAAGTGGCAGAATTCCAAAGTAAATCAGTAAGATGGTAAAAGTGAGTTTATAAACCGTATTTCCCCAACAGCCATTGTACTGTATCACTTCCAAGCTTGTTTTTAGTCGGCTAAATACTACCTGCGAGTTCTGTACAGCCTGATCTGCATAAGTTTTCATTTTCATCTCCTCAGGTTGAGCAGCTAACCCTTCTTTCTCTCCATGACTTTTTTTAACTCACCTTCCAGCTTAAGCTGCAAGCTCTCAGCTTGTTGCCGTGATGGTCCGCCCTATAGTCTCTAGTCTATAGGACTTTCCCTCTGCCAAGGAAGTTCAGTTGATGCCATGGAAGGAGCAGACTCTCCTGCTCCTCAGAGGGCCTACCTGACACAGTCATACTATGATCAGTTTATCTAAGGAGTAAATAAGACATGCTTCTTGTAATAACAGCTTCTTGTTGACAGGAACAAAAATAGAAAGTAACAACAATGAGAAAAATTGAGAGGAACTTGAGGCTGATACACCCCAACTAGTACTTACTATGAGAAAATCAGCAAGCTAATTACTTCAACACCAGAGGACAGAAAAGGGGCAAAACTTAACACCAATCAACAAAAAACAATCAGCAACTATGTATGCCTATCTTGTAGTGGCCTGTACACTCCTACCAGACAGACACCTGCTTAGAATATATGCCAGCAAAGGCATACATAGAATCATTTAGGTTGGAAAAGACCCTTAATATGAAGTCCAACCATAAACCTAACACTGCCAAGTCCACCACTAACCCGTGTCCCTAAGCACCACCTCTACATGTCTTTCAAATACCTCCAGGGATGGTGACAACCACTTCCCTGGGCAGCCTGTTCCAATGCTTGATAACCCTTTTGATGAAGAAATTTTTCCCAATATCTAATCTAAGGCTCCCCTTGCACAACTTGAGGCCATTTCACAAACTAGAAAGTCAAATGCTTGTAAATGGGCAAATAAAATCCAAAGAACAGAATTACCACATGCATAGAGAATTATAATGTATTACTGAAGACCCAATACAACTTCTGTGAAAGAGAAGTCATACTTCAAACACGACTGAGTTCTTCGAGAATGTCAGTAGGCATCTAGACATGGGACACTAAGAATAAATCCAGACTTCAGAAACACATCTATTGACACCCATCTCCAAAAGCTTTAAAACCCTCCCAAGCAGCAGAGGTGAAGTCCTTATATACATAAGGAACTGGTTAAAAGACACAAGTAAATGGTTAATTTTCACAGCAGAAGGTCACAAACGAGAGTGTCCCAGGGTTGCCTTTGCTCTTCCACCCAAAGAGATTATCTAATAAAGTGACAATCCACTGTCTGGTACAGTCTAGTATCAGCAGCAAAGAAAACCAAGAGAACATCAGGGAAACTTCAAAAATATTGAGGTATCAAGGTGGTAAAATTGAAGATGATTACCAAAAGCAAGTAAGTATTAAGCTAAATAGTGGAGAAAGTAAATCTTCATATTACACAGACAGCAACAGGCTCTGAACTGACTTATCACTCAAGTTGTATCTTGGGGTTCCAATACATAGTTCTGTGAAAGGATGAGCTCTGTAAAGGACATGTCAAATGCTTTCACTTTTTAAAGGAAAACCTTCTGCATTGTTCCCTGGTGTGTCACCACATAAATTCACACTAATGTGATCTTGAATACATGTAGTTCTAGTTTCCCATCTCAAGAAGAGAGCAGAACTAAGAAAAACACAAGAGAGGGAAGAACAATCAAATTTAATAAACAGTTTTTCTACAAGGAACATATAAGAACTCTTCAGCTTGGGGGATGGAAGAGATGGCCAAGGGAAGATACATCAGGTCTTCAGGAAAAAAAAGAAAATTGGAAAAACCCTGAAACCATATGAATAGGAAACGCCTTTGCCATCCCTTGCCTGTTTTAAGTAATGCTTTCATATAGTGCTTCCACTTCCTGTTTCAGGACAAATACAAGAGTCATATAATACAACATAACAAGGGGACACCAGAGACCCACTAAAGTTTTATGTTGCTTCGAATCACAGACCCACACAAAATCAACAATAATTTATGGTAGAATAATCTAGTAAATCAATTATAAAAAAACCAAGAAAACAGCTTTTCTCCCAAGGATCAAGACAAGTGTCATTGAAGGCTGGAAGATATTTCAGAAATACCATTATGTATTAATAATTTTTCTCCCTAGCAGTCCACCACTGGCTGCAGACAACAGACTAGATCAACTTGCTCTGATCTAGCAGAGCTGTTCTTATCTGATGACGCAGCAACAGATTAGTATGACCCCCATTCAACATGGTCCAGACTATACTTTGTTTGAAATACTTTTCAGCATGACTCTGCAGAACCCACTGAAACTGGAACAGGAGGAAAGGAAAATACTGAAACAGAACACAAGAACAGAGAGCTTATTATAGCCTCTACGCTGCAACTCGGATTGTACCACAGTGCAGACAGTAAACTTTGGACAATATCTGCTATTAACAGTTTGCGCTAGCTTGTACATTTGTAGCTATGTTTTTTTCACTTGTCTGTGAATACAAGTTTAAAAACACTTGTTTAAAAGTCAAATCCGCTAGAGACTTTTGAGTCGTTAGTGCTCATTATACATTATACTCAGTTTTTACTATGCTAAATAAGCAATCATATCTGAATAGGAATAAATATGGAAGGGGAAGGGGAAAAACAGAAGGGGAATATGTAAGAAAAAACCCTAAATGACAGTGTTGCCACAATACATAAAAACTGGGGATAAATTCAGGTTAGAAGTTAGGACCCCTAGCCAGAATGAGCTGGGAATCCATTTCCAAAAAAGAACAATTAAGTCCTTACAAATAGCTACTGATTAGTATGCGAAAGTCTGATAACAAGGTAGCAGACTTCTTGACCTGGCAAGATTGCCAGAGAGTGATACTTCCTGAATAAGGTGGTAGAAGGAAGCATACACCCCTCTTCCTTGAGCACGAGGAGATGGGATATCTAGCAGCAGTACATACAGAAAGAAACAGATGGGATTAGACACTTAGAGGAAGACATCACATAAGTCTCCTGGACCAAAAGATGGGAAGTATAATTTGCCTTGGTGGGCATGTTTGTGGTGTAATGCAAGTCAATTGTGAAGACACTCCATATAGAAACACACAAAAATCAAAAGCCAAGAGAAAACTATCTGTGGAGACCAATAAAGTTTCAAAATTGCTTTAATGTCACTGACAATAAATAAAAGGAAAGGTTTGGAAGCAAAGACAAATGGGTGGTTTTAAGGAGAAGTCAAAGACAGGAGATGACTGGCTTATGAAAGTTGAAGGATGGACAGATAGGGTGGTCCAGGAAGAATAAAAAAATTGAAGGAGTATGAACCAAAATCACAGGTAAGTCCACAGTCACTGCATTATTTAGCTGGTAGCACAGCAAACTTTTAAGACAGAGTTTGGCAGAGTTAGCACTACAGCCCTTATACAGAGCAGTCTAAGGCAGCATCAGATCCTAAGTAGATCCTATTTTTCTTCCCCCTCATCAGATGGCTAACACCAGAATGACCTGCATCTGAACTACAGGTCACAAAGCAGTAGCCATTTGATAATCCTCCCCCCCATACTCAGATTAGGAGGCTTAATAGCTACACTTCGGTGAAGTCAAATCTTCACATTTAACTGGGCTTTGCTGTAGCACACTTTCCGTTCTGTGAGCCAAACCGACAGCTGCAATCACAAGCTGGGGTCCTTTAAACCAGTCTTCTATGATCTACATCATACAGCAATATTAGTTCACTGTTAATCAAAAGATGTCCAGAAGTTTTGCACCAGTAGTATATATCCATATATGATTTTAACTAGCTGTGGTGGTTTGACCCTGGCTGGATGCCAAACACCCACCAAAACTGCTCTATCACTCTTTTTCTCAACTGGACAGGGGAGAGAAAATATAACAAAAAAAGCTCGTGGGTAGAGATCACTCAGCAATTACATCACAGGCAGAACTCAACTTGGGGAAAATCGGTTTATTGTCAATCAAAACTGAGTAGGGTAATGAGAAATAAAACCAAATCTTAAAACACCTTCCCTCCCCCCCCCCCGCCACTACTCCCTTCTTCCCGGGCTCAACTTCACTCCCAATCTCTCTACCTCCTCCCTCTGAGTGGCGCAGGGGGACAGGGAATGAGGGTTGTGGTCAGTTCATCACACGTTGACTCTGCTGCTCCTTCCTCCTCAGGGGAGGACTCCTCACACTCTTCCCCTGCTCCAGTGTGGGGTCCCTCCCACAGGAGACAGTCCTCCATGAACTTCTCCCACGTGGGTCCTTCCCACGGGCTGCAGTTCTTCATGAACTGCTCCAGTGTGGGTCCCTTCCATTGGGTGCAGTCCTTCAGGAGCAGCCTGCTCCAGCATGGGTCCGCCACGGGGTCACAAGTCCTGCCAGCAAACCTGCTCCAGAGTGGGCTCCTCTGTCTCCACGGGTCCACAGGTCCTGCCAGGAGCCTGCTCCAGCAGGAGCTTCCCATGGGGTCACAGCCTCCTTCGGGTATCCACCTGCTCTGGCATGGGGTCCTCCATGGGCTGCAGGTGGGTATCTGTTTCACTGTGGACCTCCATGGGCTGCAGGGGCACAGCTGCCTCACCATGGTCTCCACCACGGGCTGCAGGGGAATCTCTGCTCCGGTGCCTGGAGCACCTCCTCCCCCTCCTGCTTCACTGACCTTGGTTGTCTGCAGAGTTGTTCCTCTCACATATTCGCACTCCAGCTGCAGTTTGTGTTCTGGTGGGTTTCCTCCCCCGCCCGCCATTCTTAAATATGTTATCCCAGAGGTGTTATCACTGTTGCTGATGGGCTCGGCCTTGGCCAGCAGTGGGTCCGTCTTGGAGCCGGCTGGCATTGGCTCTATTGGACATAGAGGAAGCTTCTGGCAGATTCTCACAAAAGCCACCCCTGTAGCCTCCCCACTATCAAAACCTTGCCATGCAAACCCAATACACTAGCCTTTAATTAAGATGATTTGAAGAAGCTGGGAACTGTGAAATGAGGAAGATAAATATTTATAATCTGAATACTAAGCATTTTTAAAAGCAGTCGGTAGCATTTTAGAATAAAGCACATTGCAAAACAACAAATTTTTCCACTGAACAGCTCTTTAAACATGAATAATCAATCCCCAGGTGCCACAAAAGCTAGGATGTCTCATAATTGGAAGGCAGGACTCTACCATGTTATACAGAAACTGAAAGCTGAGGAACATAGTTAAAGATGTCACAAATCCAGTGAGCTTTCATTTACCAACAAATTAAAAACAAACAAACAAATCACATCTAGTGACATTTACCCAACTCAGGCCAATATAACACAAGCTGCTATGGAGATGCAAGCCTGGATGGACGTTGAGAACCAAACACAACCAAAAGCAGCAGCTGAGACTCCAGAAGAATTTTTCAAAGAATCAAACGTTTATCTAAGAGGAGGTTAATCCAGCTTCTCAAGATACTACACAGGAACCTGGTCTGTGCCTGAAGTGGAAACAAAAAGAAAGATGACAACCTGACACATGGGTCTTTGATCTGCAGAGTCACATGCTGCTGACCACACCCCGTAAAAAGGAACTCAACCTCTACCGCTCAAAGCATTTCTGCACATTTGGAGTCCCCTACTCTTTTTAATATATCTTCCATCCCCCTACAGGCTCAAACAGATGAGCCACTACCATCCACCTTCCCTTCCCCACTCTCTCCTCCCTTCTTCCTGGCTTTTCTATACCTTTAGCAGATGGAAAAATAAAGTGGCAAATTAGCAATGGAAAAAAAAAAAAAAAAAAAAAGACGTATCACACAGTAACTTTACACCCCCAAACAATGTTGGGTTGGTTTTTTTAAATGTATGGTAGCTAAATTTATAATGCCATCCTATTTTTCAGAAGTTTGATACTAGACATGTGAATCACACAAATTCAGTTCTGTTCCAACCTCTATCAGTGTTCCAACCTATCTTATCAAAGTTCCCTCCAAGTACATGGAAGAGAGCAAGGTTCAAGAATAACATAAGAGACAGTGGTCCTAAGTGGGATGAAAAATTTTAAGTTAGTGAAGTCTATAAAGCTCTGGCTGACCTCTATACTTTACATAAACATACTGAACTCTAAAGGTTAGAATAACAACCTTGTTTGAAGCCCTGATACTTGAGTCATATTCAAGAAGAAGGGATCCATTGTAACTATCCATTCAAAACACCCATATAACACAGCTGAAAAATGAAAAAGGCAAGGGTGGATAAGGGGGAGAGGTGCTAATTTTTCCCATTTTAGCTGTAGGCAGTACAAGCCCTGGCTACTTGCCAGTAGCTGGAATACAGCTCCTCAACAGCATGCACTGATCTGATAAATTGATCAGCATGACCCATTCCTATTTCCCTTACACAACTACTAGTACTCATTACCATAGCAAGACAGTTCAGGAGACTCAACTAACAGAAAACCAACCCAGAGCAACAAATAAAACAAAACAAACAAACAAAAAATCACAGTAGGCCCCCCAGACTGACTTAAACCACAAAGGCAGATGAGACAAGTTCCACTACAAAGGGAGAGCAAGTGGAAAGATGTTATTGCTAGTGGTACTGTACTCTTGCTCTTGTCAACAATCTTGGCGATTAGGATGCTGTTCAGCCAACTTAGTTTTCAGCTCACTTTGAGCCCCCCAAAAACTGTTACTAATGTAGGCAGTTACTAAAAATCAGAACCTTTGCTCTCTCCAGTAAAGCTACTTATACTTGACTCAGGAGAAAAAGCAGGTATGTAGTAAACCTGATTAGGAAACTGATCCAAGTTAAACTAGATCTGACCTTTTCTTTCCTATTCTTCCTCCTGCCACGTTTCCTCTCCTGTTTTCTATGTTACTTTTAAGCTAGATTAGTTTTACAGTCTAGTTTGTTGAACTGTTTAATAAATGAATGCTCATTCCAGTCCACATAAATCATGAAGGTAGGTACAGTGAGTCCGGAAAGAAAAACAATAAAATTCTGTTATGCATCAACAAAAAAACCCTGAAAGTTACCAACCTCAATCATTAGCACACAGTTACTGAATGCCAATTCAAGAGAACTGAGTTGCAGTGACAATATCTGTACTCCAAGTTTTTTGTTGACACAAGTTCCAGCTTAAGAAATTCTTAGTGCCTACGATGCAGAAAGCCCATTAGAGTTTAAATTTCTCAGCTCACTATCAGCCACATAAAAAGTAAACAGCTACCATATATGAAGATATAATAAGAAAGTTCAAGCTATGCCTAAAAACATTGACAAAGATTATGGTAGTTCCTGGAACACTGAAAAACTGAACTCCTTCCACATACCAGTATCTAGACATAAGGAGCACCAAAAACATAATCACAGGTTTTATCAATGCTACTGAAGATATACATATCTGCTTGCATACTCTGCAACACATTTCTGTTCTGAGTGCAAAGAATTCAAACAAAGCATTGCTTGCATCCCACACAGTCCATGGACTAGTCTGTGTATCAGGTATAGTTTTGTCCCTCATAAAATTATGCTCCGTACATCCTTAAAACTGCAGGTTCACAAGAGTTCAGTGAACTAGTACTGCATCTACTGGTAGATACACAGAACTTCCTCTCCCTGCCTTTTAACCTAAGCCTCTGCGTGTCATTACTCAAACTTTTCTTGTACTGTTTTCCCAAGTAAAAATTCATCTCAAGAGTCAAACATAAGATATCCCTTCAAAAACACATAATGACAGCAGTAGGCAATTACTTCTTTCAGAGAGAAAAGCTGATGAGTTGAAACGGATTGTGGGAAGACATGGAAAAGAAACTGATTTAACACTACATATTTGAAACAAACATAGTCCAACACAAGCAAAACAAACCCCCATGTGTTTTCTCTTATTTCAATCTAAAGACAGTTAATGTGATATATACACCCCAGCAACTTCCAATGACATATACAGACACACTGACCATTTTCCTCTTTTGTTAACCTGCTTAGTTCAGTGGAAATCAGGATTGTATGTTTAGGGCTGTATTCCATTCCTGGCAGCTGACAGTGCCATAGGTAGCTAAACCAATACAATAGTTTATTTCTGCTTCTGTCGCACAGTCCCACCCATCCTTGTGCTAGCGCCAGCATCCATCAGAGTTTTTTTTTTTTTTTGCAAGCCCCTAACTCCTCTCAACAGACAATTGACCAGCTACTAAGTTAAAGCAGAACAGACAGGGGTTTGATGAGTGCTGATGCAAGCGTACAAGCAGCAGGAACACGCAGTCAGGATTGCGATTTCCGTGAGATAGTTCTGTGAGACTTGATGATGCAAGACAGCACTTTACTGTATTCTTAGATTGTGGTTTCATAATAACACTAATGCTGACTTGCACACCTGTCTCTCTAATACTAGTTTGAGCTATTCCCTTCCACAATACCATCTTCCCCCATTGCATCAAAAACCACCTGTGAACCTGTGCTGTGATTCTGATCTAGATTTAATTCCTGTTCTTCTTCCAGTGTTTGCAGTAACACTGAGATTACTTCCCTGATCTGTTTTACACTGGAATCACACCAAGAGTTTCACATCATAGCTTAAAGCATGACAGATCCACAGAAATACCTTACACCAGTATTACTGCCCATCATATTGGATGACAGCATTACAGCCATAGCAAGCTTGTTTGCTGTTTAAAGAAGCTGGAGTGGCAAGGAAGCACGATTTCAAAGCAGGTATCATTTTGAAATCAGTCTTGCATACAGTCTGTTAGCGGCCTGACAGGTAATAGAGCATCGAGCCATCAAAACAATCACTAGCAGAGAGACAAGAACATTATAGATGTATAGTAGAATAACTAGTTCTGCCACTACTACTGTGGCAGCTATAGAAAATCACCTACAACTGCAGCAGTGTTACAAAAAAGTGACACTAACCTGCTGCAAAGTACTTACAGCCACAGTGAAAGTGAGAACACTTCTGCATATTGTGGGAATAAAGATACGAAGTAGTTAATGCAGGAGTTGTTGCAAGCGCAGGGATAACGAGAAATGCAGTAGCTACAAACCTTTTGTTTGGGGGGGAAACTCCTCTTCCTGGAAAGTGCACTTGAGATACAGCTTGTTCAAAAACAGTAAGCTGGAGCAGAAGGTCAAATATTAAAAAAAAAAAAACCAAAAAAACCTGAAAGTCTAGATCCATCAAAACAGAATTAGATGCACCAACGTATCGAGTTTAGAGGGAAAAAAGTCTGAAAAAAATACAAAAAGAGTAAAGGAGTGCTAGATTTCACAAGCATACAAAAATGGATTTTCACTTTGATCAAATGTCAGTTTTCATAAGCAAGCCATACCAAGGCTATTTCCCGTCAAATGCATGCCCTTGAGCTGCAGCAGAGAAACAGTGAAACTTCTATTCTTCCCCTCCCCTCAAATAGCAATGCATTTATTTTTTTTTAAAAGTAGTTGAGATAATATTTTAAACTTTTATTTTCACAACAAAAGATTATTCAGTGTCTTTTATATTTTCACAATACAATGCAAGGCCCTAGCAAGAAGATTTCAACATCCACAACTGGAGTTACCTGGCACTTTCCATTAAAAAGCCTCAAGTTACTCCTCCAAACTTCACCCACAGGATACCGTGATAACATAGTAAAAACCACCACCTCATGCTGAAACTTTTTCTCGCACCCCAGCGATTACTAGGTCTCTCCTCTGTGCCTACTCATGAAAGTTACGGGGACTCAATGTACTTGCCCACACTCTACCTGTAAAGTTCAAATGAAATCGGTTAGTGGGACCAATGACTGCTTGGAAAAACCACAGAAATCCTGTTTCTTAAGGCTGACCACATTATGAAGCTAGACTTTTATAGCTCCATACTACCAAAGCCTCTCAATCCAATGGAATGCATTTAACCAATTCACATTACAGAGTTTTAATCAAAGAGCAATTTTTAACCATTCTGATATTCACCTCTGTAAGACTGTACCCAGGACAAAGCATACCAGTGAGCACTGCTATAAACAGTACTTGTTAGCACACATTATGCATGCTATAAGAACATCGACAGAATCAAGATCTTCAGGTGCCTTCTAAGAGCATTGAGTTTTGAACTCTGATCGAGTCATGCAAGAGTTAGGTACATCCAAAAGCACAAGTCTAGGCATCTGAGGAATGTTAGTGCTCAACATAACGCACACAGAGATTACCACCTGAACGGCCATTTTGTGCTGAACACCTATATAGAATTTCTCTGAATATATTCCATTCATTTACAATGTGAAGTCTTTTGTACCTTCAGATATTTTTAGATACCAAATAAGAGAATTCTCAGTAATGCCAGTAAAATTTTATCGCTGTTTTTCTTCTCAAATTCTTTAAATGCTTGAACATTTTGACCTGAGACTTTAAATCATATTCTGCAGGTCACGACTTAACATAATAGGCTGGCAAAACCCAAGCTTTTAATTCTAAAGCCCATGCAAATATTCAAGTCTGCAACCAGGTTTTGACAAACAAACAATTCAGCCTTTTGAGCAGAGGTCCCTAACCATCACTGGCCCTCATGCAAACAGTACGCTGCAGGCAACCAAGCGTTATTTCTGCCTCACTGTTGCGGATATGAACAATCTGTTGACTGTGAGCCTCAAGCCGGGCAATTGCTGTCTTGGAGGTATTATCTCTGGCTCAGTTTACCATTTCCATAAAGTAAGTGGATGAGAAATCCTTTACAGGTAAAAAAAGGTTTTAAAATGCTCAAGTGATCATACTACCAAAATACAAATATCAAATCTAGTATCGATACGGTAAGTGATACATCAGAATAAAGTTGTTCCTCCAAAGGGTTTAGCAGAAACGATATGACATGTTCAAGGAGTCTGTACTTTCTTGCTTCACTTTGTGAACATAATGCTTGACAAATTATAGCCCACAGAACCATATCGCCTTTCAAAAATTTTTTTAATTAAAAAAACGTTACGGGTAGAACGATCCCAGCCTTTTGTTGGTGGTGGTTTTTTGTTTGTTTCAGGATTGACAGTAAGCTAGTTCAAGAATTGGCGGGGGCTACTACTTTACCACCTCGTTTTCCTCACTTTGCTATAAATGTATGATTCTTGAGAAGGGTGGAGAAAGAAAAAATAAGTTATATATAAGTTATACCAAATCCATCGTATTTACCACTCCCCCCCCCCACCATGTTGCCGTTTCAGCCATTAACCGGACAACTGTTCAGACCTTCAGTTAATACTAACTTTGTTAGACTCTTCAAATCCTTAGGAACACTTTGCTAAGTGAGAACAATTAACCATTTTTACTTTGGAAGTTAATTTGAGCTGACGTAGGAGGTTATCTTACAGGAGTTAATGCTACAGAATTTAAAAGGAGTGAAGAAAAAAAAAAAAAAAACAACCCAAACCTGTTAAGTGTACTCTACCTCCATTATCCTGACTACTCACTTTCTTGCCACTTTGTTTACACTTTCTCTCAGATAAGGGCTGCTCAACAGGCATGCCAAGTAACAGCTCTTGACCGAGATAGCTCTTGACTAACTATTAAACCGTAACCAATGTCCTTCCTCCTTAGCAGTCGCGAATCATTTAGGGGCTCCTTTCTATGAACTGAATCTTGCATCATAAACATACAAAGAAATCATATCCCAAATAACTTTTATCCCAAGGAAAAGAAAACTGAGCGTGAAGCGACACCACAGTACAATCAGTGTGAAATATAAGTAACTACATCACGGTTTTACATTTTGCAATTCTCAGTGAAAGAGCAACCCAAAAAACAACTTTGAAGAAGTTCCCTAAAAACAACAGATTTGCCCAGCAGAGGACCCAAGGTATGTTGAAATTTTGTCTTATGGAACATACATTACATTTCTTTACAGTCCTTGTCAGTGTCGGTTGTGCTGTGCAACTGTGTTCCCCAAACATATCTGGCAGCATACCATTACCACCTGAAAGTCCCTTTAGTCATCGGCTGTCAAGCAGACTTTCAGGATTTTAGTTTAAAACTGAAATGCCACAGAATAACAGGTAATCAGAGGAAGGGACACTTATATGCTGTAAGAGATAATCAGTCCATCAGATTTAACAGTTTATCACAGCATCTATGCCAATGAACTAGCTCTTCCCGTATATTCTAACTAAACTACATTCTTCCCACAAGAAGCATTATATAATGTATTAGCGTACGGAAATACACAAACACTGTTTTCCTAAGCAGCATTGTAACTCGAAGGATTAAAAAGACGGTGCAAGCGTACACAGGTACCATGTTATATACACAGGTGTTATAACAGGTGTTTAAAATGCTATTGGGGCAACATAGCAAGAACAAGAAGCACGTGGGCGGGAAGGTACTACCAGGTTACTGAAAACAGGCAAAACACCCTCACAAACCCGGGCAAAGCTCATCGCCTGTAACTGTAAGTATACCTACTTGTTAGGTATTTACTTCTTTCTCTGATCTTATCTCAAGCGCACGCAGAAACACTGAACGAGTTGCCGCTTACCCTCCCAGTTACATCTAGATGCGTTTCCAGCGCTCGGCCATCAGGGAGGATCGGTACTGACACTAGCACACTACTCGAAGATGAAGGATGTTATCTATTTCCCTAAGAAGGGAAGCGTCTGTTGGAACGATACAAACAAGCAGTTCCTGGCGTCAAAGTGCTCCCCCCCCACCCCGAGAAGAAAAACCCAACCAAAGCCCCCAAACCGGCGGGTCCCCCGCCGAACGCCCGCCGGGAAGGGGCAGGGGCGGGGAGGGGGGGCAGCGGGGCGAGGCGAGGCGAGGCGAGGCGCACGGCGTTGCGCCGGCAGGCCGCCGCGGCGCGGGAGCCCGCCCGGGCGGAGCGGCGGCTCCGTCCCCTCGGCAGGGCCGGCCCCGCGCGGGAAGGGCGGCCGCCGGGGGCCGCGCTCCCCCCGCCCGGGCGCGCGGGGGGTGGGGGTCACGTGAGGCGGGGGGGACCCTCGCGGCAGGAGGGCCACCGGGGCAGCCCCGGGGGCGGGGGCTGCGCGAGGGGAGAACTGCCGTCGCCATGACAACTTCCAGGGGGGAGGGAAAACTTCAAATCCCAACCGTCAGTGCAGGAGCGGCTCCCTCTTAAAGGCGCACGCACACACACACACACATATACAGGCGGGCGCCCTCCCCCCTCCGCCCCCCAGGCACTGGCGATGGAGGAGGAGAGGAGGGGGGCAGCCACCGGCACTCACCGCGCCGACGACGAGAAGCCGAAACAAAAGGACCCGAGCCGAGAACGCGTCTCGGTCGGCGGCGAAGGGAGGGACCGAGCGGCCCCAACCGAAGCCCTAACAGCCCCCCTCCGCTGCCTGGAGGCGGCTTCGGACCTTCGCTCTCCCCCACAGACCCCGGCCCCGCTTCCGCCCTCCACGAAAGCCGCCGGAGCCGCTCCTCCATCCCCGCTGCCCCCCCTCCGCCCACCCGAGAGACCCGGGCTCGGGGCGCCGCGCCCGCCCCCGCCCCCCCCCCCCGCCGGCACCCCGCTCCCCGAGGCGCCACCCCGTTCCCCTCAGGGACCCCCGCCGCCCCCTCCCTCCGCCGCCCCTCGGTCCCCCCGCCACGGCCGGGACGCCCCGCCGTCCCCGTCCCCCGTCCCCCCTCCCGCTCTTACCCACACAGTGCATGAGCCGGTGCCGCCAGGAGTCGAGTTCTCGGCGGACTCCCCTGCGCTCCGCCGTGCAGCGGGGGCTCCGGCACTGGGAGGCGGCGGCAGGAGGAGCGGGAGCCGCGGCGGCCATTCTGTCTGTTCCCTTTTCCATCTGCCTCTGACCTCACGCCCGCTCATTTACATACGAGCGCGCGCGCCACCCAGAAGAGCCGCGCGCTCCCCCGGCTCCTCTCCTCCCCCCCCCACCCCCCCCCCCCCGCCTTGCCTCGTCGAGCGCGTGCTCGCGCGGCCCCCCCCCGCCCCCCGGCTCAGCATCCGGGGCGGGGAGCGCGCGCCGCCTGGCGGGGTGATTGACACGTGTCCCGCCCCGCCCCGCCGCGGGCCCCCCCGGCTCCAGCCCTCCCCCGCCGAGAGCGGGCCGGGGCGGCAGCACGGCCGAAAACGGCCGCCGCCTCCCGCCCCACCGCCGCCCCGTTTCCCGTCCGCGTCCCCCCGGCCTACAACTCCCGCGGGGCAGCGCGCCGCCTGCTCCGGCCCAGCCCGGGCCGGCGGCAGCAATGCGCGCCGGGAGCTGTAGTTCGTTGAGGGAGGGGGACCGGCGGCCGCCCCCGGCGCTCTCCCCGGCGGCCGGGCGCCCCGCACGCTCCTTCCGACGGCTCCGCGGCGGTGCGGGAGGCAGCTCTGCAGCGGGAGGGTTTCAAAACCGGGCGCAGGTCTCGCCCCCGCGCCGTGGTGTGCCCCGGTGCTGCTCGGAGCGGGGCTCCCTCGCCGCCCGCGCTGCCCCCGCCGCCTCTTCTCTTCTCGCCCCCGCCGCACCCCGGGGCTGCTGCCCGGCCCGGCGGCCCGTCCCCTGCGTCCCCTATTCCACCACCTGCGCGGACGTGGCTGTCGCGGGGGGGAGGGCGCAGGGCTACGCCTTCCCCACCAGCCTGCCCGATTCCCTCCGCAGGGAGATTCTTTAAAAGTGCTCTAAACTACCGCTCAGTTCACCAAACCGGCTTTAACAGCTTTGCCTTCAGCCTACTCTTCATACCGGGGCTGATCACGTCGAGCCGGACAGGGAGGTGCAGCAGAGCCGGCAGCGCACAAAACGCAGCTTTATCCCCCCCCCCCCCCCCCCCCCGCCTTTGGGAAAGCACGGAAACGAGAAGCAAGTCAGTTTAGTTCAGTACCTGGGAGCACG
This sequence comes from Pelecanus crispus, assembly GCF_030463565.1. Taxonomy (NCBI): domain Eukaryota; kingdom Metazoa; phylum Chordata; class Aves; order Pelecaniformes; family Pelecanidae; genus Pelecanus; species Pelecanus crispus. The sequence goes on along the minus strand of NC_134646.1, from coordinate 69,354,356 downwards.
CCTGAGAAAGCTTACTATCAACCTACGAGTGAGCTCAGAACTAAAATCAGATTAAGATAACCGCAGGAAAGTTAACGCACAAACGCCAGACCGGATTACTTGGAGCATTTGAGAACCGCTGGGACAGCGGGACTGCATCACCCTCCGGCTCTACCTCCGGACTCCAGCACAAGACAGACATCCCTCAGCACCGGTCTAACGTGACAACTGCTACCCGTGCCTTGCAAGACAGCAATTAGCAGCCTTGAATTCCCCAGACAGAAAAATCAAGATCTCGCTGTTTTCTCAGATCCTGGCGCATCTCTGAGTGCCGCCGCCTCCTCCCCCACGCGCTCCTCTCTGAACGGTCTTTGTATACAGCGTGATTTCTTGTTTCAGTGTGATATTCTTGTTTCAGCAAGAAATGGCATTTTCTGTGCCTATTTGCAGGTTGTGACAGAAAACAGCATTGAATAAGGCCACAAAAAAGACACGCTTGTTTCTGCCCTCCCTCCCCTGTAAGTGTTGAAGGAGCAATGCTAGAAAGAATTGTGTCACCCCTATCTAGACAATTTTTTTTCTTGGGGTAGAGGATGAGCAGAGTTAACAACAGTGGTACTGCATCAAAGCTGCAGAGGGACTTCAACTTTGAACAAAGAACTGGAAGCCGCTCCCCACTCATTCATCCCTCTAGGTATCTGCGTAGAGTGTCAGTGCAACCAGAAGCAGGGCTGTTTGGGAATGGAGCCCTTAGCACCTTTCAGTGGAGCACTTCAAGAGAATGGCAAGACTGGAAGTGCCGGTGAAAAGGAAACCTATAGCTTCCTCCAAGCTTTTCATCACAGCAGCCAGCACTACATAGCAAGCAGCAGCTTTGCAGTCTCCTGGCTTCCTCCTCCTTCACCTCAGATCTGATGCGAGTACTCTGGCTCTCTTATTTGCACTGGACTTCCAAACAACAAGAAAAATTAACAGAAATAGCAAAACCCAAGGCAACTCAAGTATGGTGTTGTCAAAGCCCACACAAACTAAAATGGAACCTTATTTGGCTAGAATGCATCTGTTTTGAACTAGTAATAGCCTCCATTATCCCCCCACACACACACCTCCCCAAAAGAAGCTTAAAAAAAAAATCTGCCATGTGTTTGCTTCTCCTGCAAACCTTCCATGGTGAATATTTCCTTCTGAACTTCTTAAAGATGTTCTTTTTTTGTGGATGAAGGACATATTCAGGGATTGCCTGTAGAGCACAGCCCTGAAGATCAGTTCTGCTTCCACTGGAATGAACAAAACTTTGGTAACAGATGACAGGTCATGTCTTTTTTTGTAAATAATCTTCATAAAAATAAACTTTGTCACTTCTGTAGAACAGCTAATTGACTGCAATAAACTCAACACGCCGGAATTTTAAACACTATTCATTTAACTGAATCCCTGAGGTTATCTGACATGAACCAGTTTCATAGGGACACAAATGCCCTGCATCTGAAGAGTTTTATTTTGAGATGTCTAAGATTAAATAAAGAGTAGAGAAGAAACTACACTGCCCCTGCCTTTTGCTCATTTAACACACTTTTTGTTGTAGTTTCATGGTTCCGCCCATTTGAAAGACTTTTCCTTGCATGAAAGAAAAAAGTAAACCTGGCTAACAAAGTTGGTGGGCAGATTTCAGGGGGCAGGAGGAAGAAAGGGGAAAGAAAGAATTTCAAGCTGAATTTTTAGAGTTGCCTAGATTTTGAACTCCTAAGCCTTCTGAAAACACTGCCTAGACACCACGTATGTGTAGAGACTAGGTTTTGAACCACTCCCTCCCTTTGAGATTTTTTTATTCTTCCAAACTAAAACTGAACCAGCCAACCCAGGGATCCTGCTTCGTCAAACCGTCGGGGTGTTATTTTTACATTAGCTGTACTGGTTTTTCTTCTCTATGAAAATGACTTTCCAGCCAAGAGGCCACTTCTTAACGTGGATTTGTATTTGATTTTATAAAAGAGATTCCACTTTTCTGAACAAGGGTTGGATCAAAACTCCAAGGCTGATCGAGGGCATAAGCCGGAGCAGTGAGGTATAGCTTCGATTTAGTTAATTTTAGCTGCCTATCCTAGCTAATTTTTATGGGATCAGAGAGTCAGTTACTTAGAAAAGGCTCTGGAGGCAAAGTCCAGTACAATTTTGTTTGAAGCTACAGGAATTATTACTGCTGTTCTTTCTGTATGTTTCATCTCATATTAATTTTGGGCTAAAGAGAAATTAAAATAGTCACAGAAGCTTATGGTTTGATACCACAACCCCAAGAAAACCTGACATTTTGAATTCATTTTTTTGAACACACTTTGGGGAGATTTAACTATCTTATTCAAACATTGCAAAATTGTTCATCACCAAAACCTCTTTATAATTAATCCCCAAAGGTGAAATTCACTCCTGTACAGACAGCTTTGCATGGCTTTGTCACATAACTACTGCTTTGTGGAAACTGGGGGTAAGGATGAAGTGTAATTAAAGCAGTCTAACTCAAACAGTCAAAACCCTGTAGCAAGCCTTTTGCAGATGCTATCTTGAAGTGAATACATCCTGAAGTGGTGAGCTCCCCGTCTCACATGAATGCAATTTGTAAATGTGGAAATTGTCAGTGTTCTTGGTAAAACAGAGTAAAATGATGAATTGTGTGATAGCTTTATGAATGAGTATGGCAGAGAATCATTCATACTTGAAAGATATATCACAGCAGAAAATAGAAGGGTAAAAAAAAAAAAATTACACTAGAGGAGATTTCACCATAACACTAACACGATAATTTAGATACAGGATCTAGCCAAACTGAATAAGGGTTATTTAGTAATCAGTGTGAATATTGGATTGCCAATACACGACTGCTTAAACCTATTTGCAATATCAATTTTCTAACAATTTAGCACATTATAAAGAATTCAGAGATGCTCATAAAATATACTACTTCCTTTTGCAGTGTCAAATGTAGGAAAAATGTCATTTTAAGCAATCAATTATATAGGCCATTTTCACCCTTTTTTTTAATTATAATTTTTCCCCACTGATCATTGAGGACTTAATCTTAAAAAAAATGCTAGGGGACTTAGCACATAGCTTTCACAGAAGAAGCTCTGGGAAGCAAACCCTCCAGTTCTGTTCAGCTATCTGCACATTTTTATTCATTCTTTGAAGGCAGAATCCCTGTGGTCACTCCTAAAGGCACATTCATACAAAGTATTTAAGTTGCACTAGAGTTACCTGCATAAAGCGGAGTTCAAAGTCAGGAGCTGGAAAAGCACACCTGTTCAAAAGCAACAGGGTTTTTCAGGTGCAATCTCATCCTTAGGTTCAGGCTGTGATGAGTGGACAGCCAGCACAGATAGCGGTTTTGTGAGTCTGGCAGGATGCAAAAGAGCACAGTCTCATCAGCTAGAATACCTTGAATTTCAGATATTTAAACTGATACACGGTACTGTAAAACACTGTGGCTGAATAGGTTGGCAGCCTCCAAAAGAGAGGTAAGGACAGACAGCTAGGGAACGATAATTATTTCACCACTGCAGCTGGATTTGTATGGTTTGAGGCATTACTGCTCCACCTACGACTTCACCTACTGCCAGCAGATACCTCCACTATTCCATGTTTGATATACAGCCTATTCTTTTTCTTCCAGTGGAGGAGGAAGGTAACGTCCAGCAGAAGCAGCTGTACCAGCAGCTGTAGTGCAGTACAGCAAGAATGCTGTGAGAGAGGGCCATCCTGTTATCTACCTCTTCCCTGCCTATGGTGGCAAGCAATGCAGCCCAGCTGAAAAGATTATGCCTCATCAAATACTTGAGACTTTGAATTTTCATAACAACCTCAAGCAGTGTGAAGTTACACAAAAATATCTTTAAAAAAACAGAATTATTTTAAAAATGGCTAAAATCCTTTACAATTAGTTGCAGACATCTGGGTTAGGGGCTCTGTGAGCCTTGAAACTTAAATCCAAAACATTTCCTTGCATTGTCATCTGTTCTAGCAGGGAAAATGAAAGCTCAAACTCAAATAAGAACAATTGGAGAAGTTTCCATTTCACACACAGGTGAAAGAAGGATCTTTTTAACAGGGCAGAAAAGTCAGGCAACTTCAGGGCTGCTCATTGGCTTTTGTATCACCAGGAAGAAGTAAGATTTGCAAGCATTGCAGGCTCCTGAGTTTTAGGCCTTTTATCTCCCCATGCTCCTATAAAATTCAAATAGTTTACAAATGATGATGTGTGAAGAGACTATAATTTAATACCAAATATCTTACAGATGAAGAAAGAAATGGCACTTGTTTACATCTGAAATCTTGGGGTATAATATTTGGTGTTCTGTGGCTGTGTATTTCAGTGATATATACAATGAAAAGTACTGCTCTCTCTTAATTGCAGGGTCTGCTTTTGTGAATCTCATCAGCATTAATTGGTATCACTATCTTCCAACATGTGTGCACAACTGCGTCTATGCACAAGTTAACAGAAAGCTAGCCAAGGTGAATTTCTAAGTGCACAATAACATTTTTTAGCCACAACCTGCTCCTTGAATCTCTACCTAGAGAAAAGTACTAGGAAATTAATGAAGTGAAGCTTTCTTCAAGTAGAAAGGCAGCACTAAGCCAATCAAGTCAGTGCTATATTTGCACCACTGTTATTGAACTAAGAACATGAAACATGATTATTGGAGGTAGATGACCATTTTCCACAAACATCTTTATCCATTGTATAGGAAGGTAAAAAATGCGAAAATGCTTCTTATCATATGTTCTAGCAGTAGTGGTCTTAAAGCTGTGAGGATCTAAATAGGTAAAACAAAGTTTGTGTCTGAGCAGATGTTTTCTTATCAGACCATCTAATTAACTTAGCAGAAAGCAGCCAAGCTTTCAAGAACACCAATATTCTTCATGTCCTGTCTACATTAACTATACTAGCTGATTTAATAGAGATGTCACTTCCATGTATCAAGCTATCGTTGTTTGTAGCAAGCAAGCGTTATAATAAAACTCTTGCAGTAAATGTTCACAAAATAGATGCACTTGGTTTTGCATGGGTAACTAAAACATGAACAGAGCTTTCAGTTTATACCATTTCAGAGTACACAGTGAAACTTTCACAGGTTATTTTCAGATCTTTGTTTATCCCTACTCTTTAGAGGCTAATGGTCTAGTGATACTGTGGCCAAAGGGCCATGGTCTCATCACACACGTGTTCTGCTGCGCAAGGGCACGTGTATGAAGGCTGCATTACATTTAGACAAACCCCTAGAGATAGAAAAAAAATCACACAAATTTTATGGTGAGCTGAGCACATTTGATCAGAATGGAATCCAAAATGTTCCTCTACAGAATCACTCCTCAAAGCAGAGCTACATTTCAATGCACAGTAAGGTAGAAAAAACAGGGCTTTAAACAATACAGGCTTGTAAGGTGAAATCAAATGCTAATGTGCAAACTACATGAAAGACTCTATGGTTTTAGCTTATAAAAAACAATTAGAATACCTTGCAAGCAGAAATATAGCAACTTTTGTTCAATACTAATTTAAAACTTTAATTATTCTTAAAGCATTCTTATGAGGATGATATATCCTATGCTTTGATACTAGCCTGGCAGAAAAAGGTGTGTAAGTGAAAGGAGCCATCCCGAAATGCCAAAAATAACAAATTAGTCTTCTGTAGATTAGACTGCTGTTTTAACATGTCATTATTTGACTATTAAAATTAAATTTAGAGGAAAAGTAAAATCCGATATATACTCCTAAGTGATGTCTCCATAGCACTATCTATCAAATATGGCTGGTTTTTCCTTCCATTTAAATTGTTATCCTATGTTCCACACAGCTGAGTAATGTCACTCACTCTCTCTAAAGTTTCCCAAGTGGCCAAGTAATTTAAGTATGCCATCACCAGAGCAACTCTGCAGCTGAAAATATACTGCTATTAAACCCAGAGAGAATAGATCACTAATTGCAGCTTAATATTAGAGATAGACATGAAATACTGAGCCAGCCGTCAGAGCATGCGCTGGTAATCCAAACTTATGCTATTATTGAAGAGACAAAGAACTATTTACTGTCTTCATGAATGACTTTTACAATTACACTAGCTAAGTACTTGCTGAAGCTAAGTAATAACAAGGGCTGCTAGTTCTGCTGCAGACCACAGATTAATTGTCATTTAAGCTAAGGAGGAAATTTTTCCCCCCAGTACTCCTCCTTGAGTGGAATGTCACACTGGGTGGGTTTCCCTGTATGACCGTAGTGCCAACAGAGCATGCGACAAGATGCAGCACACACAGAGCATCAAACAGAGGACACGGTTCTTTCTTCCAGAAGGACTGCAGTCTAAACAGAGAGGGAGAGTATCAGACAAGCAACACCCAATTCACAAGCTGGCTGCTCCAATAGAGTCATTGCTCAGGAAGCAGAGTGTAGGGTACCACCTCCCAGGTCTCTAGCATCTCCCCGGGAGTGGATGGGTGTGTGATTCTGGGAGGAGGAAGGTGTATGCCTGTAACGGGTTTTTGTTTTTACTGGACAAATTCATGTTTTGGAGTCCTTTGCAACTGTTTCCAGCATAGGCCGGATAGCCAACCTAACTAGCATATACCATGGGAGGTGGTAGGAAATGAGACTGAATGGCTCATTGGTCACTTGAGTAAAGCAGTTTATTTCCTGTAACATCACTTGCAGAGTTATTGCCTCTTGAAGTAGAGCTCTTCATGGTTTGATTTAGAAGAACTATTTTTATTACATCTATAAGCTTCATCTTATCAATTTTATGTATAATCTTTCTTTTAGCTAAATTGTCTGTGGTTTAGGTTATGTTATCTTCTGAACCCCCCACTCAACTCCCTTCTCCATCCTTTCCCACCAATTCCACCTCTTCCATTTTCAAGCTAAACGTCTCAAACTGAAAAAAAGAAGAAAAATAAAGGAGGAATATTGTGGATGAAATTCACCATTCCTTGAGCAAAATAAATGGAGAGCAACATGATTTCTCAGACCTAAAATAATTTGAAAATAAGGACCTGGTTATTCTTGAAATGCAACTATTTCACTAGCTAAATCAGTGCTGTGGGGTTTAGTTTGTGATGGCCTTATACCACTTCACATAACTGTATTCTTGAAATGTTTGGGGGTTTTCTGCTCGTTCTCAATAGGTATCTTTTCGTGTGGTTTTAATCAATCTCAGTAGTGCTGCAAAAAGACTGGAAATAACATTTCTATTTTGCAAAGGCAGTTAAGTCAACATAACCAAGATATTTTCTTATTGTACCTTTTTTCATACTTAGATTGTAAAATCAAACATATGGAATGACTTTTTTGTTCATGTTATCAAGTAGCTTTTTTTAAACTTTATGATTTTCTTACATTGTCTGACCATTTTCACACTAATTTTTAAAGACTATATTTGTATTAGGTTAATTCAAACAAATTAACAGAACAATTATAGAGTCACATTAAGTATTCCTTTTGGGGACTGCATGAAGTAATCCCCTCAGCTAATAAAAAAAAAAAAATGAAGTCACAGTAGGCTGAATACAACAGACTGAAGAGTTCCTCATTGGATTCCTGCTAAGAAAAGCTGATCGCAGTGTAGATCTGCAGATCATCGTAAGAAAACTTGTAACATTGCTGTTGTCCTTTCCCATATTTTGGTCATCCCTGGAAAGGCCTTTTTCATTCCAAATATTCATGGGTTCACATGCAAAGAGAATTAATCTTTTCCTTCTCTTTCTTAAGCAAGTCCACTTCCTCTAAAAACCCAAACATTTTTTTCTTCCCTTTCCTCCTCTTGTTTAAAATTAAAGTGTGTAAGTTCCTACCATTTGCCTTGAAGGATGTTTTCACAGCTAGATATCTGTACTCCCTGGCAATGCCTCACCACAGTGCAGAGCAAGATGGCTAAGAAACTGGTGTGGATCTAAAAGTGCTGTAATTACGTCGGTGCAATGCTGGGATCCTGCTCCTTCAAGTTTGGGCACACTGCCACAGTGATTCAGATATATTCCTTCTCTATCCAGTCTCTCTACTACATTACTTTCATTGTGCAATTTTTCTTGCCTTTCTGCTTAGGGTTGAATCAAGGTATGTTTTCAACCTTTTCTGCACTGTTATGTATGTTATTTCTTTCAAAGAGAAGCCAAGAGGCTCCCGTCTTCACTGATTCTACAGTCTTGGGCTTAAAGAAATAACAGAATTTGTAATCCGAGTGTGAGAGCTGGCAATGTTTTGTTCTTTAAGGTAGGGATTCTATCTTAACTGTAGTGTTTCACTATTAAAAATAAAAAATTAACCATAGGCTTAAGTGTTACACAAATATTGTTACAAGCCAAGGCTGTACCACCACTTCATCAGATTTGGTTGACAAGGTTTCATGCCGAGTACTTTTCATACCCTTGTAACAAGCCCTCCCATTTAAGTTATTTCTCATATTCTTAGGCTTTTAGGCATTCTCACAGTCTGCTTTTCCCAACATTTATCAACCAGTTGTTGCTGCCATGAAATAGATTCCAGTGTGATTCAACTGGTCATTCAGACTGGAGAGTCAAAGGAGGTGCTAGGAATGTCTTAAACCAATAGCATCAGTTGCTGATGATTAAAGTGGGCTCTAACCTTTTGTCATTATATCTACAATACTATGAAACTGGAATAGATTTAGCTACAAACTCATTGTAGAAAGCACATACGCTTTTAAAATCCAAAGCAACTTTGATCTTGTTTTTAGTCTTAAGATTTTATTTATTTTGAAGATAGCAAATCTCAAGGGATGATATCTCCAGTCCTCAGATTCAAAAAAGCTATAAGAGGTCATACACTTCCACTAGTAATTCTGCTATTTCAACCTGGAATTCTTTTAGAACTCAAGTGAATACTCAAGTCTTGGTGATTTATTTTTAGTGTTTATTTTAGTAACTTGTTCCATAGCTCTTGCATAGCCACTTTGATTTCAGACAACTCCTCTGCCAAGTTCCCTCCTCCCAGAAATAAAGGGTTCAGCATAAGGTTGTCCCACCTCCAACACCGATGCAAACAACTCATTAAGCGCCTCAGCAGTGGCCTTGTCCCCTGTGAGTGCTCCTTTTATACATGGAGTGCTACTTCTAAAATAAATCTCAGCTCCATTTCCACATTGACCTTGTACAACCATTTTGCATGATTATTAGCAACAGATTATTGGAAATAGCATCTTTTCACTGCTAGGATCAATATTTCTTATCAGTGAAAATATTATATTTTAAAGCACCTTGCATTTCCTTTGTAGAAAAGGACAGGATAAGAACATACTAGCTGGAATATAATAGAGTCCAAGGGACAGAATTTTCACTGTGTTTTTAGGGATATTAGGACTTTTCATGAAGATGCTTTTCTGTTTGGTGTAGCCTTACCAGATGTGGCCTGCAAGACAGGAGCTTGGTCTGCTGCTGGGGAATTTCTGTGTAGCTCTGTATAGACCTGTAGGTTGCTAGACAGGAGCTTGTGCATATGTGAAAAATGATCTCCCCAAAACTAATGATGAGCTAAGACAGAACTTGGCCTGTCAGGTAGAAACCAGTCAAGGTCAGCACAATTTGCTATGACTCACAAGTAACTTTACACGCAGAGTGCTACGTAATTGCACAAATTCACCAGTGCAAAATCCCCACTCCCTGGTATTCTAGTGCTTATCAGGTTTCCCTTACCACAGCTATCACGTTTTCACCCTAATTATCACCATCCTCCCCACAAAGGGTCCCTGGCTAGATATGTCAGAGCTTCAACAAGGTTTGCATGCTCCAGCACTGGAAAGGTTGTGCAAGTAGTAACTAAAACTCCTCTCCCCTTATTTTCATATGTGGGCAATCGGTGGGTTAAGTGTAGGGGTAACTGATAAAACATGTTGTCTCCCAAACATTTAAACTAATTCTATGTCCAGTGAGGGGACAACAGTAACAAGTTTCCTAGCTCTGTGCAATTACAAAACATTTCTCAAATTTAACCAAACATGCCGATTCTAATCTTGCTGTTTCTTGTCTCTGCAGAACTAAATGCAGTCACAGCATTCTGTTTTTTTTCCTGACACACACTCTCCTGTTATTCTCAGCTGCTCAAAGCATTTGGTTAAAACAGCCATACTTTCTCTTGTTAAAGATACCCAAAAGCACTATGCTTAATGTTTAAACAGCTCAATGTGTACCCAATTATGAAAGCAATTAATTTAGTCAAAGACTAGATTAACCACCATCTGTGGCCTGATTGTTTGTTAAATTTGAGTACTTCTGATCAAAATTGTCATAAACAAAGTCTTATACAGCATGTGACCCAGTGACAAATCAATGTTGCCCAAGGATGTCTTGATATGAAGAGAATTCAACATTAATTGTTAAATATTATTATACCACTTCTATCACCAATTTGTACAGCATATATTACTTGGGATACATTTTATTTGTTTAGCAGAAGTGAAACCTTAGAGTTTGCTAATAAAATAATGCTGCTGTTAGCGATGTAATAGATGATACCAGAACCATGTCTAAGATAAGATGATAAACATATACACAGTAGAGGACAAAAAGCTGAGGGGAAGGTATGAAACAAAACCAAGCTGGAGAAACAAATGAAGCAGAAGCTTGAACTAAGATCAGCCCTCATGATAGGGCTGCACATGGATATACAGCTAGTCACCAAATAGGCAATGCGACTATTTAGCTAATCTGTACAAAGTGGACGGCTATAAAAAGAAAGAGCACATGAGCCAACAGACATGCAAGCCTTGCCCTAAGCCCTCGGTGGTATGGTAGCTATCAGGCTCTTCTCAGTACTCAGTGATGTCTATTCTAACTTCCTAGTGCAGAGGATAACCTGGTTTGTGTCTCCCATGATCTGGGTGAACATCATAGACTATTTGGGAAGGAAAACATGACCAAATGGCAGAGCTGCCCTTTTCCTTCCTCCCCCCATGCACCAGCCTCTGTTAAAAGTGCGTGAAGGCATCATTTCAGGAACACCATCACTCTCTGGCCAAAAATACTCCATGGATATGATCAACATTTGTGAGATTTTTTAGATAGTCCTCAAAATTGTATTTTTTAAACAAGTAAACAAGGACAACTTTTTTTTTTTTTTTTTTTTAAAGAAATATGCTTCACCAGGAAATATATTGATTTATACTTTGGAATCACATTTATTAAGTGGATGAGAGGAAAAAAAATCAGGTTTGATATGGTGCCTCAGAAATATTTTGTGTATAATACTAAGCCTCTCATAAGTGAGAGAGGAAGCAAAGAGGTATTTCTACATTGCAGTCACAAAGTAAGCCATATTCCAAGTTCAATTTTTTTTTTTTTTTTTTATGGTCCTTGCTGGCCTGTTTTCTAGCTTCTCAATGCACTTAAAAAGGAAGAATAAGAACAGCAGCAGCATTTAAAGAAAAAATCTCAGAAGCAAGATACCGGAAGTAAAATTACTTCAGTTAAAGGACACTCATTAATTTCCTGCTAGAATATAACTGTCTGAATCACATTTGCCTTTCTAGAGGAACTCATTGGGTCTGTGCTATTCTCCCTGGACTTTTTTTGATCATCGGTGCCTTGAATATGGTTCTCCATTTTGTAGGAAATGCCTATGTTTCTTTTTTCCTATAAATGTTTAGTCTTCCAATTGGCTATACCAAGACCCACATTTTATTAAATAAGCTGGGTGCAATGCAGTAAGCTCATTCTCACCATCCTTGACAAACAGGACAATTTTTGCATCAGATACAAGACCTCATCTTTGGGATTTTCTGTTTACTTTCAGATCATTAAAGACAGCTTCAAGATAGCAATCCATTTTTTTTTAAGTATCAAATAGTGTTGGAGCCTTCTGTCAACCTTTACTGAGGCCTGCTAAGCAAAACTATTCAGTAAGGATTTACTATTAACCACTACATTGCCAGATGCTTCACATCTTCAAATGAGGATTAAAAATATTGTGCTATATTTCTAATAAAACAATGCCACTCAAGACAAAGTCAAATACAAAAGTATAGAATGCCACAATTTATAAATTGTTCCCTCATTATTTCAACAGTCAATAACTTTATATGTGGTTTACTGTAGAGAGAATGGTAATTAAGTAGAGCATTAAATAATTTCCAAAGTGTAAAAGACAGGTGTGAAACACCTGTGTGAAACACTTGAAATTTCACTCACCATTTCAAGTCTGGGCTTCTGGACTTAATAATACCCTTAGGTAAATAAATTCAATACCTGTTAAGACCTTCTCCTCTAAAGGTATGTAAAGTTTCTTCTCCCCTTTATTTCATCTCTCACTTGTCAAAAACTTCTGGTATACTCAAGGTGTTTAAGGCATCACATCTAATTTGATTTTGTTTTTCTCTTGTACACTTCATGGTGTCTGATGCAACTGTTCTAGCCAACACAGGAATTAGCTATACCATCTACAGCTAGAACTTACTCTTGGAAACATAGTTGTGCTCCCACTAGAAGCAGAAAAAAATGATGGAGTAGGTCTATCTAAAGATATAAATTTAGGTGACAGTGGTGATTCGAAAACAGTCATTCTTTTGGTCATCTGGAAAGACATTTCCTCTTAGTTACAGAGGTATTCAGTCAAGCAATAACATGCCTTGGAGCAGGGAAATGCATTTAAAACAAGTCTTCCAGAGCCAATATGCTTCCTTAAAATGCCAGTTTGTAACATTAAAAACAAACAAACAATCCAACCAACCTTAAAGGTGAAGAAACAGTTCAACTCCATGCAGAATCCGGATGACCTGCAACACATTTTTCTCTGTCAGAAACAAAACCATATATATATATATACACACACACTCACCCCGCCCCATGTAGACACACATAAACCAGTAGCAATCCCTCATCATGCAAGCAAAGCTCAGCATGAAAATGAAAGTCGAAAGAAAGGAATATTGAAACATATTATTAAACATTTTTTCCTCCACATTACTTCTTATAAATATGACAGAATCAGAGAGACAGGTGAGTACGGTCTTACCAATTCAGCAAAGGTATAGAAAGAAGGGGTCATTAAGACAAGTGGGGGTTTTTTTCTGTATATTGAGAACAAATTTTGCTTCTTTCTGTAAGTGACAGGCAAGAGCAGCTAGAGGAAGAGGTTGTAAGTAAATCCTCTTGGTACAAGCTACACCAACCTCCAAGCTACATAAGCTTCTTCAGGTTTCATTTTAGTGAACTTTTCATTTCATTTTGATATAGCTTGCTTGAGAAATGATGACTTACAAATCATCTTTCCTCAAAATATTCAGTGATCTGGTATACATCTTGCTTCTCTCCCTAAGGAGGAGTAAGGATGCTGGAGGTTATGGAAAGATTGCTTGAGGATCTGCTAACTTGTCTCTAATGTAACCAGTGCTCCTATCTCCAGCACATACTGTCTGCTTTGTATGCAACATGAGAAGATCTTTGTTAAAATAAAAAAAAAAAAAGAAAAATACAGAATCAGAAAACTTTAATGTGCTATCTTCAAAAGAATCAGAGCAAAGGAAAACATATTAAAATACTTACCCAGTATGAGCACTGAATAATGTGAAACACAAGCTAATCACTTCCCAAATGAGGGCTATAAATCAGCATCCCTTTTTTTTTTTTTCCTGAAAGAGACACATGTCACAGAAGATAGGACACAAAGGTTATTTTTATCTAAGCTGATCACCCAAGCTTAGAGTTATAACCAGTCCTATTATGAGAATCTACTGAACTTTTTGTTTGCAGTTTATTCCGTGTTATGTTTTGTTAATAAGTTCATGACTAGGCACAGAGAAAATTACTGCCTACCTATGCTGCTCTGGCTGTTGCACGGTGGTCAGGTGAAGTCCATAGGGGAGAGGGGGGTAATTCTGGAAGCAGTTAACCATGGTCACCTGGGAGAAGGTTTAGGTGTGAAAGAATAGGATCATAACAATAAGTGATTTCTTTACTACATGATGAGAAAACATCTTGTCTTTTTAGGAGGGTAAGAAAGAGTCTGAGGAAGAGGACATAGTGAACTTGCAACTGGAAACAAATTTGTAAAAGAGCTGGGGTTAAGTTACAGTAAAGTGAACACTTACAGAGTTAAGTCTCAGAGGGAATAGAAAGAGGTTGGCTTTCTTGAGCAGATTATGCAGAGTGTATTCAGTTTGGGAAATTTCTGGGTAAGAAAAATGGCCTGCAAGGAAGGTCATAACCTCTAGGGGCTAAGTGGGTAGGGCACAAATTTGTTCTCAAACCATTTTTTAAACGTATGTTTCAATATGTCTGAATTTGATCTAGTTACAAGATTAATTTGTTCTACTTCATTATTATTTGTCCACTGGAACCTCTTTTTAGGGATTATAAATCTATAGCATCTTTGGGTAAATTTATCTTTTAAAAAGGTGAAACTGAGCTAATGTCAAGCTTCTGGCTGAATTTGGATTCTTTTTTGAATAAGTTTAGGCCTTGATCCTGCAAGACAATTTATGTGGATAAGTGTCTGCACTTGTAGCAATCTTTAAAAAATTCCATCCCTGCTTACCTGACTGCAAATAAATGGATATACATATAGCTAAAAAACCAAAGATATTTGTGTTCGTGTTTCATTATTCAGATCTGTATCTGCAAAATAATTATTTCTTTTGTCATCCTGTGGCCATTTTTTGTGACTTTTTCACAGGTGAATTTTTAGTAAAGCTTAGTTTAAAATATGCAAGACTGAGGCTATATATGGTATCTTTTGTTCTGGAGAAAAGAGTAACACCAAATCTGAAATATAATCTACACAGGGATGGTTTTCCTACCCCTGAAATGAAATGCAGTGAGTATTTAACAACGTGAACAGCACTTTCAGAGAATGAAGATCAAACTTTGGAATAACAGGTGCCCTTGCTGATGTTATAACTGCATCTGGCTTGATTCTGGTGCGAGCGGAATAAACTGCATTTACTGAAACCTGGGAGTTTTTCAGAATAGTTGACAATATTATTTTCACTTTTTATGAGGTATGTTGGGGAATGCTTGGTAAAGACAAAGGTATGGAAGGGTTTTTGTATGAATTCAGTGAACATGAAATATTCTGTGCTGAATGATCATTTTCAAGAATAAATGTTCTATTGTTTACAATGATCAATAGGATTATACTGACTAGCTCATGTTTTCTTATTTGTTTTGGTTTTTTTCATTTGATTTAATCATATCATCTTTATGTATTTCTCATTCTTTAAAAATTAACATTTTAATTAAACTGTACTGAAATTATTTCTTTGTAAATATTTACTCAGAAAGCTGCTTCACCAGGGTGAGAGACAGGAAACAGCTCTCTGCCATATAGACTGAACAGTTATGGTTGGAATTACTACAAACCTGACAACCGTATCTATTTAGCAATAGAAGTAAGAAATGGTACAAATTGTTATAATATGAAGAAAAACAAAAAGCAAAGGGGAAAGGAAGAAATGTTTTTCCTTCCAGAAATAGTCTATTGCTTAGAAACATATCAATCTCAAATGACAAAAATCAGATTTCTAAATAAAGGTCAAACTGGTACAACAGCATTAAGGAAGCCAACAAAACTAGCATGCATAGAATTTATTCAGCTTCATTCCCCTTCCTTTAATCTAAATACTTTCCTTCTCTGCTTCTGTATAGAATTATAAAATGGAGTCTATGTAAAGATATAGTTATCGGTTATACCAGCGTATGGCTGTAATTCAGGAAAGCACTTAAGTAGGTGATTAACTTCAAGCATCCACTTACCCACTTTCCTAATTAGAAATGAACTTATGCGCATACCAAAAGTTCTTTCTTGGATTGGTTTTATGCTATGCCTGTTGACTGCAGCAGAGCACAGAGCTATCTGAGCTAGTTTGAAAGCAGCTTGCTCAGGGGCTGGAAACAGTTTATAACCACAGCTGCCTGGCACTTGGGGTGATTTCACTGACTTGCTTCCAGTGCTCAAGCTGCCTTGGTAAAGCCTGTTAAGTTATGCAGCTTGCAGTATACCCCTCCTTCTGTTAGTCTGCTCTAGTTTCTGCAGAGCAGTTGCCTCCCTATTTCCCCATGGTCCTGCTGTTTCTTTTGTAGGGAAAGTACTAACAGACCTCAAAATCAGACGAATCATAGCCCAAAACGATCATGAACCCTAAAATATGATCCAAAAAGACCATGCTCAGTAGCAGTTTCATTCTAGATGCACTTGAATGTCTTTGTTTCTTTGCCTTTAAAGGCGCAAATGTGTCTAGACTTTTGTTTTTGTGCATGACCAAGGCTGCCGGGGGCTTGCCTATGTTCTACCTCAGTCTGGCAGCGATCTGGGAACTGTTTCTCTACCAAATCCTCTAAGCAGCTTGATTGGGAAGGCATTCTCAGAGCACACCTAATACTTACTACAGGATTAGGCTGCTGGCAAAATGCAGTTGTAATGTTTTTTCAACACCGATGTTAGGGATCACTTTCTGTAATGGCAGCTACAACTACCTGCAGACTGTCACCAAGTATTCCTGTCTTTTAACAGGAATGTCCTATTCAATATTCAGTAAGTTAGAGTTGAGCTCTCTCTTTCCTATGCAATTCATTACAAACTCCTTTCTGCATGATGTCAGTAGGATGGACAGAGAGCTTCTCCCCCAGATTACCCACAGGCTCATGGTTATACATATTCTTGAGAGGGAGAGGTTTAAATCCCTGCAGGTGGAGGCAGGAGTGGAGTTTGGATCACCTTGTTGGGTTTATTATTTAAGAGGTGAAGATGCATTGACAAGAAGGATTTGTCAGAGATAACCTGGAAGCTTAAGTCTCAGGGATGGCTTATCACTGGGTATTTTGGGAAACCCATAGAATTAAAAGCTGAACCATTGGCAAGGGAGGACATGATATTGCACTGAATTATTATATGCTTCATAAGAAGAGAAAAACTTGCTGCCATCTGTTTCAGTCACCACAGTGCTTATGATTTCTCTTAAAAATCTTGTTTTTCAGTGATTTGTACATTTAAACATCAAACCTCTCATGGCACTTTTCTGGACAGAATGGCTATGTTCACAACAGCAAGTGGCTTCCCTCATTGAACCTGTAGAGTTATACATGGGTGATCAGGTTTATGTCTCCATTATTTATATTTTTGGAGGTTTACTTTGGACTTGCTGTAGTCTGGCCCCATGGACTAGTTGTCTGGCCAGGGGTGGACACTATTAGATGTGCTTCTAGAGCATACCTTCTAGCTTAGTTTCATCTGAAAATAATGTAGCTTTTGCACTCTAAACCAGCTCTGTAATGTAAAGTGGAGCATAGTACCTGGCGATGAGTGGCAGACATGCTTGAAAACATGAACTTTTGATTGAACGAAAATGCTAATGTAGGTGTTCCCAATATAATTTTCCTTAAGTAAAGATAATGATCCTATTCCAATTTATTAATAGCGAAATACCTTGTCTGACAGTGTTGAAACATGAGCACAATTTTACTCATGACCTCAGGTATCACTTTGATATATCTGAAAAATCTAGGTAAGTAAATATATGATGGTAACTGCATACTATCTCAGAGCAAGTCATCAATGAAATGATGAGAGCATTAAGTCTTTTTGTTAGATGGGTGCTTATTTTCTAAAAAAGTGAAGAGATGGTCTTTCAGCATCTTTCAACGTACAGATACAAAAATATTTTTTTTGAGTAGATATTCCTGCAAAAAGAATCTCATAAAACTTTTGGAAAGACTTTTCAAAGGCTTGCTTCTGGCACTTAACAGTTCTTTGGTTTATTCTTTGGTTTTTAGTACTACACCACAACAGAGTACAATGTCAGCTGATTATATTACAAATTAATAAACTCTGTCCCCTCAGATTTTGTGCCTGAAAATGAACAGTTGAATAAGGTGTTCCGGGTATATCTTTTCCCAATTCCAGTGACCTGTCACCATCTTCATGCTTGGCAATACTTACAAGTAGAAGGGAAAGCAAATTCAGGGCTGTGTATTACCATACTCATTATAAGTAGGTCCTTAAGTCTACATTGGGTACCGCTGCATGAAGCATGTTCTTAAATACTCAGTTGAATGGGGATGCATTTAGTGTGGTTAGTTTAGATGCCTGGCCAAAGAGCAGCTAAAATGAAGTAGTAGGACTTTTGACTTCAGAAGGGTCGAGGACACTTGCACCGATCTTACAACATATTAAAAAATTATTCAGAACTGGAGTAAAGTAAGACCAGTGCTGATATGCTGCTGGCTATAAATGCAGACAGAGTTTACATGAGCTTAATTTTAACCATGTTGTTTGTAATATCTTATTTCTTGGTTCCATATTCTTGCTGTTCTGCGAGAGCTAGTTTCACTTAAGTTATAAGGAAATTTGCTCAAATATCCTGTTACTGCAAACCCTATGGCTGTTAAAACCCACATCTGCTGTTTGGAATTATGACTAACTAATTTAAAGTGTTTTAAAGACATATAAAAAGTGGAGACATGATTTCAACAAAAAATAGACTCTCAAGTCTGCATAGAAATTTGATGTGAGGATGGAGTATCAGCATTAAATGTCAGCTGGGTTATTGAATATTTTGATCATATAATTGGGATTGTTTCAGTGCATTTTATTGTAGTAAATACACTAGGGCATGCTCAAGTCAATATGAATCATCAGTATACTATCAGAAAGATATAAAGTAAATAAGTACTCATATAAGTAAAGCTATAACTCATAGAAGAGACAGGTAATCGTATACATAAAAGTAACATCCTTGCTGCAGATTTGTCCCCTAGTCATAACTCCATTATCTCTCTCTCCAGGTTCTCACTAAAGTTATGATGGACATTAATTTTGCACACACTGTGCTGAGTAATACTGTCATCTTCTCACTTGTATCAGATAATTGATTTGATTTAGAAGTTTTTGCTGTGTTGTGCCTAACAAATAGAAAGATCTTTACTTTCTACATTCTTGCTATCAAACTGATGCCAACATAGTATAGGGCTCTTTACTGTTGCTTCCTTGCTTCTAGTTTCAGTTCTGATAACTAGCAGCTATTGTCTTTCTATACAAGCTATAAAGTCTTGATTCTGTCACTCATCTTGCACAGACCGTGTCTTGGTCACTCAACAGCCCAATATATTTTTGTACAAACATACATGATTACATTTAAGATTTGTGGAATATTACTTCAGTGTTACAGCATTGCATTTATGTCTAATTCTTATTATAGGAATATTCAGACAATCTTTTGAAATTTAATTGATTAATATTATAGACTAAATCAATTTTCAATTAAGATTAAAAAAAATCATTATTTAGGCCTTGAAATGTAAGAATATGAATTAAGGATTTTGTTTGGGTTTTTGCGGTATCAGTGCTAAGTATAATAAAACATTAAGTATATATTAAAACATTGACTCACTCTTTAAAAATATATTTAATAAACAGGCACAATTTGTGCCTTAGAGCCACACTCTCACATGGGGAAGTAAAGTGGCAGGTTATGTCTGTCTGGTTTTCTAGATTGACCATAGTGGAATCTAATATAGTGCTGTGCACAAGCCAGCATATGAATCTTTAGGGACCAGGTATTAATGCTTGCCAATGTGACGGCCATCTACAAGAAGGGCCGGAAGGAGGACCCAGGAAACTACAGGCCTGTCAGCCTGACCTCAGTGCCGGGAAAGATTATGGAGAGGTTCATATTGAGTGAACTCAACAGGCAAGTGCAGGTCAACCAGGGGATCAGGCCCAGCCAGCATGGGTTCATGAAAGGCAGGTCCTGCTTGACCAACCTGATCTCCTTTTATGACCTGGTGACCCCCCTGGT
Source organism: Pelecanus crispus (assembly GCF_030463565.1). Classification (NCBI taxonomy): domain Eukaryota; kingdom Metazoa; phylum Chordata; class Aves; order Pelecaniformes; family Pelecanidae; genus Pelecanus; species Pelecanus crispus. The sequence goes on along the minus strand of NC_134646.1, from coordinate 69,334,593 downwards.
AGATGATGGAAAGGCTGTGGATGTCATTTACCTGGACTTTAGCAAAGCTTTTGACACCGTCTCCCACAATATTCTCCTTGGGAAGCTGGCAGCTCATGGCTTGGACGGGCGTAGTCTTCGCTGAGTAAAAAACTGGCTGGGTGACTGAGCCCAGAGAGTAGTGGTAAATGGAGTTAAGTCCAGTTGGCAGCCAGTCACGAGTGGTGATCCCCAGGGCTCTGTTTTGGGGCCAGCCTTGTTTAATACCTTTATCGATGATCTGGATGAGGGGATTGAGTGCACCCTCAGTAAGTTTGCAGATGACACCAAGTTGGGTGGGAGTGTCGATCTGCTCGAGGGTAGGATGGCCCTGCAGAGGGACCTGGACAGGCTGGACCGATGGGCCGAGGCCAACTGTATGAGGTTTAACAAGGCCAAGTGCCAGGTGCTGCACTTGGGTCACAACAGCCCCATGCAACGCTACAGGCTTGGGGAAGAGTGGCTGGAAAGCTGCCTGGCCGAAAAGGACCTGGGGGTGTTGGTAGACAGCCAGCTGAACATGAGCCAGCAGTGTGCCCAGGTGGCCAAGAAGGCCAACAGCATCCTGGCTTGTATCAGGAATAGTGTGGCCAGCAGGAGCAGGGAGGTGATTGTGCCCCTGTACTGGGCGCTGGTGAGGCCACACCTGGAATACTGTGTCCAGTTTTGGGCCCCTCAATACAAGGAGGACATTGAGGTGCTGGAGCGTGTCCAGAGAAGGGCAACGAAGCTGGTGAAGGGTCTGGAGCACAGGCCTTATGAGGAGCGGCTGAGGGAACTGGGGTTGTTTAGCTTAGAGAAGAGGAGGCTGAGGGGAGACCTTATCGCCCTCTACAACTACCTGAAAGGAGGTTGTAGTGAGGTGGGTGTTGGTCTCTTCTCCCAAGTAGATAACGATAGGATGAGAGGAAATGGGCTCAAGCTGCGCCAGGGGAGGTTTAGATTGGATATTAGGAAAAATTTCTTCACGGAAAGGGTGGTCAAGAATTGGAACAGGCTGCCCAGAGAGGTGGTGGAGTCACCATCCCTGGAAGAGTTCAAAAAATGGGTAGACGTGGCACTTTGGGACATGGTTTAGTCTAGTCTACCCTTAATAAGTTTAGTGTGGACTTGGTAGTGTAGGTTAATGGTTGGATTGGATGATCTTAAAAGTCTTTTCCAACCTAAACGATTCTATGATTCTATGATTCTAATTGGAGATTGCTAGTGCGCAATATCACTCTCCATCAGTCTCTCCTGACTTCTCTTTCTATCCCTGACAAGACCTACACATTTCTGCATCAGTGGTGGTACAGACAGAAGGGGCTGGACTGGAGGGCTGAACAGAGCTGACCCTATTGGCTCTGTCGTTCCCAAAAACTCTTCCACGGTCTCTTAGCACATACCAGGAAACTTCCAATCCATTTGCAAAACAGGACTGAAAAGACCAAGGCAGGGAAATAGCTGTTTATTATGTACATTTATCTTATTCTTAGGTTTTATTGCACCTTGTTAGGAGCTAATTCACAATATTTTGTTTGACATATGTCATTCTTGTTGTTTAATCCATTAAACAATTAATGTTTGCAGAAATAAAGTTTAATCTGGAAGTCAAAGCATTTTATGTCGTGTCATAAAATACTTTTGTGGCAAGTAAAATAATTTTTAAAGATGTAGAGTATTTCACAACCATTGTTGTGAAATAATAGAATAATTTTTTTTTTTTTTTTAAAAATAAGTGTGGCATATTTTACTGTGACAATTCACTGAAAAATAAGCTTTGCAGATAGGATTTCATAGGTAGCATTCTTTGATAGCTAATTAAAAAAAAAATTAATGCAGTATTTTGAGCTCCGTAGTTACTCATTATATTCTAATAACATTTTACACTTTTAAAGATGAAAACTGACATAAGATATAAGTTGTTAAATACTTTAATTTTATCTGCATTTTTTGTGTCAAAAATAATTTTAATATTAAAGGACAACTGTAGACTCCTAATGACTTGAATACAGTTTGACTGTTTTCATGAAGTGCTCTGTGGGATGTCAGAATATTTAATTCAGGATGTTAAAAACATCCCAAAATGTCACAATAATTATATCACAGCAGGCAATTAAAACACTGGAAAATGCCAACTGACTAAGTGTGTTCTCTGTTATTTAGGAAGCTAATGAGAGAGTGATACATAAAGCAGAAAATACAAATTATAACCACAAAATCCAATATACATTATAATTAATTTTAATTTAAAATGTATATTAAAATAAAGCAACCTGTCTTAACAAAAGCAAAGAAATACTTATTTAAAGCTGCCATTTGAGCCTGAGGCTCTATAATTCCCCAGGCATAAGAAACTGTTTTTATGTTTCCCCTTCATTATTTAGTTAATTAGTTATATGTTTGTATTATGACACTGTAATATGGGCTTGCTCACGAAGCCCTTACTAACTACAGTGGTTCCATTCACTGCGCTGTAATAGTCTCTGCCAAATTCTCCACGTGTCCTTAAATTAGTCTAAGGGCAGCTAGGGAAGATCTGTGTGCTTGCGGGGTGGAAAATACAACTCCCTTCACAGTAGGTCAGAGGCACTGTAAAATCTGCATTGACTCAGGGAAGTTACAGTGCAAGTAAGGATGCTGATTCCTAGACAGAAAGCAACAGAGGCTTGGAGTTCTTCTAGCAGAGTTCTTGCATTTGAATGGCAATGGGTTAATCGAAGCAGCAATGCAATAAGAGAGAGATGCTTCTGATTTAATTCGGTCAGGGATTTAATCCATAATTATTATGGCAACATCCTATTCTAGCACACACCATGGAAATCAACTGTCCTATTCAACTTAGGGAAAAGAAGTACTGTAAGAAGCATGACTATTTAGAAAAAAAGGAAAAAGGAGGGATTTAATGAAGATGACAACAGGCAATTATTCTCATTCATTAATGAGGCTGGAATAACTATTATTACTGCAACTGAATAGCTTAAACAACAGAAAAATATATGAAGTGTCAGGCAGAAAAAGAAGCTGTGAGAGGTGGCTGAGGAATCACTGTCACTCACTGGATGCATAGCTACAGTAGGCAACAGTCCGTTTGCTCCACACTAAGGTTTTCTGTGGCAACCATTACCTGGGGATCCAACAGCAATTTAACTGGCATAAATCATCGCTGCCACTGAAGGGCACAGCCTTACTTGTTTATTCTTGCCCCTTCCCTTGAGCAGACGTGAACATTCATGCAGCTGCAAGGTGAACTGGATCTGGCACTGATCTGGTTAGAAACTAACCCCCCAAATGTAATTTTCACTGAGATGAGATCTCTGGTGCACCACATGTCTTCCTAAGTGCTAGCGCTAGCACAAGAGAGGGGACAGGGATTGGGAAGGAGGGCAGGAGACAGGCTCAACCCCTTCAGCAGTAGTGTGGATCTACACTGAATTAAACCAATCGGGGAATCATGACATAAAACAATTCCTGATTGCAACAGTTCAGACAGAATGAATTACTGCTGCATTGACCTGAGCACTGGAAACATCTGTATTTAGCACTCTTTTAAAATTAGTACCCTTTTACAGTTCCTTGACATGTAATAATCCCCAGATTTCTGTCAGAGCTGCATGCACTGAATGCCTTAAAGCCATCTCAGTAAAAAGAATAACAGTTAATTTGGTTTTTTGTAGCCCCCATTGCTTGTACTTAAAAACTTAAGCAGTATTTTGCACTTCCTTGGTTGTTTTTTTACATATCCAGACTTTTGGCTGTGGTTGGGGATGATCCATTTGCAGCTGAGCTTCCTTTTAGTTTCTGGCATTGTGTGGTTGTCACTCAGCCCTTAGATTGTTTGCATTGTGTGTTATTTTGAGGTGTGTTATTTTGCTTCTGGGTCTATATTCATGTCATTCCTTGGGCAGGTTGTTGAGAGCTGATATCTGGCTCATTACACAGCCTTCGAACACCACTTGTTGCTGGCAGGCCTTCAAAACGCAAGATTTTTGGGTCGACTGATTAGCTGTGCTACTGCTTCCGGAAAAAAAAACCTCGAACCACTCTTCTGTCTAGTTTTGAGTCAGACTGAAGGGAAGAGATTGAAATCTTGTCTTTCCTCATTTGGTTGCTGTGAGATAAGTGTACATACCACACCTACCTGAAGGGTGATTCCTATTCTCATTGAAGTCCAACCCAGTGCCCTGAAAGAGACCCCGGTACCCTGGGGCTCTAAAGGCTAAGTAGCTGAGGCATAAAAAATTACGTTCTTCCATGTCTTCAAATACAGGCAAAATGAACTGTTTTCATTGTGTCAGCTCAAATAAAACTGAGGCTCCTAATTCTCTCACTTTTATCTGTATAGGTACTTTTTTTTGTTATAAACACCTTCAGGAGTGTTCTTTTTCAGTCATCAAGAAAGGTCTAGGAGTAATTTGTCTTCTGATGATAGTTACCTTAAGTAAGGACATGGTATATATATATTTATCTGAGATATATAGAAAATGCTTAGAGATATTTATACGTATATATCTCAAAGAATTTTTGCTTCTCAGGAAAGCCAAGGTAGAGTGAGATAGCCAGTAAGACTACTGGATAGTTCCATACCAGTACACCTTTTTGTTCCACAAAGGTCAATATATTTCTCTCTCTGAGAGAAAAATTGCCATGAAATAAATAACTTTTTTACACTCCAGATTAAGAAAGGGATGTTAATTAAAAAAACCCCAAACAACTCCAAACCCTAGATGTTGGGAATTCTTGTATTTAGCATGGACCTTACTCTGGTTTACTCAGCTCCATATTTCAGTGTCTTTTTTGGTTTATTGGATTAAGGAGAGCACTAAATAAATGGAGAAAGACATACTCCGTGAGATCTCTTAACATGGCAGACAAGATGCACTTGCACAAGAACTCTGCAATGTCTTCAACTTTACTACCTGTTCATATTATTTTAGATTTCATATAAGAACCGCTGAAGACTGTAATTTTGAAAGGTACATCAGTAGGTTCTTTTGCCCTTCAGGACTTATTTTACACCTGTTCTGGTGCTGGGAACAACGAAGGGTGAGGCCCATCTAAGGAAACAATGAGAACAGCAATCCTACCTGTTAATAATTTTTTTTCTGTGTTTCTCTGTATTAATCAAGAAACGTTTCACTTTGTTTCACATACTGAAGCAGAACTGATTTTTTTTTCCCTGAAGTCTGTCTTCCTGAAGTCTTTCTTTTTCCCTCCCTGAAGATAGTCTTTCAGTCTACTTTGCGATGATGCCAGCTACTCCTTTTAAACACGTTTATTTTTTTCTCCTTTGCTATGAAAGGATGAATCTTGCAGAGCACCTGTAAAGAAGAGAGTTAAAGAAACCAGTTTAAGAGGTAGAAATTACCCATTTGTGACTTCCTTGAAAAAGAAAATTTCGACAGACAAAGATTATACTCATTATTATGAAGTTCTTTTCAGTCACAAAGGCATTAGAAAAGGTATTTATAGCTGACCTTTGAAGATTCATAATTCCTTTCAGTGGAGAACTAGAGAATTTTGTAGTAAATGTTTTATTACATTCTTGTAGTTAAAAATGACACATGCTTTTTATAAAATAAGTTGTAAAAAATTTTTAGGAGACCACTGAAGCAATATCATAATACATGAACAATTTCTATTGTTTAAAAAGCTTAAAGAACTCAGGATATTTTTAGTCCATATAAGGTAGAAGGTAAAATATTATAAATAAACAAATATCTATCATATGTTTCTGAGCTTGAACTTTGAACTTTTGCTACACAACAGAAATATCTTCCTGTTGTCCTGAGGAAAGAAAAATGTTTTCTTTTCTTACAAAAGCATGGCTTCAAAGGTTTAAAAAAATTATGGAAGTAGAAATCTATAAAATAAATATTGTTTCTGAATAACAGTAAAAAAATATAGCCTCTTTGGTTTAAGAAGCACTGTGAAAGACTTTGGTTTTTCAAAAGTGAACTTTCTTTCCTTTTTATTTGTTTCATATTTTTCCCTAGTTGAACTTGCTTTTCTAAAAACATGTTTGAAGTAGAGGACCATGCTGCAAGCTGGTATTCTGCAAATGTGTATGAATGGCTGTAATCACAGTAAACCCCTTTTAGTATCAGCTGGGTTACTCAATATAGATAAAATTATAACCATTAGGCTAAAATAAGATTTTATCAATATCCCACATACTTTTACCTCTCAGTTGAGGTGGCTATAAAGTGGGGGGAAAAAAGAGAAAAAGCCCACAAACATAAAATTGGATTTACTACATGCCTTAGGGAATTTCACTGCCTAAATGATTGGTACTTCGCTATCTTTTTAGGTGTATTAATCTTCTATGGTATAAAGAAATAATATTTAAAAAAACCCCAAACCAGTCCTAAAAGGTTTTATAGTAAAATGTTCACTTGCTGTTAATTATTTTTAATATAAATTCCCCAAATTATTTCCAGTTATTTTTACTTTATTTTCTGCCAAAATACCTTTTAAAAAGAAAATCTATAGCAGCGTTAGACAATACAAACAATGGCTCCAGTTCTTGAATTCAAAGAAATACATTAGCAATCTTGAAACTGAAAGTCTCAGTGAACTGCCCCTTTTCCTTTTCTCTGTGTAGCCAGAACATTCCAGAATAAAGTACCTATATTTTAAAATTATAGATTAAATTTAAAATTGTGTATCTAGTTCTGTCATCTTCCGAAGAATTATTTTTTTCAAATTTGTGATTATTAAATTATGAAACCAAGTGTGTTTAATCTAGGGCAAGGTCTAATAGTTCACACAACCTTAACCATGGAGCTGAACAGTACCTCTATATTTCTACTTTCTTTTTTGTCATTCAGCTGGCTGAAAATTCATCATCATAGTATTTTCCAATTGAAAATATTTCATTGATATTAGTAATTTTTATTCCACAGCTTTATTGAAAAAAAAAAAGAACTTAGTAGGTTTTTCGGGCAATTTTTGGTTTTGTTTTTGTTTTGCTAAGGGATTGTAAAAGGAATACAGCAAATGAGAGAACAGCATTTTGGGAATATTTGTTATTTCCAATATTGATGGCTTTCTGAAAGGGAAATTTGCAGACAAGAACAAACAAATAAAAATTAATTTCTGAAAAACTATAAAGAACCACAGTACAGGTGCTGATATTTCATGGTGGTGGTGAGCACACAGCTCCCCTAGAAATCTCAGCGTAAGAGGGTAGAGCTTAGGACAGTTGATTCAAGCATGAGGACATGCTGTAGGTTCCTATGGTCATAACCGAAATGCACAAAATCCAGTCAGCTCTTTTAAGGCTGAAAAAAATCCTTAAAAAAGGATTACACAGGTGTATGCACAACATGGGATGAGGAAGACATCTGCGTGTTCTTTGACGGACTTGACACTCCTACCAGTTTTACATCTGTCTCAGTCCCAATATAATTTTCAATGAGGAATAAACTGTTCATCTCAAAAAGGCAATTAATCCCTATAAGCAATGTGTTTTATTAGAAGCAAATGTGGAAAGACATGATAGGTGCTTTTGGGAACCGTAGACATGGATCAGTGCAGTCGGTGGCTTGTTTTTCACTTGGGCCAAAGTTGGAGGATGCCAATACTCAGAATCAAGGCAGTGTAATTAGATGTCAGGTACCTCTCTTCAAACCCTCCTAACTGGTTGAAGTTTAGATTCTGGATCTCTTTGATGTAGCTTGTACCTGAGAGTTTATTAATATTTAATTAGGAGTGTTCAAATACTGACTACATTTTGGGGGCTAAAGTGAAAACTTTGAGGGGGAAAAAAAAGTCATGTGAACAGTAAAACTAGTGGAGACTAGCTTTCAGTTGATCTGTGTCTTAAATCTCTCTCTCTCATCTCACAGAACATCCTGATGAGCTAATGCTCCTGTCCTCTCCCCCCCTTTCTTTTCTAGCTCCTAAGTCACTTCCACGTTTGGCTGGGCATGTAGCAACTCATGCAGAGGCTGGCTAACAGGAAACTGCTGGAGTTATACTGCCTTGCTTCAAAAAGGGACATGAATTTGGGTCTATCTTCTCCAAACAGCTGTCAGTTCTCAGACATTTGTGTCTTCATATAATCCATTTTAAAGTGGTCAATGGGATGAAAAGCTGTTGGAAGACATGGGGTGCAGATCGCAATTGGCAGTGCTGTTACATAAACCTTGTTTGCTTAGGAAATCGGAATAAAACTGATGTGTGGGAGGGCTCAGGATAGAAATCGGGACATATGAAAAGTTTCATAGGGGAAAAAAGCAAAATGATGTTAACTTGAAAAGCATTATTTTATGTTGTTCAGGTCAGGTAAAATAGCTGAACAGAAATAAAATGTATGATTTCTGGATTATTTCACATCTTATAAATTGCTTCTGTTTCAAAACAAATACATAGTTCTTAAACAAAATAACAATTCTTTTAGAAAATGTCTTATGTACTCAATTTTTCCCCCTCTTTCTGATGTTTCATTTTTCAACAGATCTATTTATTCAATTGTCTTGATTAACTTTTTGTAGAATTTAGATTTGATACTGTAAGTGGTATAATAATTTTCAGACATTACATTATCTGTGCATAGATCATTTACTTGGACACTTTTTGGTGATTTATGAGACGTACTATATTTGTGATAATAATGTCCTTTGACTTCATCCTAATACGAGTAATTGTCTGCCTATTTAGGGAGTAGGTCTCTGAAATCTTCCAATCTCTTATTTGCTATGATGTGCCTTGATCTGGCTTCTTAACCCAACCTGCCTCTTCTGTTCTTCCACTGCTCATCTGTCTGTTGGCAGAGACAGAGAGACATGAAAGGCAAGAAGATCGAATTAGCGATGACCATGGAAAGTAGGTCAGAAAGCAGTGATAGATTTCTAGTGTTTTTTGGTCTGAAAGCTATTCAACTGTAAAAACCTTGTGTATTAGTTTTTGGGCTAATTAATTTTTTAGTCAAAAATCAAGCCCCTAATTTAATTACTGATTCTTTCACATTTTGACTCTCATTCATTTCCTGTAACTCTAAGAAATTATCACTTCGGTTGTATATAAACAACAGGGAAAAATACACATAGCTGGGATTTCCCCTCCTGTGCACTGATGACATTATTCCTGAGAGACTGTTGTGAGTTCGTTACCTGTTAATTCAAATCCCTTTCCATCTTTTCTCTTTAAGTGATTTTAAATATAAAAAAAATCGTAATTTTTCTGTCTATGAACTCTGGTTACAGCTGATGATAGTACAAATTTGAAAAGCACTCATTTAGTGTGGAAAGGTGAAGATATTAATCTAGCCTTGAGAGGTTTCAACAGCCCTTTTCTTCCTTAATGTCCTCTCCCTGTGAACTGAAAGACTTTAGCTGGCTTTGGTAGCCCTATTCTTATGCATGATCTTTCAGTAGGGAATTAGCAGGGTTGCTTAGGAAAACAGCACAAATAAATAACTCTCACAGTTGGAAGACTAATGGCATACAGTGAACAATCATTAGGAAAAAATCTAGTGTCATGTTAATAACTGGAAGAAGCAAAGACAGTTTAATCCATAACTTCTGGTTATTTAAAAGGACCAGTGTCCCAGACTTCCAGCAAATCTACTTAGAACTGGGTATCCAAAGCATTAATTAAGCACTGAAATAAATTCCATGATTTTCAGTGTTAGAAGAACTAGCTCTGATTTTCTGTGCTGAATAACCACTTCAGGCTTGATTTGTTTCCACTGTCACAAGCGATATTTCCTTGGCACTGCAAACTGTAAAACTGGTAAATTGCTGTCATTAAGTAATTGTGCTCTCTGCGTGACCAAGGCAGCCGTTTTCTAACCTGCTCCAGTCCCATGCCCCTTCCCAGCTCTGTGTGACACGTGCTGTGCCAGGTTCAGTGATGGGAGCGTTGTCTGCTAGAATTTGGAGAAAAACCATCGCTTGCTTCACTCAGGATAAATAAACAATCATGGATCTGCCCTGGATTCAAAAGGAGAACGCACACAAGGCAATTTCTGCCTCTTTCAAGCTGCATTTTGAGACAGTGAATGCTTGTGAGATACTTTAAAATGACAGAGCAGCAAAAAAGTGGAATGGCTCCTGCGTTGTTCCTGGCAGGATTGTGCTCCGTTGCTGAGCCTGTGTCCTTGTTACCCAGGGAACCGAGGCACAAGGCATCTCTGCCGGGCACCCGCTCGGGCTGTCAGGTTGTTAGCAGAAGTTAGCCTGGTGCCTTTCATAGTGATTGAAAAGTGCCATAATTTTTTTTTTTTTAATCTGTAAAAGAGATTAAATGCGGCTGCTTTCAAGTAGTTTATGGTTGAAGAGTACATTTTGGAGTGCAGTTAAAGAAGTCTGGCTGGGGGATGGGTGTAGTTTGGGTTGGGTCAGTCACTACAAGTGCTCAAAAGCACACCGACGCTTTCCAGACCGCTGCAAAAAATACTTAAATGCTATGCCCAGTATGCAAGTAGCAATGAAAGAGTAACTGCAGTCTTTAATCCATGTGTTGTTGTGGCATATATAGAAAAATTCCCTTACATTTGCAATCTTACAGGAAGCTTCGAGAACAAGTGATATGGAGTCCATGTGGTAGTGAGGGTTTTGTTGGGAAGGCTGAGTGGCCGAGTGCCCTTTGCTTGTGGCACTTGCTCCGGTGCCATTATTAATATTTACAGAAGGCGGCACCTACAACTTTCAGACTTTATAGGAGGCAAAGTCTTTGTCTCAAATTTATGAGCCACCTCAGAGGAATTTACCTGTGCTGCATGTAAGCTAACAGTGTAACTAAGAAATACTGTTTAAGCTTTTTTCAGCTTTGTTAATTTGTTTAGGTAGCACTTCTGTCTTTCCAGTCTGTGAAGCTATAGCACTTTATCAGTGTAATAAACAACAGATTACATATACTGGAATTGACACAGTGGCTCAAACCCATAGCCAGGCTTTTCCAATAGCCAGTGACCAGTAGTATAGATTGAAGAAGACAGTACCAAAAACTTCAATAAACAGCTACAGTAAAAAATTTTCCCATACGTTAAATGCCACCCTAACTTCTAATACACAGTGATTGGTTTAAACCATGAGTTTATTTTTTTTCCTAGGTCTTTCAGTTAAAAGTTTTAGAGTATCTTTAATTAATATATATCAGAAACTCTGTCCCCACATATCTAATCCTTTCTTGGATATTGTTAAGTTGTGCCTGCTGTTGTAATAAGCTCCACAGACATGTCTGACTTTATTCTGTCAGTTTTAGTTTTGTCATTTGTCTGATCAAGAAACCCCTTTTATTTTGTGACTTTTATTTCTTCTTGGGGGGGGGGCAGAGGGGGAAGAAAATAAAAAGCACTTACCCTGTTAATCTGAAGTGCTCTGTGAAAGAGAGAAACCATGATTCATTACTTCAGAGGAAGACATGGCGTGTTACAGAAATCTGCTTGCCTGCTCTGACCCAAGAAATCCCTAGCAAAATCGGCAGTACAGTTTGGCTGTTTATGTTCTGCCTTACTAGATCATCCTGTGCTCTCTGTTGTGAAATGGAAAACTTCAAAATGGATTAAAAGGATTATCTCTAAAAATGCATGTTTTAATTATATGTCTGATGACTCTCTAACTAGGAGGTTTATTGCAAATGCTTTAAAAGTTTTGGGAGAGAATGGAACCCCAGTAGTCCAATGCAATAATCTACAAGTTTCCAGTTATTCTCTTTTACAAGACAGTATGTTCAGAACAGCATGACCTAGCAGTGAGTATTTCCAGACCTGACCTAAAATATTTTAAATTTTTTTTTCTCATACCTAATGAAGGGATAGGATAAATAAGGAATTTACCTGTATTTATATATGTATGGTATGTATATGAAGCTGTTGAAAGCCTCACACAGATACAGAATGGTGAATAAACTAGGTGAATGACAAACAGGCTCAAACTCTGACAAAGTAATAAAGAATGTTTTTCCAAAATATAGCATAAAAATTTGTGCTGGCGTATGCATGGATGGGAAAGGGTGGGGAAGGAGGGGAATAAAGATTTTATTGGCACTTCCGAGTTGTGTAACTTCTTTGTGAGGAACGTTCTCTTCCCAGAATAATGGCTATGAAACCTTTTATCATTATGTGTCCTGTACCTATTTGATGGTCTTTTCATGCCACTGTCTTTAATTGCATAAAATAGAAATAGGATGATATAACTGTTCCACAAGTTACACAAGTTAATAGTTACACACTATTTATACAAGCTCTGGATTAACAGTTTTATATAATGCATCTCTGGAGCCTGATTTGAGTTTCATGAAAAGAAGGATGCAAAGAAGAGCAACTGACAACTTGTCAGCTTAGTTGAAGAACTAAGAAAACTCAAACCAGCTTTGGCCAATACTTTTCAAAGGAATTTTAATGGACAAGGAATTCCTAAAGTGTGTTGTCCTACAGGAGCTGGTCTTCAGTGAGTGAGTTTGGGGCTTCCTGAAAATCAAAACCACTTGATATATTTCAAGTTGGGCACCTGAAGATAAAGTACGCTCAACCAGCTTTTGAACTTGTTTTGCTTCCCCCGTCCTCCCCCCGCCCCCCTTGAGTTTTCTTTTAGTTTTCTAAGCTTTTTTGCATTTCTCTTGCTTGCTCTGTCCATTGCCTTTTAGTCAGGACAAAAAAGTGTGGGTTCCACAAGGTGTCATAGCTGCTGTTTTGCACTAGTGAATTCCACATCGCTGAAGAAAATGATTAATCAGTATTTTGAAACATCGAGCAACATTTTGACTTTGAATTGCCATGTTTCAGGTGTTGCTTGTCAGTTTATAAAGAATGTAGATTATAAGCTCTCAGACAGTTGTACTCATTTTCCAAATTCTCTTCCCTGCTCTGAACACAGTTTTGGAGAAAGCCCTGTTCTCCAGAATGGTGTGAGGACATTCTTTAAAATAAGCATGAACTTGGACTGCATATAAAAGTTTTCCTGGTTGAAGGTCTACAGAGTAACAAAAAGATAATTCTCCGAGAGGTCATCAGGTATTAAAGGTGTTGTAAAGACTTCCTAGGGACAACTGGAAGCCAAAAAACAAAGTATTTATTATGGGATGTAGTAGTGACAACTTTTCTTCTACCCTCTTTTTCTATGCACAAAACAACAGCCAGGCTTTTCCACCTGGCCTAAATTTTCTAGGAAAAAAGGGCAGAACTGATGCTGAAGAAGGTCTGTGAGGTGATGCAGGGCAGATCTGGAAAGCTGTGATTAGGCAACATCTGGACAAGGTGAGAGCTTCAGTGAAAATGTTTCACCCAGGGAACATCTGAGCTGAATCAGGATGAATAAAAGTGATCCAGATGACTGAGTTAGGGATTCAACCCACCCATGAGTTTGTCACATTCCTGGAGTAGGACTAAGGATATGAAAGGGCTGATTCTTTTCCTGCAGGGAACAGTGAGATGAGGTGCCCTTAACCGTTGTGTTAGTGCTCCGTTGTTGGAATTTGGCATATTTAATTCTCCACAGATGCTCTCTTCTGTTGCTGCCACTCTGTGGGACTCATTGGAGGCTTGTTCTGCTGAACTTATTACAGTGAGTTCAGTTTCCAGTTATGCTGGAAAAAGTTATCACTTTACGTGCAGAGTGGTATTTGCTTGAGGATTTACTTTGTGCCCGACCTAAAGGTGTTCATATGTACAGGTTATGAACAAGAGTCTTGTCCCAAGCATTGGGAGGCATGCTTCCCTTAACCCGCTTCCAGGACACCCCATTTTGCTTGTGGAAGTGTGTAATACCAAGGCCATAATTCTAATTCTATTTGAGATGATGTAATCTGTAAGGACTGAAATATGGAGGCTATGAGTTTAAGCAATGACTTACGTGTTTTCATAATGTGCTGATTAACATGAACTAACATTTTCTGTGAGTAGCTGGCTATACCTTATTCTTCTCAAGAATCTTTCACAGGTGTACAGGGTGAATATACCATACAAAATTTAGGCAAGTGCCATCTGATATCTGAATATACGTTAAGTAACTACAAGTAGAAATTAAACATCTACATAAAGCATTAAACCCCTTTTGAACATAAAAATGAGTGCCATTAGCAGCTGGAATTTGCATAGAACCTTTTAAATCTAAACCCACTTTTGCTGCACTCAGAAACTGGCAACATATGGTGGCAGAGCACAGAATCAGGCTATATTTAGTCTTGTTATGACAGGTGTAAAACCAAATGTTTAGATGAACAGGGATGGGCTTTTTGTTGATACCATAACCTGAAACGTGTATTTTTCCATAAGTGAAATGCTTGTGGATTTGTCTTTTGGCTAGTGAATATTTTCTTCCTTAGAAGCAGAGAAATGCTGTGGTGATACAGAGCTCAATTTTTGCCTGCAGGGTTTAACTATGCTCTTACTGAAGGTAGTTCAAAACTTCCACATTACCAAAAGCATTAGATGGCCCTTATAATGGAACAAAGAAAGAAAATTGAAAAAATTGTAACTTTTTAAAAAATATGTGGTAGCACGACTTAAATGTATAATTGCAGGCAAATACCATGGAAAAACCTTTACATTAAAAAAAGACTAGGCATAGGATCATTTCTGTGCTTAACTTAAGGCAAAAGTCTTCGTTGTGGCACACTTGAGTGGAGCGTGCTGGTCCCTGCTAGACACTGGGCTTGGTGGGTTTTGTCTGACCAGTATGCCATTCCTTCTCTTAGTGCTCGATCAAGGCACTAATAAGAATTCAGGCTGCAGTTTTATCTAGTAAGAGAAAGAAAATGGCATTCAGGTATATATGACACTGGCACTAGGGTAGGCAGTTCCAAGCACTCTGCAGCTGTGGAGCAGATCTGTAAATAACTGGCCTACCTTTTGGTTTCTAAGCCCTCAAGGTGCACCTAAGTCACACGTTCAAGAATGTGCTTGCAACTATGGCAGCCTGAAATCATTATTTCGATTACATGAAAGCTGCAAGTCTCCTTTCACGGCATCAGTTTGAGAGCTAAGGTCTTAAAAACCCTTTTGCACGGAATGTTTGTGACTTGTGGCAAAAGTGGCTGTGAAATTGTCAGCAATCAAGCTCCTGTGCAAGCAGTGTATTGTGATTTCCATTGTATGTTAGCAGTGGGGTGCAGTCTTGAATCTGGCGTT
This sequence comes from Pelecanus crispus, assembly GCF_030463565.1. Taxonomy (NCBI): domain Eukaryota; kingdom Metazoa; phylum Chordata; class Aves; order Pelecaniformes; family Pelecanidae; genus Pelecanus; species Pelecanus crispus. The sequence continues at coordinate 69,319,520 of NC_134646.1, read as the reverse complement.
TGTTTTTTGTATGCTTTTTGGGTAGTCTTGAATAGGGTTCTTCAACTGAATGGGAAAACTCAGCTGGTCTGAAAAGTAGTATCTCTTAATTTCAGTGGGAACTAGTAGCCATTTTCAGTGTGCAGGCTTTGGCACTCTATTGAGTGTGAAAACTGTAAAAAAAAAAAAAAAAAGCCTCCAAAATCCAAAACCATGCAATATAGAACATTAAGATGTTTCTTCTAGAAATTCCTTGTGATTGGTGGTGGGTGGAAAAGAGGGGCTGAATATGTCTGCAGTTGCCAGTAAAAAAGCCACTACAGCTGGTTACCCTGACCTGCCCGGCGCTACAGGGCTCATGGGCTCTTCCAGAGGCCCCTACTCACTGCCCCAGGGCCTACCTCGAATCCCAACTCTCATGAACCGGAATTGCTCAGCCTTGCCCAGCCACAAAGGCTGACTAAAGGGGCTCAAAACTGACCTGGTTCACCCCTTGGGTTTCTTTATTAAGGCTGTACGGCAAATGAAAAGCATTGGGAGTGTTTTCCTGCTTAATCATCACCAGCACCATAGCATCAATTGTCCAGCAACTTGAACCAAACTTACACCTCTCCTTCATAGATGTCTAATCAGTTCCTTAGACAAAATCCTATAGAATATAATTTTAATCCTGTGCCTTTTTAATTGGTTAATTAATTTATTAATATGCAAAACATGTACACAAAACCTAGTCATTAGTAGCACCACATGTTCAGTGCAAGCTATATACGTTTGAAAGCTACTTCTGGTATTTCCCAGGCTGCATGTTTTTCTCCATACAGTGCCCCAGGTACACTTTCCCTTGTCCTTCAACGGGCTATGGACATCTTTCCTGCCAGTCTCTACTTCAGTTGCACAGCTATGATAATTAGACTTTGAATTTTTCATATTTTCATATCATTGCATTAATGACCTTAGCCCAGTGTCACTTGAGCATTCATCTGGTCAACGGGAATCTTTTTACACTTGGGATGTAAGCTGGCTGAGATAGGGACCTTTCGTTACATATGTGTACAGTGCTTAGCACAGTCCTCAATCTGGAGCCACCAGAACTCTACTCTTGAAGTGTTTCAAAGCATCTGAAACTGGCAGCAGAATTTAACACTTCCAGTTAGTATCCAGTTGGCATTATCAATCTGTTTCGGTGTGTGCCCGAGTGTGCTGTTTAAAGATCTGTAATAATCAACAAATTTCTATCATTAGAGAACTGAGACTATGGCATTTAATTTCAAAATAGCAGCATGGGCTCACGATTTAAACAGGAATCACTTAGAAATAAGAATACCGATTCCTTTTCAGGAATATGCCCATCTATTGTGATTTGCATTAAAAATAAATTATTTGTAAGCCAGGGATTCTTTAAGTTATAACACCTGTTAGTGTCATGTATTCACTGTGTGCAATTAAAAGTTTAGAGTGACATACTGTCACCAGGAATAAATACTAGAAATAAAGAAAAAGTCCAGTTTTGCACAAAAAAGGACCCAGTCCTGCTCTGTAAGCTACACACCACCTTGCTGTTGTGAATTGGGCATTTCTGTATTTGCACTTCACAGTGAAAATCAGGGTCCTAATGACAACTGATTATTATTGTATGTACTGTAATTAAATTATAGACAGCTTCCATTTTCTACTTGTCTCTCACTGCACGTGGGAATAGAGTTGTATTTAATAATTCAAGCATCAATTTTTGCAAAATGCATGCCCTGATCCCAGGTTTTTTCCATTATTACAGAAAGAGCTCAGGTCACAAAATGATCTGTAGTTAAAAAAGAAAAAAAGTCATAGAAGCAAAAAGTCAAAGACGATGCACATGAACGAATAAGGATGGCTATAATAAGATATCTGGAATTAGAGTAATTTATGACATACATATGAGAGGAAAGAGGAGAGGAAAACAGAGCAAATGCACTACAGCAATGAATTACAGCATTTAATGACAGGCTTGATGATTAAAGCATCTTACAAACCTGATGGCATTCAGGACATTGGAATGAACTCTCGTGATCTAAAAAGGCAATATTTTTAAGGAAAGACACCCTTACTAGTCCAACCACAGTGTGACAAAAAGAGGAGCCTTCAGGTGCGTATCTTCATTTTCCACACAGACTTTCAACACCAGCCCCCGTTTCGAAGCGTTATTTCCCAAAAGAGTTGAATCTTTTCCAGCACTTTGTCAACATATTCCAGAAAACAAATGATCTGCCTCTTTGAAAAACTATATATTTGTCAGAAAATCAAGTGCTACCACTAACTTGCAATGTACAATTGGATTTAATTTGGATCAGTTAGTATAACAAGAATATAAAAAATATCCCACAACTCTTCAGAAGTGTTTTTGTTATTACCTCCAAAGGTAATACAAGAGGCTTTCCTTACCCAGAGCCTTGCTTAATGTCTTTGTGTTCCCTCATATTTAAATTTAATCAGATTGGTGAATCAAACGCTGTGCTGGGTTTACTTGGTGAGGCGCTGGCAGCGGGGGCTGCGGGGCGGCCTCTGTGAGGGGTGGCCGGGGCAGCCCCGGCCGGACACAGCCGGTTCCAGCCGGACACAGCCGGTTCCAGCCGGTTCCAGCTGGCTCCAGCTGACCCCACCAGGGCACGGCTGAGCCCCTCAGCTACTGTGGGCAGCCTCTAGATAAACGTATTTAAGACAGTAAAGAAAACACTGGCCAGATTTGGGGAGGGGGTGTGTGTGTGCGTGAAGAGCGTGAGGAACAAGCCCTGTGAACACCAAGGCCAGAGAAGGAGGAGGGGGAGAGCTGCGGCAGGTGCTGGCGCAGGTATTTCCCTGCAGCCCATCGAGGACCCCACCCCAGAGCAGGTGGGTATTCCCAAAGGGGCTGTGGCCTGTGGAGGGCTGATGCTAGAGCAGGGGAAAAGCGTGAGGAGGAAGGAGCGGCCGAGAGGAACCATTACGGACTGACCACAGTCCCCCATTCCCCTCGCCAGGCCTCACCGCTCAGGGCTGCGGGAAGGTAAGAAGAGGTGGGAGTGAGGGAGTGAAGCCGAGTCTGGGAAAAAGGGGAAAGGTGTTGTTCCAATTTTTGTCCTTTTTTCTCACTACCCAAATCTATTTTAATTGATACTAAATGAAATTAATTTTTCCCAAGTTGGGTTGTTTTGCCCATGATGGTAACTGGTAAGCAATCTCCCTGTCTTTATCCCAGCCCATGAGTATTCCATCCTATTTTCTCTCCCTGTCCTGTTGGGGAAGGGCAGTGCCAGAGTGGCTGGGTGGGAGTTTGGTCCTTGGCCAAAGGTAACCTGCTACAAACACATTTATTTTCCTTAAGACAAGTGCACTGTAATTCAATTTTCCATAAACTGGAACCCAAATGTATTTATAATTCCTAATTTTCTATATTTCTGTATTTTTGCCTTTGAGTGAGAGAAAGCCATCATAAAGTACTTTGTTACTGTACTTTATCTTTTCTTCTAGAGTGGAAGCTCAGAAAGAGCTGAGCAAATATATCTTCACATTCCATGATCCGGTTCTTAAAACTTTTCATCCTAGTCCTGTTTTTCCTGTTTGCTGCACTGCAGAGTTCAGTTTCTGTGTGTAAACAGAATATTTGATCTACTTTTTTGTTTATGATCTATTGGTATTTTAGTAACATTCTATTATTCAAAGAACCAAACTGAGAACAAAAAAAAAGCAGCAAAAATGTGTTCTGAGCATTGCAAACACCTGCAAGAGGGCACAGCTATTTCCTGAAGAGCATTTAGCCATTATCAATCTGCCCTCTGTACACCCTTACGGTCACTGGAAGAAGATACCTTCCTTGCTTCTTAATTGCTGAAAGCCCTGTAAAAGGCTTTCCCTTTCCAACTTTTTCATTATTATAACCACTACTAAATGTGATTACTTAAAATAAACACATGGCTCCTCAGCAACATTTTTGAATAGGAGTGTAGCCTGATCTGCTGCCCTGTGAAGGCAAGGTCTGTTGCCTCCAGCGGGCTGTGGAGAGGCGCTTTGTGCATTGCTCTCTAAAACTCTGCTTGGTCGCTTTCCCAGATTGCCCTCCATTCAGGTCTGAGTTCTGAATGGTTTTCAATTAATGTAACAAGACTAATTAACTGTGTAAGAGTAGGGATTTTCTTAGAGTTACTGGCAGTGCATCTAGTTAATACTAACTTGGAAATTCAGTGCTTCTCATTCTGAAAGAAAAGTACACAAAACCAGTGGGTTACTGGGGGTGAAAATAAGGAACACTAATTTCTTTCTTTGCCTCTGAACCTGAACAAATTACAAAGTTACTAGAAACAAGTAGTATAATCAGAATGAGACACCTTTCTGGCTGGTTCTCCAACAACTTTACCAGACAGCCTCTGCTGAAGTCAGTATCATACGGCATTGCTGTTTTGATTTCATAGCTGAAGATTGTCTGTGTATTGGTACCTAGCACTCAGGAATAAGAACTGTTAAAAATAGCCATCATGTACAAAAAAAGACTATCCCCAGGCTCTTTTTCATGGTAATGTAATATTTTTGTGATCAAGTTTCAATACCAGTGTTACTGAAAAGTTCTCTCTATCATTTTGCCTAAACCCTGGTTTGGAGTAGCACCCCGCATGTTGAGAGATCATTTAAGCCTCTATTACTCAAGATCCTTACCTTGAGGCTGTCACCAGGTATGCCAGTTAGTATCTCTTTTTCTTGTGGGGGGAACATCACTTGCTGCAAGAAAGTGGAGTGTGACCTGGATTATATGAGCTATTAAACACCATCAGATGGTAACAAGTTCTGATAACGACAACCTTTTGACACTTGAATCATGTACCTGAAACTGAAAATATAGGCATCGATTTGCTAATCCTCTGAGACATCTGATTGCAGGTTTTATGGAAATGTATTTTAAGAAAGATGTTTGATGTATAACCTTATCTGTATAAGAAAGGCATTTTAGTAACATACTTCACTGGATACTTCATATAAGATTCCGTGGCTGTGATAAGTACAATATATGGTATTGTAGTAAGTATGATACCCAATTCATGATTCCTTACTATCATATTTATGCATGTTTCTGGGTTAGAAATGACTTATTTTTATTATGAGAGCTAGTTACTAATCGGTGAATAGAACTTCAGTGGGGCTTTTTTTGGTCGATTAAAGAATGCTTTTTTTTTTTTTTTCATATGAAACCTGAAATTCAATAGTAAAAGAAGAAATAAGAAGATGAAAGAAAATAGTAACACCTGTTTCTTTCATCTGATTGAATAGTAAGCATCAAGATCTGGAAGGAACTCACTTTACTAAGAAGAATATTTATTAATATGCAATAATATATATCTTTCTAAAAATATTAGTTTTAGCAATAGCACTAAAGTGTTACACTAGTATTTTATGTTAAAAGCATTCTACTTGAGTATTTTCAATCTGTGAACCAGGAATGACACCCAAATTATAAGTAGCCCCTACAGTCCAGACTGTTTAAGTGTGAGGAGGGAAATAGTTCCAGGAGGCTGGACACATACAGACTTCAGTCCTCACTGTAGGGTTTGGTTTGGTTTTTTTTTTTTTTTTTTTTTCAGTTGAGCTGAATCTTGAATTTTGCGGTCAGCAACTAAGAAGTAAACTGTGGTAATGGTATTTTCAATTATTTCTTTATTTCTTTTATTTCTTTGTTTCTTATTTTGCACTCTCGTATTTACAGTTCTCCACTTTTCGAAAACAGCATTAGAAGTCACTAGGGAGTCACTTCTGCCTCTGAGGGGAAAGAGATTTCTTTAACTATAATATAAGCCAGGGCTATTCAGGAGCCAATCTGAAGTTTATTCAATTAAATAGAAAGATTCCCACTGATTTTACTGAGGTTTGAGTCAGATTTTTAAGTGGTGCACTGTGATTCCGTTTGTTTTTAGTGGCATTTAGCTGAAGGAAAAGGTCCTGACTGTTTTTTAATGTGGACAATAGGTAGTTACTTTCGTCTCAGCAAAACAGATGCAAAACATTACTGTTCTGATTCTCCTCTTTGTGCTGAAGTAAATATTCTACAGGATGCAAGGCAATGAAACATCAAAAAAAGGTAGGATCAGATAATGGTTTACGGACAATAAACTGGCCAATGGAGACATATCTACCGAAGGGCAGAACTCTGACTGGTAATTAATGGAAACCCAATCAATAAATCACCTCTGAAATGTAGCACATAGCTCATTAGGAGCCACCTACTGAAACTGCTTACCTGATTAAAGATGTATATGTAATGTGTTGTATATAGAATGAGGCTGTTCCATATAGAATGCTCCATTCATATACAGTATATGAAAACTTAATTTCTTTTCAAACCACTTCTGAGGAGAAGCTCATAGAAACAAACTAAAGCATTCATTGCTGACCTATGTCATTCTTTTTTATTTTCATTTTAGAAAATCGGTTAGACAAAGATCAACAAATGTATTTTGCAATCTGTTACTGTAAGTTAAAAAACATTGGCACAGGAGCCAAAAATTAGAAAAGTAGTATCAGCAGCTTTGCCATTACTGCCTTCAAAAACACAGCAAGCCATCAACAGTACAGGGGAATGACAGCTTAGGGACGAGAATGGGAAATATGAACAAAAAAAATGATAAATGTTTATGTTGTCTTTCTAACAGCATTTCATCCTTCATATTACTCTCAACTTGTCTACGGACTTGTTTTCCATCTTTCTCCCATTTGTATCTGGCAAAAGCTGTACCTTTTGTCATATAAAAATGAAACTTCCACCTGTAACTTTTAATTCTTTGACCTTCCCCAAATGCCTATAATTCAAAATTGTTGTTAGGACATTAGACCTATTTAATACCAATGCCATAGTTATAATTCTCTGTTTTATACAGAAATATCCTCAAAAGCGCTTACACTTTAAACGCTCAAATGCTATAAATTAACTTAGAAAAGTATTACATTTTTGAAACAGCATTTTTACATGTGCTGGTGCCTCCTTACATGAATCATAAACTTTTTCTAGTTCTCTCAGTAATCTGCATTTAGCCGGTTTCCCAACCATTACACAGTTCACAAAATCCTAGAGTCACAGAACAGCAGAAATTGGAAGGCACCTCTGGAGATCTAGTGCAACCCCCTTGGCTGGGGCAGGTTGCCCAGCACTGTGTCCAGTTGGGCTTTGAATATCTCCAAGAATGGAAACTCTGCAACCTCTCTGGACAGCCTGTTCCAGTGTTCAGCCACCCGCACAATAAAAATGTTTTTTCTTATATTCATTTTGTATGCTGTTTAGCTAAGACTTGCTTCAGTTAAGTGTCTGCATAGCTTCCAAACACAAAAGGACTCTTCAAGAACGAGAGCAAAAGAGCAAATCTACTGACAAATTTCTTTTAGGGCAGGACAGATGCACAACAATAAGGGTCAGTGAAAGCTACTAGTAAAAAATAGTTTTCTTTAAACATAAATAAATCTCTAAATGTAAATATAAATTTAAATTCTGAAGTAGTTAAGGAGCACATCCATTACTTCAGATTAAAAAAAAAGCAAGGTCAAGCCATTAACTCATAAAACATGTTGTTTTGGTATTTACTGCCAATTGGGTGAAGGGAGGAGGAAGTACTGTACAATATTACTGGGTATATTATTATTGTGACAGCATTTCCATTATACTTACAAAAAGCTACTAGAAAACACATAATTCTTGCTGGCCTTGTTTTTGTTTGCTAATATTGCACCTCAAGTGGGTAACCACTTTCTTTGTAACTACCATGCAACAAAACTCTAGAAAGGAAGCATCCTTGCAAGTCAGAGTTCATACCTCCAGATTGCCATCCCGAGGATAGTAAGTGTGCTTTTCTTCTGTCCAGATTCCAGGTTTACCATGGAGACCCTACATAGTTCTGACTTGAGAAAAAACTTGCCCTTTCATCACATCATGATTTAAATTATACCCAGTCATAATTATTTCAGCTGATTCCCAGTGAGACTTTGCTTAAGTTTGGTTTTGTTTTCTTGATTGAGGAGAAAATTTGGGATTTTTTCACTCCAAGTTTGAGAGGTTTGTGTTCCATTTTAGACCCCCTCACACCCTTTCCTACTGACACAAACACATGAATGCTCTCAAAGGGGTTACTAAGGAAACCAGAAACTATGGTAACCTAGACTGGAAGCACTCTTATTTGTCCGAGGAGAGGGAAAGGAAAATTCAGGCAATGCACACTGCAGTCACACTGAAGGTCCTGATCTTTCCTTTTCCCTTCAGCTGCAGCAGACGTTCTGTTTCTTATATTCCCCTTCCAGCAAAGCTATCAAACCAGAATTTTGACTTAGATAAAAGGAGAGAAGCATCACAGCAGTAATGTAGATGAACATAAATGAGGTTAAATGGATTTGGGCAGTATTACTGCATCAAACTGGTAAATGTATTTAATTTTTCCTTTTATCATTAGGTTAACCCCCCCTTTAACTTCAATTATTCTTCTAGCATTAACATAGCAGCTTGGTCAGCAATGCACCACATTGCCTGCCTTTGCTCTGAGGAGTAAGGTGTTGTGTTGGCAATAGTCTTCGCAGAAGCTCTCGTCAAAGCCGTCACCCTGCACATGCTTATACTCACTTTTAGTTCTGCTCTCATAAATAGTCTCACTGAATAAAAGCTATCAAGAGCTGGTAAATGCTCCATCATTGCTAAGTAATGGTGCTTTATTAGAAGTGAAGGGAGCCCAGAAGCTTGTCAAACTGGTCAGGAGATATTTCAATTGTGCCTTGTAGAAACAATCCTTTTACCACTGAACTCGGCAACAAAACATTCTCTGATTGCAGGGCGCCCAACAAAATTTAGTAATGGATAATGAAAAAATAACAAATATCATAATAAAGGAAGAGCTTAATCTTGACCATGTTCATTCCTTTAAAGCTTTGTGGAAAATAAGAGCTGTTTATGCTGCAGGATAAGCTCATTAATTTAGAAACAGGGAAATACAAGTTGCCTATGGCTGAATACATTTGTGTATCTTTGCTAATGGTCTGATTCAGCAAGCCGGAGTAGAATACTGAACAGCACCAATGCAAATAGATTTACTGAAATTAGTGAGCTTATTCCCATGAGGTCATTTGAATCAGGGTTGCAGGATTGGACCTTGTGTTAGTAAAAAGTGTAAGTTGTGTCAGAAAAAATTGCCTACAATGTTCAATGTAATGCTTAATGTATTGGTGCAAGAAATTGCTAGCATCAAGTGTTTTTCTAAGTGAAGCATCCTGAGAAGAATGTGGCTTTCTTATTTAAGAAAGAATAACAAGTAGATTTGTAGAAGTTTATGGTCTTTAAGCATGGCTTCTGGAAAATTAAAAAATTGGGAAAAGAATGTCTGTATATACCATACATGACTGAATTAGGAAAGAACATGAAACAGGCTAGTTATTGGTATGTTTTTATTACTGAGTAGATATGGTCATCAATAGCAAACAGATAAGCATCACACACAAAACAGTTGTTGCTGGAAAAAAATGTTCTGAGCGGAACTGTGGCATTTTGTGCATGTAAGCTAGAGAGATAAGAGGCGATGTGAAATACCTCCCATTTAGTATATCCACTTCAGAGGTAGCCAGGATTTTGTTGCTATGAGAGAGGGGGGAAGCTGACCTGTGCTGAATGGTACACAGAGCTTTTTAGTCACACAAGCAGAACCACAAGAGCTAGGAAAAAATAATGCCTGATACTAACAGATTAAAGGAGTTAATTAAATGGGGAAGTCATATTATAAAATGGCACGAAGTCTTCTTTGCTATCTGCATGAATTATGACTTGAGGCTGGCAGTACATGTTTTGTTAGATTAGCAAATATTTACAAAGTAAACTACAGTTCAGAGGGCATGAAATGTGTGAATTAGGTATTAAAAACATACCTGAAATTTTACTGGTCTCATTTGCTAATTAATATTTTAATGGGAGGGTTGACTATGTCATATGAAGAACTCTTTTGCCTAATCACAATTTAGATGAATGTTATTCTTGCTTTGACAAATACTTTGAGTTGAGAAAAAAAGAGAAAGCTAATGCATATATTGGCTAGAACAAATGGTTTTATGCTAGGTCCATTTGCTACATGTTATATGCTGATATGGACCGTTTGAATCAACAGTGTCACTCCCTGTTTGCATTTGCAGGTTAAAACTCTTGTTTATGCAACTGTGGGGTGCAGATTACAAAGGAGATGTTGCTTAGTTTTTGTGCTGGAAGCACTGCAGTAACCCCACAAACTCCGCGTCCCTGGGGAGCCCATGGGTCTTGATGGGAGCGACATTAAAGTCAGAGAGCAGAAAGTGGAGAAAGCAAATTAAAAGCAGGAACATTTCTCTCCTCCAGAATCCAGAAGTACCAAAGAAGGAGGAAAGTCTCACTTGAGGGATCCAGAGGGGAAGGAAACCTACTTTGCTACTCAGGAAATCTATAGAGGGAGAGATGCAAGGAATGGAGGCATGAAGGGAAATAGTTAAAGTGCTCTTTCCCTACCTGCTCACAAATCTGCAGACAGAGCTGTAGAAAAGTGGCTAATAGTCTGCTTGATGACTTGTCAGGCTTGACTTACTTACCTGTCCTCTTCCTTGTAAGTGGAAGGGAAGAAACAAGATACAGATACAGAAAATAATGGGTTTCCTTATATCTTCCTTCTTTATTAAACCCTTCTACTGTTATACTCTATGTCTCCTTTAGCAGCATGGTAGGACCTGCAAGTCCTGCTTAAGCTTTGTTACGTATTATGACTGATGTTAACCATACCTTCTGGTTCTGTCTTACTCAGTGTTTATGGTATTGTGCTTTTGCTCTGTCATACATGGTAGCTGTATTTTCTCAGGAAAAGTTGTTAGAGTAGCTAAACTGAAAAAAAAAGGGAGCATAACTTACTGCTGGAGGCTTGCTTTTGTTGCCGTATGACTAACCTAGTACTTTAAACTTTCAGGAGCACTGAAGAATGATTGGTTGTAGGGACTTACATCCTTGAAAAGAAAGGCAATGCTATCTTTTGCTTTAATCCAGCCTATTAGTATGGCATCACCACATTTTCATAACAAATTTGGCTCTATAAATAGATGTAAGTCCATGACAAAAATAAAATAATCGTTTGATTACTTGTTTTGTCTGTATCAGTCCACTTGAATTTCATTCCCTTTGTTGTCTGACTGATTTATCTCAATATTTTAAACCACGCCTATTCCCTAACTCATTGCCATAATTTAGGTGGCCCATTGCAGATTTTCAATACATAGTGTCATCTTCTAAATTTAGCCATTTGATTTTTCAGTATGAATCTCTGAACAAAAAAATGGGGAAGGGGAAGGAAAAAAACCCCTGATGTCAAGGATGTGTACACCTTTTTCTAGCATACAGAAAAGCCAGTCTCTTCCCAGGGGAATAACAGGCACGTTTAAGAGCGCAAACAGATTATGACTGTTAAATGGACTTTTGCTACCTATTGGTATTCTTGTGTCCAGACATATTTTTCATTTTAGATTCCCTATTGCTTCTGGCTGCAACTACAGAAGGTGATGAGTCTACCAGCCAGTCAAGTGTGGATAACTCCAGTTTCTGGAGCATTTAAAATTTTCGCCTATGTTTAGGCAGCTGAATCCTTCTCAATCTGCCTAATATACAGAATAAAGCTTACCTGTTGAATTAGTTTTTCTGTTGAATATCGGTTGTTAGTGATCCAGTGGTCCATGAAATTCATTTTACGGAGCACTCATTTTGCCTCTGAGCCCATGACTCCATCACAGCTGGGTCTGTATTTCTATTTTATTTTTCTTCTGTGTTCAAGTTCTTGTCTGTTTCTTTAAGTAGGGAACATGCAAGTCAGATTTTTCAGCAGATCAGCTTGCCAAATACCATTTAATCACCTAGTGTGACTTTCTGTATGTCAAAGGCTGTTACATTGCATAATGATCTCCCCCTATAGTCTGAAGATTTCTGTTAGCAAAAATCATTCCAAATGTTGGGAGAATAAACAGTGGCATATTCATTGTCCTGGATGATCTGTTGCAAGCAGCAGCAGACGTTTACACTTCGCAAATCGTGATGGAGATACGATCATGTGAGCTGAATACTTCAGTCAGACATGCTAAGAAAGTGGACTGCAGCAAAGAAAACAAAGCAACCAGATTGACCTTCTCTGCCCAGTATCATAAGTCTTAAAAAAAAGCTCTCCCTCTGAATGCATCTCTCAGTTGTGTTTTGCAGAGGAAAGGAAGGGAAATCTTCCTAATGTAATTAAGGGACTGACTGAATCCCTGAAGCATGAGTTTTGATAAATAAAATACTACATGAATGCCAGACCGTTCCACAGTTCTTTTTAAAATTGGCAAGTGGGGGTTTACCAGGGGCTAAAGTGACCCCAGGCCCTCATTCAGATCACTCCCCCTCCCAATTGTTTTAATCACAGATCCATGCACGCTGCTTTGGCTTTTTTCCTCCTGCTGGGACATTGACTTTGTGGAGGAATGTTCATGCTGCTACTCCCTTGCTGGTGAGGGCTCCTGAAGCATGTGAGAAAGTGGAGCACAGCATCCCAACAGAGGCATCTGCACCACTCCCAGGGGCAGTTCATACCCGCAACCCCCTGCTTACACATCGCTGGTGATGTGAGCCGTCGTACAGCTGGGCACAGGAGCCCTGCTGTGCTGCAGGAGGTGAGTGCTGCTGGCCTGGAGTCCCTGATTCACCCTTGAGCTTGCCCAAGTCTGATACTGAAACTACACCAAGAGTCCCCCAGTCCTTCAGAACAGCCCTAGACTGTTCCAGTGAGCTCCCCAGCTAGTTCCTGTGGGAATCCTGGATCTAAGAACACTGAATCGCAGAATCATTTAGGTTGGAAAAGACCTTTGAGATCATTGAGTCCACCCATAAGCCTAACACAGCCAAGTCCACTGCTAAACCATGCCCCTAAGTGCCACCTCTACGTGTCTTTTAAATACCTCCAGGGATGGTGACTCCACCACTTCCCTGGGCAGCCTGTTGTAATGCTTGATAACCCTTTCAGTGAAGAAATTTTTCTTAATATCCAGTCTAAACATCCCGTGGCACAAGTTGAGGCCCTTTCCTCTTGTCCTATCTCAGCTTTAACTGAAATAATTAATTTTAGCAAATGCTCCTTCACATCTTTCTTTGTCAACAGATGGTAAACTTTTATTGCATCCTTAACATCATATGGGATATTACATCTCCTTCTGCTTCATTATAAATACAGAAAAGAAATAAATAGTGGATACTTCTGTCGAATATACATCACTACTTCTGACTTAAATACCTACATTTAGTAACAAACATAGTAATGGACTTTGATTTTTTTTGTGTTTTGGCCATAGTCAATGCTGTATTATGCTGGAGAAGGGTGGCTAGAAAGCTCTAGGCTAGTGGAAAAATCTGGATGTTATGAATATTATGAACCTGGGTGAAAAGCAAAATATTTTTGTAGCTACTTGGAACTTACTTTGGGCTCAATAAAACTTATTTAGCTCCAAAGCTTAATATTGGCTTTCCAGGTACATGCTGGCTTTGTGCATTGGGTGACTTTTGATCATATCCCTGGGTAACTTGGGTGCTGGGTTTAAGCCTGCTCACATTCTGCTGTTCACATGCTGCTCTTGCCTTCTAAGAAGCTCTCCTGGAATTAGGGTGCTGAGAAGTGCAGTCCTGAGGCACTGAGATGATTCTCCAGGAGCAAAATTAGGGCTGCTGAGTTTACAACCTCAGCCTTTGTATCATGAAAGAAGTTAAACTGTTTCTGGGCAAGACTTGTCCTGGGATTAATGTATCTCTGGTCGTTTCTGAGGTTGAGCCAGCAAGCTCTGTCAGACCCAGTGTGTTCTGCATCCATAGCAATAATAATTCACAATCTCGGTAAATGTTAGTTGACTGTGTGTTTAAATAAGTAGTTCATGTACAGTAGAACTAATGAAGTCTGATTTGCTACAAGTTTGTATCTTAAATTTAATTGACTTTTTGACTATATTATACTAAACCACAGCATGATCCCACCCTTCTTTGACATCAAATAGCATAAGTAGAATTTGTATAATTGTTTAAAATGTGAAGTACAGAAGTTTATAATTTTGGATCCCTTTCTGTATGAAGTCAGCCTTTTTTTCAGTCAACTGCAACCTTTAATATGCTTAGAAGGATCCATAATCAAAAGCTGATGAAATGTCCAGAAAATATGACAACAAACCCAATTTTTCTTGTTACCCAGGTTCTCATAACACTAGAATTTGGAATGGGAATGATTAAAAGAGTTTGCAGAGGGAGGAAAGCACAGCATAATCAAGCCGAGATTTTGTTTACCTGACTGCCTGGGGTGAGAGGAGAAGACATGCCATTTATTTATAAATCTGAATAACTAATTGAAATAAAATGTGAGTATGCAAGAGCAGAGAAGCATTAGAACCAGATCATAGAGTTTAATTGTGTGTTGTATTTGCCAAAGACATGCTGTTTCATTGAGATCAAATTAATAGCTGAAATCAGGCAGGTGAAAACAAGTACGTGTGGGGCCTTCATCATACTTTTTGTCAGGGCATTCAGTTTTTAATAAACAAGTAAGGAGAAAACTGTGCACAAAATCCACTTTTATTAAAAACAAATTGAGACGCTGGTCTTCCGTGAGATCATAATTTTTGGCAGAGGTCAAAAGGTGAAGAAAGAATAAAAACTCTGTACTCTCTTGCAAATGATGAATAAACTCTTACCTCAGTATGAGCTCTTAGAAAGATTTCTGAAAAATACAAACAAGAAATAAAGGTGTAATGAACATCGGTATATTCTATTTTTGTACAATATCTGCTAATAGGGTATCTGATTCTCCTTGTACCTGTTTTACATCAGTTTTACAGTCATTGAAGTGACACCGAATTTTTTTCATTGCTTTTCTCTGCCTAAGAAGGAACATAGTTCTTATGAGTTGCTATTCTGTACATTTGTAACTTAAGTTATATTTAAAATTAATGACAAATAGCCATTGGAGAGACACAAGCTATGATAAAGCTTCCTCAGCTGTACTAAAAATGTATTTAAAAATATGGAACCACAGCCTCCACCCCCCAGATGTGAGGAAAGGGCATTGCCCAATTAAAAACCTATTTAGCCCTTTTCTGAGTACAGGTATTTTTTCCCTTAAAATTCCCTTCAGTACTCCATAGAAGTAAGTTCTCCCTCCATTAAGAAATGAGAATAATTAGAGTTGAGGTCAAAACCTGACAAAGGCAATGCTTTTGACGAGGATGTGGGACAACATGTGGATGATGTCCAATTTCCAGTCCATTGACATTATGAGTTTTCATTTTCCCTTAGGAAACAACGTGCAGTATTTACAAACCCTTGTCAAATTTTAGACTCTTGAAGTGAACAGTTTAATAATGATTGCTTACAATTTTCAGTCTAATATTCTAAAAAATAAGCATTGAAAACCACATAGACACCTGAAAAAAAAGCCCCCCTCTGTTCCTGATCAGAGCTTAAAAAAAAAATCATATCGCTTGTGCTTAGCTCATTTTATTAGGCATCCATGTCTGAAAACTGTGGTATGGTAACACACTTTTCAGTAATAGACACTTTCAAGAGTGTCTACCTCTGCTTTCCACTTGAATTACTGTTTGAATTCAAATAGGCACACTTTGGTGTATCTTTAGCATAGTATTGAGAACTCCATGTAAGGGCTAACAAATACAGCTACAAAAGGAAATCTATTAAAGACCATTTAATAAAAATAGAAAACATCTGACTGTAAAATGTGGAGAGGAAAAAGTATAGTTACTTTTAAAAGCAAGTGTAGGAGAATTTATGGAGCAAGAACCTCTAATCACTGTTAGAGGTTTTAAAATCAAATGCAGTAATTTTATAATACATGAATTCACCATGAAGCACCAATATTTTGAACCTCATTATAATGGATAAATTTGACGGAACTGGAAGTTTAATAAACTTGTCTCCTTTAGAAAGAGTTATTAGAAAGTAGGCATTCTGATTAAATCTAGAGAATTATCAGAAAATCTTCAGAGTCATGAGTCCATATCAGGAAGGAGACTAATTTTCTTAAAGGCTCATAGTAATTCAGTGATGCAATGAAGATAACAGAAAAACAGTCTATGAAATTGAAGAAAAGCAAAAGAGAGAGAAATGAGCTTCAATCTAGAGCACAGAAAATTGGTAATAAAATAAGAATTGCAAAAAAGTCATGGCTGCCAGTAAAAAGGGTAATAGAATTTTTTTTTCGATTACAGTGGAAACAAAGGAGATCCTACTAATGGGATAGACCATTATGAAATTGGACATGGCTAAAGTGAAGATAATTACTCAGGAAATGTTCAACAACTGTTCCTATTCCCTATTTGGAAAGGTTGATTTACAGGAGTTACATAAGAACAAGGAAGAACTTTCTAGCCTGCTCACAGAAGTAGAGCTGATAGCACTGCTGACATCAATAACTGGAGTCTAGAGTTTGAAAAGAGTTGTCTAAGAGTTCTAGTCTGCTAGTGTTAATTTTAATAAACATTTGAATACTGGGGAAGTTCCATACAGTTGAAAACTAACCCCATTTGTGCCAGTAACTCAAAAGGGCAAGAAAGATAGCAATGTAAATATATTCTGGTTATCCTGAAATCAAAACCAAGTGAAATAATGTGGAAAGTATTATCTGATAAAAACATTAAAGAATAGGAATACAATTTATTGTAGTTAATGTGACTTTAAGGAAATAGAGAATTTCAAACAGGCCTGGGTTTTTTTATTGCATTGAATGTGAAGTTTGGTGCATAAAATTTCCTGTAGAAATAGAGTATATAAAGTTTTTTGTAATAAGTACAGTGAATAATATTCTGGTGAAAAATTAGATCTATAGCACAGCAAAAGAGCACTTGATAAATGGACCAAGGATTAGATATATGACAGATTTCAAGTGCTTGTCAATGGTGAATCACCATCACATGGTGGATTTCCTAGTGAGTTAATACTCAGATTGATATTAGGCTCAATATTTTTCCAACATTTCAGCAATGATCTGAGGAAGTAAATACGAAATCAGTGATGACAAAATGTGTGGATGGAGATTTAAATAACGCTGAAGATTTGGCAGTCCTTTAGAGGAATCTGGATCTCTTGATTGGCTGGACCTATTCAAGGAATACACCTATTCAGGACTACTGTATGTAAAAGTGTTCATCACTGAACTAAGACTTCAGGTGAGACTTTAGGAGACTTCAGCCTGGAAAGTGGTGTATACAGATGATAGTTTCAGTCTTCCCTGTGTCTTTTGCTATGTGAGCTTTTTCTCTAACATAGTCTACATTTCTGTACCTATAAGTTTAGGAGAGCAATTCTGGTCCTTTTTCATAGATGTTCATATCTTTTGGCCATGCTTTTCTTCCACTTTTCATGCATGAAAATATTTTTTGTGAGGATCTTAGTATCATCTGTATAATAAAAGGTACAACCCCTCCCCCCCCCCAACACATATGTGTGTGTCTCTTGAATTTTCAGCATATTGGCTATGGAATGTAATGAGAATAGCAATGCAAGAGTCATCTAAAAGATAAATTAAACATACACAGGTGTACACAGTATTTTTGGAAGGGTGGCTACCAACACATATGCAATGTATTTCTTACATTAAAAAAAAATAACCTTAGCCTTCTCTCAAAATCCCTCTGAAGTACTGGAAAATACGTCTAACTTATGTATTCTACTATTTAACTTAAACGATGCATTCTTTTTTTTTTTTTTTTTTTTTCTTTTTCTTTTTCTTTTTCTCTAGCAGTGGTCAGGACATGTAACTATTCTACCAGTTCTTTTGTTTGCGCTTTGATTCCCAGAGCGATGAGTCTCTTCTATATGCATCCTTTCCCTTGGGACAAAGTGAAAGTTTGGGCTCCATTACCTATATTCAATACTCCGATGAGACAAATATCCACCTGGAAAGTTGCCTTAGACTCTCCCACAGTTGTTTTAGCCCCCTTTTCCTTCAGTAGACATGCCCATTCATTTAAAAATGTACTAATAGATAGTTTCCCCTGTAGTACTAATGCAAATTCCATCTTTTCCAGTTTATTTTCTCTCATATTAAGTTCACATTGTTTGTTAACCTGGACAGTATTTTTTATAACCCTGAGTGCTATCAATGTAAGTTTGAAAACATGAGGCTTTTTTGAAACTAATGTAACTGCTTTTGGCACCATACCACCAATGCACTAACTGAAAACTAACACACCTTTTACAACAAGGTTCTTAGCATTTTCATCTGCTGCTGCAGTTCTGTGCCTCGTGCCTATGAAGTGATCTTTGGGCTAAAGGGCTTTCTTCTTTTTGCTGCTACTGTCTTACATCTTCTTTCAAATATTGGATCATAATTTGGTTTCTACTGTTTGCCCAAGTGGCTTTAGTACAGCTCTTGAAGACTCATCTGAAGTATGTTTGCTTGTCTGCTTCCGGGTTCATTTCCTGCAGTATTTTTTGTTCTCTACAACATCAGAATATCATCTAGCTTGCATAAACCTTACTTTGATTTGGGTGATTTCGCTTGGCAAGTTTTAATTACTATTTTAAGATAAATCTCACTCCATAGGTTTTATATCCCAGATCCTAATTATGATTTTTTACTTTAGCAGAACCTCAATCTCCCACAATTGTACTATTAGCTTTTCAGCTTTATATCAGTCAAAAAAATAGTTTCCTTGTTCTTTGAACTGTTACATAAAACGTATAAATTGTGTTTTATTTTTAATGTGACAATGCAGAACTTCTCACATTTCAAAATCACAACTTCATAGCTATCCTCCTCTGCCTGAATTAACTGAAATTTGTTGAAAACAAGTACATTAGAATAATTGCTTATCAAATTACAGCTGCCTCTGATCCTTCCTTTTAGCTGGCAATTTTCTAATATTATGGGAAGTTTAAGGAAAAACACAATGCTAGTTTAAGACATACTCAGAAAGTAATTGAGGTTACTGGTTTAGAATTCTGTAGAAAAACATGTGAACTACACCAAGCTAACTGTGGCTTTTGTATTTATAAGAATCACATATGTGCAAGTGCAGGCAAATTAAAAAAATAGAGGACAGTTAAAATGTTGCAATGTGAATGACTCAATTTTTCAAAATGTTGAGTGTTAGGAGCAAATTAATATAGTATCCATCCTCATGAAGACAAGCTCTTTATCAGGTTACAGCAAACAATGTTTGCATGGATTTATAACAAACACAGAATCTCAATTTTAATTGAAAAGCAGTCTGTGTGCCTTAAAGCATCTTGTTTTTTCCAGCTCTATCAGTTGATATAATAGCAGATATAATAGCTTCATTTTATTGGCTGCATACTCCATATTGGCTTTCTATAACATTTCCAAGTTTGAAGTTACTTTGGTAGGTGCTGGTAGTGAGACGTTTTGCAGGTCCTGAGGGACAAATAGATGCTACAGGGTAGGGTAGGGTATTGTTGGGCTCCTGATGGCTTCCCTTCTTGCTGCAAGGGATGTTCAGCTGCAGGAGGGATGGTCAGTGAGGGTATGGGGCACTGAGGAATTCCTTACATGGGCCTAAGGCCTTGATAATTTCTAGTGAGGGATAGCAACCATGGAAAAAAAAAAAAGAGAGGCACAGTAGGGTGGCTCTTCTGTGATTTTTAAGATGACTGAAAAATAAGACATTGCTCTGCTGCAGATTATATAAAGCCACTATTATTAATTGTTCAGAGTCTCTGGAGGTTCAGTGCAGACAAACTTGTGGGTTCCGCCTTGAAATACTGCCAGGTTTGGCTCCGAGTTCACAGTAATTGAGATATTGCCTAAGGCTCATATGGGAGTGCAGACTGTATGTCAGACTATTTAATTAGTGGCCTTATCACTTCAGTGAGCCCTCATGTGGATGGTGTTCCACACACTACGAGGTAGAGGTAAAAAATGGAAAGAATACATGAATATCTGTAAAAAGACCTGACCTGCAGAAACCTGTTGCAGGTTCTGCAGCCCAACATAGAAGCTGTGGAGAAAATTCAAAGGCTTTATATTGAGGACATTGACCAATAAATTCTAAAAACCAGTAGCTGCAGAACTCTGTGAATGAAGAAGGATATTACTTCATGTTTCTATATGATCAGGGGATGGAAAAGTTAGAAAGCATTCATTTACTTTCTGTGATTTATGAAAGAAATGGTTTCTGACAATTTCAGATTCATAAGAAGGAGATAAAGAAGTTTTGCAGCTCCAAACACTAAGCCTTGGGTTGCAATACGATTGCAAGCACGTGCCTGCAACCCCTCTACCACCATGGATCTCAGACAAGGAGGAAAATCATTGCTCAAAGAATTCTTCAGAGCTGCTCCTCCTTTGTGTCCAAACTAATCTGAATTAGTTGTCTAAAAAGAGAGAAGGTGGAGCTAAACAATTTTTGATATATATTTGTGTTAAGAGGAGTCTTAAATCTGCTGAACATAAGTTTACTTTTGGAGTTTATAAATACAATGGAAAAATCTAAAAAGAATCAGGTGAATGTGGGTATAACTACCAAAGACCAACACATAACTGGCTCTTGATGAATGGTAAAGCTGATGAATTCTTTGGGTCTGTAATATAATACTTAATGACTTACTCTATTAAAAACTGTGTTTGTGGGAAAAATGGGCAGGCAAAGGTGAAAAGAGATATGTCATTCCTGTAAAAGACAAGTAGGAGGAGAATGAGAGAAATTTTATGTAAAGCTTAACAGAGAAGCTGAGAGAATATCATTAAAGACAGTGGTGTTTTCTGAGGTTAGTAAATTTTTCAAAGCTTTTATACTTGTTAAAAAAAATCTCAGGAAGTAATTTTCCACCTGACACAGGGGAGTTGGTTGTTGTTTTTCTTTATTATTATGTAGTCATGTCTGCAGAAATATTGGCCTTTGTGTACACTTGACTAAGAATGTGACTGTTTCAGGATTCTTTGGAAATTGCGTCCATGAACTTTTTAAGGCTTTGTGTGAAGGACTTTCAAGATACTGAATTCAGTGCTTTTGAATGATTTAGCTTATGATTTAAAAAAGGAATAAGTAATTGTATTATATTAGATATTTTTACAGCTGCATTTTATGGAACATTTAATACCAAATTATTGAGTGTCTATATTATGAGACATCTTTTCTTCTTCACCAAAAATCATTCACAAGTGGAGATTTCTGGAGCTATACAGTTATTGCTGTCATTTCACTTAGAAAGTGTGGATTACTTTATTCTCAAGGGTTACATGAATTTATGCACAGGACTTTCCCCTCTAAAAGCATTTTAATTTTTATGACATATGCTTACACTTATTTTTCTCTTAGATGTTTTATGTTATAATTGAGCTGAACATGAAACTTGCAGTTACAAATTCCATATATTTCTGTCAAAGGTAGTTCTCTTGAGGATGACATGAATTATTTGCAAAGATATGTCATAGGTAACAAGCAGTTTCCATCTTTAAGGAAGCTAATGATACCATTTAGACTAGAAACTAGAAACTTACTATGGTGATACAACTCTTTGGGAACACACCAGACAAAATATCCTGCATGACATTGATAGCATTTGCTCTAACCATGCATATACATCTTTTACTAGTTTCTGATCATCACTCTAACATACTCGCTACACTTTTAAACAGACTGTGTAGCATGAAGTTCACACAAATTTGGATTAAAGGGTCAAAAAAGTCTCTCTGGCAGAGCTTTCTCCCTAGGATGAAGAGGAAGCTTTCTTTGTGTATAGCTAGCACATATTTTTTAATCTGATGGACGGAAGAGATTATGTGTGCCCTGGGAGAAGTGCTACATCACCAAAGGCTTCCCTGGAATGTCAGCATATTTTTCCTTATACTTATAAATGCTATGCAAAAACCTTACCAAGCTATACTCTACTGGACAGCAATACAATGAATTTCCATCTGTACTTAGGGAAGACATGTTACAAAATGAAACGCTTCTCAGGGTAAAATCAATAAATGAATTGTGAAAGTACCTTTTGACCAGTAGTTTTCTATTTTGCCAAGAATTAGGTGGAACAACTACACATGTAGCAGGTAAATATGACTCACACGTTGACGTTACATTTATTTTATATACATGCTATTTTAAATTGTTTTTTTTTTTCATTTCCAGAAGGCAGAAAATCTGAAAAATACAGAGTACATAATTTAATAGAGTTCAGGATATAGGAAACCAATTAGGTCTTGAACTCCAAGGCTGAGATTCACTGGTTTAAATAAGTGATATTTTTCTTTTTCCATTAAACCACCAGATTAGTGATTGGCTTGGCATGATCACCAAAAGATTTTTATAGATCTGTACTTAAAGGAGTGCTACAGGCTTTTATTGTGCTACAAGAGTACTCTCGCTAGACTATGCAGCTCTCACTAAAGTAAATTAAAACCATAGTTTATATTCATATGCAATGTAAAGCTTTCTTTGAAGTCTGTGATTATTAACATGTTTGAGGTTAAGCAGGTATTTATATACATTGCTGGATAAGGACTAGTCTGTTCAGCATTTTGGAGACTTAAATTCAAATGTCCTGAATCAACTGCTACTCATTTAATTTCCATGGCTGTGAGATCTGTCCCTGTGGACTGTGGGGAAAAAAAAAGGGGGAGGGGGGGAAAGAAGCAGCTCTAGCAGTTGTAATGAAGCCCTTCTTCATTAATGAGTGCTTTAGCCCTAAAATCGAGCGAAGTGCTGTATGAGGAGCCATCTCTTCCATGTAAGTAAGAGATGTGAGAAGATACAGATCAAACATGAAAAGAGAAATGCGCAGGAATATAGGGCTGGAAATGATCACCTGCATCATCAGATCTAATTCTCTGTAATCCTCAGCAATCATACCAAGTTTGAAGGGTCCACAGTATCATCTGTGCTACACACTATCTATACATCTTATGGGCCGTAAACCACTTCTGCATGACACTAAAAACACAAGATGGAAGTCTTAGCTAAAGTGTTCCACAGGAAGAGATCAAGAGAGACTGTGGTCATTGCTAGTGCACTAGCAGGATGTTTATTAAATAACCTTTCCGGATGATCCCAGAAGAAAACACTCCATATGAACAAAAATCCCAGTGGCTCTTGACTCTCTGATACAAGAAAACTTCTCAGTCCCAGTTCTAGTGGTCTTTTTAAGAGCAATAATTGTAGTAAATGGTGTATTTCTTCTTTGGGATTAACTTCACAAAGTGAATCCAAGGCAACCTCCAGTTTTACATATGCATTCATGGATGTGGAAAATCCTTGAGTGTGGAACTGCTATAATGTCTATGTGTAAATGAGACTCTGCTTTACTTTGTTAAATATAGGTTTTATGCTGGCCGGAACAGAACATCAGTAAAAAAATCACCTTCCTTCTTTTTCTGTAAGAAAAAAGGCCGATCTCTATATAGAATCATAGAATCATAGAATCGTTTAGGTTGGAAAAGACCTTCAAGATCATCCAGTCCAACCATTAACCTAACATTACCAAGTCCACCACTAAACCAGTTAAGGGTAGAGTAGCAATTTTGTGTTTCCTGGCTTGGTGGCTGGATCATTTATAATGAAAGTAAAAACTAGGAATCATTAAGATTGGAAAGGACCTCTAAGATCATCAGTCCAACCATCAACCCAACACCACCATGCCCACTAAACCATGTCCCAAAGTGCCATGTCTACCCATTTTTTGAACTCTTCCAGGGATGGTGACTCCACCACCTCTCTGGGCAGCCTGTTCCAATGCTTGACCACCCTTTCCGTGAAGAAATTTTTCCTAATATCCAATCTAAACCTCCCGTGATGCATCCTGAGCCCATTTCCTCTCATCCTATCGTTATCTACTTGGGAGAAGAGACCAACACCCACCTCGCTACAACCTCCTCTCAGGTAGTTGTAGAGAGCAATAAGGTCTCCCCTCAGCCTCCTCTTCTCCAGGCTAAACAATCCCAGTTCCCTCAGCTACTCCTCATAAGACCAGTGCTCCAGACCCTTCACCAGCTTTGTTGCCCTTCTCTGGACATGCTCCAGCACCTCAATGTCCTTCTTGTATTGAGGGGCCCAAAACTGGACACAGTATTCCAGCTGCGGCCTCACCAGCGCCGAGTACAGGGGGACAATCACCTCCCTGCTCCTGCTGGCCACACTATTCCTGATACAAGCCAGGATGCTGTTGGCCTTCTTGGCCACCTGGGCACACTGCTGGCTCATGTTCAGCTGGCTGTCTACCAACACCCCCAGGTCCTTTTCAGCCAGGCAGCTTTCCAGCCACTCTTCTCCAAGCCCGTAGCATTGCATGGGGTTACTGTGACTGAAGTGCAGGACCTGGCACTTGGCCTTGTTGAACTTCATGCAGTTGGCCTCAGCGCATTGGTCCAGCCTGCCAGGTCCTTCTGCCAGGGCCATCCTACCCTCGAGCAGATCGACACTCCCACCCAGTTTGGTGTCATCTGCAAACTTACTGAGGGAGCACTCAATCCCCTCATCCAGATCGTTGATAGATATTGAACAAGACTGGCCCCAAAACAGAGCCCTGGGGAACACTGCTAGTGACTGGCCGCCAACTGGACTTAACTCCATTCACCACTACTCTCTGGGCTCGGCCACGCAAACAGTTTTTTACCCAGAGGAGTACGCCCGTCCAAGCCATGAGCTGCCAGCTTCCCAAGGAGAATGCTATGGGAGACTGTGTCAAAGGCTTTGCTGAAGTCCAGGTAGATTACATCCGCAGCCTTTCCTTCATCCACCAGGCGGGTCACCAGGTCATAGAAGGAGATCAGGTTGGTCAAGCAGGAACTGCCTTTCATGAACGCACTGATATGAATCAGTGAAAATCAAACTAAGAAAAGATGTTAAATTATCTGTGTAGTATCAGCCATGCTGTCTTATACTAAATGCAGCAAGCACAGATGTATACATTGTAGGTGTATCATCCAAGTCAATTTGGACTGATTTCTCTTATTGCAAATTCTGCCCTGGCCTGCAACTCTTGGTGTTCCTTTTACACAGAGCAGCCAGGCAGTCACATACCAAATACAGTGATATTCAAGGACCACGTTGTTCCTGTGAACCTTGTCAATTAATTTAGATTAACCAAACATGCCACAGAGCTCTCTGTTAGAAAGGAACTTGAAGGGGAGTGAGCCAATGCTGGGAACTCCCATGTGGAATTTGTGGGATCAAGGTAGCACCTGGGCATGGACCTTGGACAAATTGCTTAGACCTGTTTTAGTGTCTACAGAAAACTTGCAGCTCAGCATACTCTACACAACCTTTAATTGTCTTTGAACGATGTGGGAGCTAGGTATTTAATGGATCTTTTGTGGCTCTAGCTACTAATAGATAATAAAATTTAGGCACCTAATTCCCTTTGAAATCAACTAGATTATGAACCTCCTCTTCCTAGAGGCCTTCTTAAATGTCCATCTGCATTTTTATCTCTGTCAGTCTGTCATTTAGTATGTTGTAATTCTGCTTCTTATCCTTACTTAGCCATCTTCATTAACATGCTCACAAGATAAATACATTAATCATCACAAGGCTGGGTACCACTGAAGTACTTGCACAGGTAGTGTACGTACTGGCTGATTGTACCTCTAAGCCATGTGATGTTGCATTCACTTCAGCTAGCGTCATCCTTTCAGAAAGAACTAGCAGATCAATTGTTTCCAGAGCTGTGCAGCAGCAAGGTTAGGCCTTTTGCTCAGCATCCGTGTTAAAAAGAAAATGTTATTGTAACCTTCATTGACTGAAGAATACTTGAAGCACAGAAATAGTATTCTTTATAATTGCTTTTGTAAAGCAGTCTTAAACAAAGAAACTGGAGAGCTTTATACAGTGAAGGCAGAACAATGAGGGTCAGGGAAAGCTAGACTGTTCTGAACACTGCAGTACAATGGAGTTTCACAGAGCATTTCGGTAGTCCTTCACCAGGCCAAGGAGACAGCTATAAGGTTTTTCCCTAAAGTATGCATTTTCATTTAGGATAGGAAGGATTTTTTTTGTTTGTTTGTTTTCTCTTCAATTTTTGCAGTCTGAAATGTTTCCTATTCAAGAAAGGAATGCAATGTCAAAATCTCAAAAAGTCTTCACAAACAAAAATGAGGAAAATAGTCAGCTCAAGTCAACTGAAATGCTTTATTTAATAGCTTCAAATATTTCTTCACTATTTTGACTGTGTATTTTTTTAACCTCTTGTTTTATTATAATTATATTCTAAACTTATTTTTAGTTCAGGAAAAGTAATTTTAAAATTTCAAGGCACGTAGATGAAATGTTTTGATGTTTTCTGAAATTTCTGTATGTCCTTTTCCAGATTTTCCAAGGTCACTTCTTTCCTGATTCAAATGAATAAGCATTTTCTGGTTAAATATATATAACTGAAAGATTGCCACTGCTGTTTTTACAGGCTCTTTTTACAACAAGGACAAAGCTATTACTATTTGATACTCTATTACATGTATTCTAGTATCTGTAATTAGTGCAGAATGTTTTTGTTATCAGTTGAATTTTGGGACCTCCTGATGAATATCTTTTGTTTCTTGGAAAGCTTCATTTTGTTATCATGTTTCCAGTGTCCTTATGTTGTCAGTGTCCTCTGCAGACCATTAATGCAGCCACTGGTCATGGCAAGCTTACTGTCTATAGCGTTTCCAATATAGAATGCTAGACGTGTATATGAAAGTCCTCAAAAAATATTTAGGCAGTGGTCTATTATTAAAGTGTTTGGGAACCACTGCTCCAGATACTTGCTGTATTCTTTAATCCTTAGGGAGGAGCCACAGCTTAGTTTCAGAAAGACCAAGGGTAAATTGGTCAGTTGTTTAAGTGTTTTAGGCATTACAGCAGCTAAATGGATCGCACTGCTGTTCTGGCATCCTGAAGCAGTTCTGCTGTGACTCACAGAGGTACTAACGAAGTTATCTGGGTGCATTGCTGATGAGCAACTGTCCTTGGAAGTCATTGCTGGTTCCTGCTCCGCAGGACCCCAGCCCCTGTCTGCTGCGAGGGTGATGCCCAGCTGAGACGGGGCGGCTGGGGACAAGAAGAGCGTGAGCCAGCACACATAGCACGGTGGCTTCAGGTTTATCCTCCTGTCTCTAAGAACAGATTTTGGCTCAAACTTCCCAGGATGATGTATTAAGGCAACAGATGAAGACAGAGCAAATGGTAAAGGCTATGGAGACTTGCAGAGCACTGAGCTTTAGACTCAGGAGCCCCACTGCACATTCAGCTACATCAGTGGGAATATGTGGTCAGAGGAGAGGGAAGAATTGGCAATGAAATACAACAGGAATAGTGAGGTAGCTCTATTTTTTTGATTCTCAGTTAATACGGAGAATTAATATAGAAAAGTGAAAGAATTAATTTTAAGTGAAACACATGTTCACATCAACTTCAGCAAAGCCTTTGATACAGT
This sequence comes from Pelecanus crispus, assembly GCF_030463565.1. NCBI lineage: Eukaryota > Metazoa > Chordata > Aves > Pelecaniformes > Pelecanidae > Pelecanus > Pelecanus crispus. The sequence continues at coordinate 69,292,135 of NC_134646.1, read as the reverse complement.
CTCCCATAGCATTCTCCTTGGGAAGCTGGCAGCTCATGGCTTGGATGGGCGTACTCTCCGCTGGGTAGTGGTGAATGGAGTTAAGTCCAGTTGGCGGCCAGTCACTAGCAGTGTTCCCCAGGGCTCTGTTTTGGGGCCAGTCTTGTTCAATATCTTTATTAACGATCTGGATGAGGGGACTGAGTGTGCCCTCAGTAAGTTTGCAGATGACACCAAACTGGGTGGGAGTGTCGATCTGCTCGAGGGTAGGATGGCCCTGGCAGAAGGACCTGGCAGGCTGGACCAATGCGCTGAGGCCAACTGCATGAAGTTCAACAAGGCCAAGTGCCAGGTCCTGCACTTCAGTCACAATAACCCCATGCAATGCTACGGGCTTGGGGAAGAGTGGCTGGAAAGCTGCCTGGCTGAAAAGGACCTGGGGGTGTTGGTAGACAGCCAGCTGAACATGAGCCAGCAGTGTGCCCAGGTGGCCAAGAAGGCCAACAGCATCCTGGCTTGTGTCAGGAATAGTGTGGCCAGCAGGAGCAGGGAGGTGATTGTGCCCCTGTACTCAGTGCTGGTGAGGCCACACCTGGAATACTGTGTCCAGCTTTGGGCCCCTCACTACAAGAAAGACATTGAGGTGCTGGAGCATGTCCAGAGAAGGGCAACAAAGCTGGTGAAGGGTCTGGAGCACTGGTCTTATGAGGAGCAGCTGAGGGAACTGGGATTGTTTAGCCTGGAGAAGAGGAGGCTGAGGGGAGACCTTATTGCTCTCTACAATTACCTGAGAGGAGGTTGTAGCGAGGTGGGTGTTGGTCTCTTCTCCCAAGTAGATAACGATAGGATGAGAGGAAATGGGCTCAGGATGCATCACGGGAGGTTTAGATTGGATATTAGGAAAAATTTCTTCACGGAAAGGGTGGTCAAGCATTGGAACAGGCTGCCCAGAGAGGTGGTGGAGTCACCATCCCTGGAAGAGTTCAAAAAATGGGTAGATGTGGCACTTTGGGACATGGTTTAGTGGGCATGGTGGTGTTGGGTTGATGGTTGGACTGATGATCTTAGAGGTCCTTTCCAATCTTAATGATTCCTAGTTTTTACTTTCATTATAAATGATCCAGCCACCAAGCCAGGAAACACAAAATTGCTACTCTACCCTTAACTGGTTTAGTGGTGGACTTGGTAATGTTAGGTTAATGGTTGGACTGGATGATCTTGAAGGTCTTTTCCAACCTAAACGATTCTATGATCTCACAGAGCTTTGATGGTATCTTGCTATACCTGGAAGTTCTTCATAAAAGATGAGAAAGTGCTTGATTTTTGAAATCCAGTGAGTCATCCTTATGGAGGAAGTCCTGTTTGAGTAAAAGAAATGTAGCTTGAGGGAGTGCAAATATTATCCTCCTTAAATGTAATTTTTAATACTCAAGTTAGCTGACAGAGCCTGGTGTGGTTTTTCAGGCAGTGTAGAAAAGGACATGTTCTGGTAATAATCATATCATATACTCAAATTGAAGCTGTATTCTCAATGAGTTTAAGTACAGCTAGCTGACATGATGCTGAGCATGACTTGTCCTTTGCTATATCAGCTGGAAAATTTAGCATTATGTTTGCAACTGTTAAAAATTGAATAGTATGAAAATGTCCTGTGTAAGCAGAACTGCTGAACTACTGTGTAAATAAAGAGTTTTTATTACTGTTTTATTATACTCTCACACATAATGGAAAAAACTGTTACAATATCCAACATTTAGCTCACATTTCTAAAGTAATTTTGAAAAATGATGTGATAGATGTTAACAAATCTGCTTTTGGCTTTGCTGCTGTATGAAGTAATATATCATAAAATGACCATAAGTACAACGCCTGGGTCAATTTCTTAAGCAATATTCTGTCAGAAGGTTTTCCCGTCCCTCCCATAAAGACCTATGCAACAAACACGTTGATAGAGCTGAGTCTTTCATATTCACATTTTACCAACCTCTACATTAAAAAAGTAGCTTCCCCCTTGTTTGTGAATATTTAATAACAAACACTATGCTGCAGTCAAATTTTATTTTGTGAAGAATTCATTCTGTACAGAAAATATTTTAGAGGACATTTACTGAAAGAGTATAAAGGAAATAACCATGAAATTAAATGAATTTATGTATTGGTTTTTTTTCTCTAAACTCTAATGAAATGGTTTGGGAAATATTTATGTAAATTCTGAGGTATAATAGACTATTTTAAGTTGGTTCCAGTACACTGAGCAACAGAATTTCATTAATAGCAGTGAGGCCTTCTCCAAATCAAATAAAACAACCCTAATTTTCATTTTCATCTACAAGAAAATGCCATAAAATTCACAAAACTGAATATGCAGATTTGGATTTTAAAATTACTTGGCAGGTTTTAGTGATCCAATTTCTATTGACTTCAGAAAACCCCATCAGGAAGTTGTTCCTTTGCAAAATCAGTATCAACATTTCAGCCCACTAAAACCTGTTCAAGGCCGTAGGAAACACAACATTAACACCCTAATCAGAAAGCTGGGTCAGGAATCTTTCACTCTCCTTTTTGTCACACTCTTCAAGCTCCAGCTGTCTTTACTTTTCCTCTTCTTTTCCTCCTGCCAAAGAGGAGAACCATATCTGCTCACTCCTTATATGTGAAGACCCTCATACTGCTTGATCACATCTCAGCAGCCTTTGTTTTCTTTCTGCTCCCAGTCTCAAAACAAGAGGACTGGTCTAACTCTTCTAGCACTGCTCTCAGTACTGAGAGGTCTACGTTGCCTCTTTGCCCAAGATTTCCCCTCATTTTTTGGCCCCTGTTTGATCTTTCAATTCTGTGGTTGTGGTCCTTGTTCTTAGTCCCTTTTGAATAAATGCAAATAACTGGTTATGGTTCCTCATGCTTCAAAAGCAGAACAACAGCAGACAAGCAGCAGCTTGTATACATCGTTATTGACACAGCCCTATCGGTCATGCTTAAGCTGTTCCATGGAGAAGTGGCACCTTAATGTATTCTATGACTTTCTGCTCTTCAAGCAGTTCTTCAGGCTCCTCCATAAAGTTCTTTCTTTTAGGGAGCTGTCAGGCTCTTTCACATGTGTGTTGGGGTTAGCTATGCTTCTGCGGCTGTCGTGACCTGACAGGCACTCTTCTATGGTTCCCTAACAGTGGGGGAGAAACATCTGTCAGAGGTCATATGTGCTGGGCTTCCTCCTTGGTAAGGGAGCAGAGCAGGAATTACCCCTGTGGAGCCTTCCAGACTGTAAAAACAAAGAAATGAGCTACTGTAGCACTCGATCTTTTGATGTTAAAGCAATCGCTCCGTGCCAGGACTTTAGCACCTCATTCCTCTGTCTGAGGTTAACCTCCTCTGTAGTACTCACATCAGATGCTGATGCCCTAGACGCTGCCTCATCCCTCTCATTACTTCCCTTGGCATTTGCCAAATCACCCACACTGTCCGTGTTCATACTGGGAGTCATACCATACCTAAGGACTTTGAAGCCCTTAGGCACAGTTTGCTCTCCCCAAATACACTGCAGTGACCCTCTTTTCTCCATCAGCATAGCTGTTCTGTGTCTCCACAGACTTAATCCATGTGCTGCTGCTTCCCTTTCTCTCCCTCCCTCACCTTCCACAAAGCACCCCAAAGATGGTCTGCAGGCAGTGAGATCTCCAAGTCAGAATAGCTGATCAGTGCTCTGAGTCTGAACTGTTTGTGTCATTTTTAAACATAACAGCAGGTAAACTAGCCAATATTAGGAGGAAAGTTCAGAAGGAAGGCACCTGCAGCTTAGTCAGGCTGTCTGCCAGCCTTAACATGCAAAAACTTGTTTCAGTTTTAAACTGAAAGGTCCAAGGGTTACTACATTTCTACCTCAAGGATGTTAACCTTGTTCAAAACAAGTCCTAACAGCTGATTTTAACCCTTTTTTACAGGAGTCTCTACTCTGGATAACTCCAAGTGCTCTGGAAAGCTCCTTCTCCGCACTTAAGGCTTTGTGTGTGAACTCAAAAGAGCTTGTGTATCTCCATTCCTCTATATCACACCAGGACCTTTGAAGGTCTGTTGGTTTTCCCCTACACTCAGTGTTATGGCTGAAGTTTTCCCAACTTCAGCCTGATAACTCATAAGTCTTTTAGGGTTTCCATTGCCTCTTTGGGATCATCTGCCAATAAGAGTGGATCTAATGAAGCTTAGTTAAGTAATGAGGTTGAGCTAGGCCAAACTCAAGGGAGGCAGTTGTGGCTTCCCCTGAAACCTATGGTGCTTCTTAAGCTGCATCTAGCTCTAGCAGCCCCTCATCAGCACTAAGACAACTCCAAGAAAGGCAAGCGAGGAATTCAGAAGTGTTCCTGTAGCTCTAATTCTTGCTGAGACTGATCCAGTGATTTTTTGAGAGGGATCAACAGATGCATGCTGTGAGACGAGCATGAAATGGTCTGCAGGATTCAGGACATAACAGTAGGAGGGGACGCACTGGATGTAACGCTGGCTCTTGCTCAGAGGAACATCTGCTCTTATAGGTCTCCTACAACAGTGAATTGTGAATGGGTTAGAGCCGTCAGTCATGTGAAGATTTCCTTGTAGATGGTGTTTTTCTTGACCCTGCGACACACCAAAGGCCTGTAATCTGGTAGTGCGTATGTGTGTGTATGTCTGTTGCCAGGTTTGCTACTCCCAAGTGTGGGCATCCCTGAGTAAGTTTTCTCCTTCAGCCTAGTATGACTGATAGAAGTGGTGGGAAACTTCACTTCACTTGTTGGACCAGAGGTGAAGGAGAGGTATAGCAGCTCTCTCCTCCTGTGCCTAATGTGGCCCAGCATGGGTCTTGGTGTTCAGGACTAGCTTGACTGTCTGAAGAAGTTGTTTTGGTGTCAAGAAGAAGGAGGATGAGGAGCAAGAACGATGTATGACTAGTCCGATTCTTTCATTTAGCTCATATCCTCTGCTGTTCCCAGTCCTCTGGCTGCACTTGGTTGTGAGAACTGGGTCAGACCATGGCTTTAAGGCTCTGCAAGTCTGTGCTTCTGGGTTTAAGTCTAGCAATAAATCAAAACTCTTTAGTTCATTTTAGTATATATTTTGTAAGTATTCCAGGTTTGAAGTGTTTAGACCTTAACTCTTAACCATATACCTTAATCATAAAGCATATCTTTCTTGAGGACTGCCCTAAGATTTCTGTTTCAAGTCTCCATTTCACATACATATTTTCAGAATTGGAAGATAGGAATATTTTTAAGTTTGTTTCAATGAATCTAATTATGCATAACTATATTTTAAAATAATTTTTTAGGGTATTTTTGAATTTCATTTGGCCTTCCTTTTTAAATATTTGTCTTGAAAGAACATTGTAGCATTCTCTTTAGCTTTCTCCTTTCTGTCTTGTGTGCTGGTGATTGATTGACAGATACAACCTTAGAAGCGGCTTAGCAGTCTTTTGGCCCGGGATCCCTGTCAGTGTAAGCTACTATATTGAGCTTTTCACCTCAGCTAGAACATTAATAACTTGTGCTTTCAGGAATTAAACATCATATTCACAGTTTCTTTGATTCTTTTCTTACTGATTTTCTTTGAACAAAAGGAACTGTTGTGATGGTCCAAGCTCAGAGTGATAGAGACCAGAAGACATTTTTTTTCCCCTTTGGATTATTTTTTGACAGCCTTTCTATTTTTGTCAGATTGTTCAATATATCATTTTCCTCACATGAGAGAAAGCAGTTATTATGTTTTACTTGCCAATGGTGCAGAAAATGACACAAATGTTTTGCTTACTGAGCATTCTTAAAGTTTTTCCTGAGCATTAGGCATCTATAAAAATAGGGTATTACTTTTGATTAGCACCAAAAGATTTTTTTCTTTTTTTTCCTTTAAGATACATCTGTTTTGGGCGCAAATATTAAGAACAGTGTCATTAGTAAAATAGATGAGAGATACTATTGATCAGAGATGCATGCCTTAAGTATTCTGGTGTCAATGTGAACATAAGCTTGTTACAGAGACCTCTTGTTGGCAAGTTAATTTTTAAAAAGTCATTATTACAAATTGCTTCAACTAGTCAGATCATATAAAATCTACTTGTACTGTAATATTCCAGATGCTTGATTACTGTTCTTCAGTAGCAAGCTGCCAATTTCTCCCTCCTGAGAATGTGTGACAGATTGTAATACAATCTGTTGATGTTCTCGATTGTAACTAAAGTACATCATTGTCACCCATGCTGAAAAGCTGGGACATATACTGTAAATGTATAATTTTGTGAAATGTATGCTAGTGTTTTGTGTTCCAGCAATTTCAAATGGTACATGACAATATACTTGATCTGGTGAGGAGGATAATCAGAGGCAGAGGAGAACAAAGCAGATAATTAGAACAGCGAAATGTAGTGGATGTGCTAATTCTATGAACAATACAGGTTAAATTGTCTTTGGTGTGCATGCTGGTGTTTGGGGAAAGGGAGAGGAAAAGAATAGAGGAAACCATACTTGTGTTGGTCCCTACGCTCCATTTTCTGCTCCAAAAAGTCCAGGCACAACAGCCATCCCAGCACAAAGTTGCACATGGTTTGAAAGTGAATGGCAGAAAGGAAGAAAGGTCACACGCTTGTGCTACACCAGCTCACTGAGCTTTCACAGAGGGGCAGAGGCATGGCATAGTGTGTACTGTCCCTTTTGTGTGCTCTGGTCCATGGAGGGAGGAAGAAGAGACTTTGCTGGCTGATGATATGCTTGTGCTGTGGGGTCAAAAAAACAATATGTAGCGGATTAAGAGAGTGATAAACGTTACAGTCAAGTCGATGACTGGCAATAAATGAGGAAATGTGGATTGCTTATTCCCTCCCTTCTCCTGTGGAGGAAGATCAGTGATAGAAAGGCTTTTTCTGGTTCTCCCAACGTTGTAATTTTTTTCTGCATCTTCCCCCCTCAACTTCCTTTCCCATCATAGCCTTTCTCCATTGAATTTCATTAAGGTTGCAGCTCAGGGAAGCATTTAAATGTTAAGCACATCCCCACTCAGCAAATGACCTAGCTACCTAAAATATAGCTGACTTGGTCTGGTCCTCTCACCCCCTCACAACAAGTTGTATACATGTTGCTGTTTCTTCTCCAAGTACCTTGGTCATGAGGCTGGAGACCTAAACCTGCACCGTCTTTGGGTACTACGTCATACCCTGGTAGCTCTTAAGCATGGGTTTCACATGTAGCTTCATCTAACAGCGACTGCCTCTGAAAGCAGCAGTCCCACTCCCCCTGTCTGTCTTTGACCCCTTCCCCTTGATTGGAAATTGCAATTGTGCAGCTGCAGGGTCAACTGGCATCAGCTGGCTTGTACAGCAGAACACCACCCTGCAAAATCCTACCTTATTTTTGTTGGCTCCATCACCTGTGGCTGTGCAGACTTTGGGTCAGACTCAAGACAATTTTAGGAACCTACCTGCAGGGGCAGGTAGGGCAGGTGTTTTGGTGGGCTGCCTACTCCAGGAGTGTCAGTTCAGATGTGCACCCTAGAGCTGTAACACAAAATTGCGTCCTTAGATTTCTCAGTGGAGATAGTAGTACTTCCTTCCTTCCTGCACATAGTACTTCTGTGTTCATGGATGCAATGTGCCCAACAGTCATGAGATATTAATGCTTGGTTATACTGTGTTACAACAGCAAAGAGAAAGAACTTGTGTTTTCCACATTTCAAATGCATAAATATGGGTGTATGACAGGAACTATTCTGTGGTCTCTGTAGACCACACATATACCTGAGGATGAGTCTTGAGGTAACAGAGAAAGAAATAAAATAAGACATGGTGGTTTTAAACCTTTTTCCTTTTAACCTTGATTTCCCCTTGTCTGCTTTAGCTTACTGTTTTCCACTGCTTCAGGGTTTTTTATTTTTATTTCCCCCCCCCCCCCCCCCTTCATGTTAATTTTGGAATACCTGGATTAACAGAACAAAGAGAAAAACTGAGGTGGTAGCTTTACTGCTAGTCTTCTCCTAAATGTCTTGAAGAGATAAAATAATCTGACAGAAACTGTGTCTCTTGGAATTTAGGTGTAAGATCAGGCTCTGAAGGGCATGAGACATGGCTGCTCTACTAAAACTCTAAATAGTCCTTGCACATTTGTAAATGTACTTTATGGAATTCGCTGGAAACAGCATATAGTTATCTCGGGCTATAATTTGGTCTGAGGAGAAAAATAACTATGTTAATTCACAGCTCTATTAATTACACTGGAAGTGTTATTTTTTAAACATGTCGCTTTGAAAACAGCTTTTGTTCTTAATTGTATTTGATTCCAGTAGAGAACGTCTGTAATTTCTGTAGCGTATGAGGTAGCTGTGATACTTGCTGGAACAAAAAGCTGACTTAACGAAAGGTGGATATATCTGAAGGCAGCACATAAAGTCAAATAGGTAGTCCTGCTTCCCTGGCAGTTTGTGAAGCCATTCAGTGGGAACAAGATCAACTTTTAGGTAAGCATGTTGCTCTGGTCATGTTCTCCTATCTTTGCTTGTGCTGAATAATACCTCCCACTGGGAAGTCAATCATTTCCATGTTGTGAAACCAGTAATTGTAAAGGTGGCAAAATCGGTAGGTTACTGTACAGGCAAATATTATTTACATGATATTTTTAGTCTTAGGAGGACTAGGAGTGTTTTTAGTCTTAGTAGGATGGATATAGTTTCCTGACTAATATTCTAGAATAGTATATAGTTAAATGAGTTGTTTTAAATATTTCATAAAAGTCAGTAAGTAGCTGTTTATTTACTACCAGCCAATATTCAAATACATAATATTAAATTCACCTGCCTGTAGGTTTTCTCCTTTCTGAACATGACCAGACATATCTGTGGACTATGTTACTGTACCAAGGGAAAGTACTAACTGCATATGAAGATCTGAAAAGGGATACATGTGTGTACTTGCTTTTTCTGTAGCAGATGGTGCTGAAAGAAGATCATCTCAAAGGGGGTCATTACAGGATAATATGGAGATCAAACAAATTTATGTCTTAAGATAAATGATAGTAACATAGACTCCTGTTTTAAGGTGATACATCGCTGATAGTTTAAATATTGGCTAAAAATTTTCTGTAGTGCCCAATACTTCCAATACTTATGCATATAAGTAGGCCTACTGACGTCAAAAGTTGGCAGGTTAATGCCCTTTGTCCGTTATTTTTGTAACAGCTATTTCCTTAAAATTCCTCGCAAGATGAGGTAGTGATAGTTTTATTAAAACTCAACATAATGAAAAGAGAAAACTGAAGCACAATCACCCATTTTCTGCAGACATACCCATAAAAGGTTATCTCTAAAACCTCAATAAAATAGTGTTGTAAACTTTGTCCTGAATTCTTTTCAAAGGTTGGTCTGTTCTGACACCAAGCTTAGCAGATCCATCTGGTTTCTAAGTAGGCATTTCTGCTTAGACTGTGGCGAGTTTGGAGGCCCTGGCTGCTTTTTTGGGGGAGTAGCCCTTCCTTCGGCTAGGTCTGCTCGTGGGGTTTTCCTGTAAGAGAGCTCCCACAACTCATGAATATATTTATGTATAAATGTAAGATAATCTCAGCATGCAAAAATTTTAAAGTGATCTGAACTGCCATGGGAAAATTTTTAGGAACTCACCTAGCTGAACCAGGCTGGCCCATTTCCTAGTTTCTCTCCCTGCAGGTTGCTAGGCTGTGATGAAGGGGTCTCTGTAGCAATGTGGGACTGGGCCATGGAGATGATTGCTTAGAAGTGGGAAGAAACCTGTGTATTACAGTGAAAGGCAAAACTCCCATAATGATGATAAAATATAATGCTGAATAAAGGGTGCCTGCAGCCACCCTTTAGGCGGTCATGTAATATGACTTAGAAAATTGGAAAGATTGCTTCTCTTCTGTGAAACATTCATTTTAAACCCTTGCATAGAAACATTTGGGCTTTGTTTTGATTTTTTATTATTTTCAGGGAAGAAAACAAAATTAATGATGACAGACTTTGTATAGATACATATTCATTTGCGTGAAGAATGCTCTATAAACATAAGCCATATTTTACTATGGGTTGATATACGTCACATTCTCTTCTACACCAGGGCCATTCTTTTGTCCTCCAACAAATAGATGTTTCTCTTTAAAGGTTAAGAAATGAGAACCATGGCAGTAGGTCAGTGCGTAATATATCCCTGCTCTCACTTGTTTAAATTATATTTCCTCTTTACACTGTGTCTCAGCAGTATCTAGAGACTATTGTTCCCTGGGCTAATGCAATCTTTCCACACGAAAAGCTCTTGATCTGTTCCTTATCTACACTCCAGTTGCTGGCACCAGCATTTCATCCATTTGGTGCTAAAATGCACAGAAAGCAAATACATATCATTTCAGTGTTGAGGTATCCTTCTTCTAGAATCTTTAGCTCAGCTTATTTTCATTAAGCAAGGTTTTTTCCTGTCAGCAATATACTTGCCCTCATGTCCTTCACCCGAGAGAAAGAGTGGGAAATGAAGAAAGAGGAAGGGTCTATGAGGCTTCAAAAGCAAAAATGGTTGGAACTGTGCTGCCTTTCAAACAAAGATAGTGAGATTTACCTTGTGTATGTGAACACATACAGAATTATTACATCTTTATTATGGCACATTGTTACACAGATGCATATGCACACGTTCACTCATTTCACTTGTGACATGACAGCTATTAACAATGGTGTTACCTAAAATAAATAAAAAAAGACCTGGTGCTGTTTGATGCTAAAACCTTTTTGCTGCTATTAGCATCAATGCAAGTCCATGCTGCACATTAGTTTACAGAATTTGTTCAATTTATCATGTTCTTTTTTATTCCTGAGCTTTTATGAGGTATTTATGTATGTTAATTTAAAAATGCACATCTGCATAACAGATTGATTTTTTTTTAGAGAAACAAAGGCATGTTTGCTCTTATTAACTTGAACTGGTATGACTTGGGACTCAACGTTTCTGAAAATCAGACTCACATCAATCTACCACAATTCATTATACTTTAACTTACAGCATGACATTCTGAAATCTGAAATATCTCTTAGATGTCACTCAAGTAAACTCAGAGATTATTTTATGAATACTAAAAGTAAAGATATTGTCAAAAGATACTTTCTATTAAAAAACAGATTTGCAAATATTTAAATTAATTTTCCCTGTAAAAACCCACAAATTTCTCCACATCAGAGATCATTAAAAAAAAAAAAATACAGAGGTGATGAACTGCCACAACAGCTTAGCCATGCACGGACTATTCAATTACCAGATTACCAATAGAACAGAGAACTGTAAATCATAATGTTGAAAAAATTCAGTTACTTGCCACAAGACAGGTATTGTATCAGTCAGAACAAAAAGAATGTAAGAAGGTACCAAAAAGTAAAGTCTGTAAGTTACTGATCATGTACTAAAAAAATTAAATATTGTAATATTTAATGATAAGCTTTTATATGAATAATTTAATAAGAGAAAGCAGGAGCTTATAGGAAGACAATCTTAATACAGTAATAGGTCTGGGTTTTCATACACCTCTTTTAATTTCAGATTCTTGTTAATTATAAATATGAATACTTCTAAGTACCTTCATGTAATATTTAATTATCAATAATTTGTAATTTCTCATCTTTGCATAGTCACTCTGTATCAGTATTATAATTACTTGTTTTTAATTAAAATTAATACAAAGTTTAGCATATGTAAAAATCCTAGCATTATATAGAGATAATTATTTATATAAAAAGTAAAGTCTCTCATTACCCTGGGAGATAAAAAGGCCTTTAGCAGTAGGAATGTTATCAGCCTCTAGTGACCAACTGTCTTATCCTCAATAATTAACGAAGCAAGTAAATGTACCCAAATTTAGCCTTTTTAACCTCTGTAGTTATGCAGACTCTGTGCTGACTGTAGACAGTAGTGAAAGATACTGGCATTACGCCAGGGACATTTCTCTCAGTCTTAAATAAATACCATAGAATTGTAATCAACATATTGTGTGAGGATCCTGCTGAGCTATATTTCTTTTCATAATGAGCGTTCTTAAGCATTTGAAATAGAAATCAAAATCATAAATCATTTTTATAAGGGATTAAAAAAACATGAAGTTCTCTGATATTTGCCTTTGAAGGTTTGCTTTTGTAAACAACTGTGGTCAAAACCAACTTTTGAGATAAAGTTATTAATTCTTTCATTCTGCTGAATCTTCAAGGGGGTTTGAATCAGTGGTCTAGTAACTCATGGGTCCAATTCTCTGAACTATTTCACTGCCAACTTGGTTTACCAGACTTTTCCTTATACTAGGAGACAATCATTTGCATCAGTCCCCGAGGAATGGGCATGAACTGAGTTTTAGGCTTATTCTCTGAGGAGGATTCAGGCTTACTTATGCCTGGATGGGGTTTCCCTTTACAATTGCTCTGGAGCCCAGTGGTGTGGTAGGCTGCAAGAAGGTTTGCGGGATTATGGTGAGTATATGTCTTTATTTTCAAAACATGTCCCATTTGTATTATTTTTGAAAGGTTACTGAATATGCAGAACAACTCAAAGTGAGACTAACTGACCAGCTGGCCTAAAAGATTTATCACCAGGACATTCATTAGCATCTCTATTTCAGTATTACACCCAGTTCCCTAGTATTGTTGCAGCTACAAAAAGTACAGCCCATTTGAGGCTTAATTCTTCAAACATAGCTCACCACGAGTGGTGTTAAATGACCTCAACAAGCATATAGTCCAGATTTTTAAAAGCATGCACAGGTCTCGAGATACTGAGAAGCTTCATGCTTACTAGCAGAGACGGCAATTACCTGTGTAAGTGCTTTGGAAAATTCTTAAAAGCATGTATCTATGTTGCAAAGACCTAAATACCTCTTCACATAAGTAAATAACTTATCATACCCTTATGAGCTACTATAAACTCCTGAAAATCAAAGGCAAAAGAAGCATTAAGTGCAGCATTTGAACAGGCTGTGAATTAGGGCAGCCTGTGCAAGTCCAAGGGGTATGAGGCCGAGATACTCAGCAGGAGAGATTAGAACATGGTGGCTGTACTCATATCTGAGTACATCTCCCCTTTTTCATCAGCTCATGGCTCACTGTTCTCCCTGGGGCAGACAGCTTGTCACCTCAGTTTAGGAGACAGCAAGGTGTCACTGTGTTGGTTTTTTTGGCTGGGGTAGAGTTAATTTTCTTTATAGTAGCTAGTATGGGGCTATGTTTTGGATTTGTGCTGAAAACGGTGTTGATAACACAGGGATGTTTTAGTTCCTGCTGAGCAACGCTTACACAGAGTCAAGGCCTTTTCTGCTCCTCACCCCACCCCACCAGTGGGCACGCTGGGGGTGCACAAGAAGTTGGGAGGGGACACAGCCAGAACAGCTGACCCCAACTGACCAAAGGGATATTCCATACCATATGGCGTCATGCTCAGCATATAAAACTGGGGGAAGGTTGACCAGGGGCCACTGCTCAGGGCGGCTGGGCATCGGTTGGTTGGTGGTGAGCAATTGTTTTCATTTCCATCACTTGTCTTTCTTGGGTTTTATTTCTCTCTCTTTGTTATTTTCCTTTTCATAACTACTACTACTATTATTATTATATTATTATTATTATTATTCTAATATTTCAATTATTAAGCTGTTCTTATCTCAACCCATGAGTTTTCTCACTTTTACCCTTCCAGTTCTCTTCCTCCCATCCTGCTGGGTGAGGGGAGTGAGCGAGTGGCTGTGTGGTGCTTAGTTGCCAGCTGGGGTTGAACCACGACAATCAGTAAGATTTGGCTCAGTGAGACTTGCCCTTGTTGATTCAGGTCTTGCTTTGGGGAATCTGTGTTTTAATGCTCATTAAGAAGATTTTACACATTGCCTTTTTTTCCACTTCAGATCTATTACAAAATTACTGTTTGTGATATAGTTCACTAAGTTAATTACGACTTGTGAAGCTCTCCCTCCTCTTGCCCACCATTTTTTCTACAGCTATTTAGACATGCTCTTCTTCACTGGCAGCAGCCATGCTAAGGTCCTAATTTACTAACATTTAAAATGTTTTGTCATCTCAGATACCTCCCTGAGTTTCTTTTAGTCAGTTGGGTGTTGCCAGAATTCTGTTAGAATTGGTTGAATCTTCACTTCAGGATGTCATGTTTACCAGATGATAATAGTGGTGGTTGGCGTTTGAGAACAAAGGCTGCTGAAATCAGCAGAAAGAATCCAATCCCTCTGAGAAAATGAATATTCAGAATATGGTGTCTTACCAAAGATACATCATTAATTTGTTAGAAGCAGAGTCAACATGCATTATCTGCTGTATGCAGGCCAAGACTGCTGTTTGACATTTACCTGAGTAATAAAAGGAAAAAGATCTAGCTGGGAAAGTAAATCATTGAAAGTATTGTGCTAAGAGTGGGAGGATTCCTACCCATCTAAGCCATCTAAATGTTTTTCTCTAAATAGACATGTTAGAAAAAATACTGAGTAGGAATTTCAATCATGGCAAGCTATGAGAAGAAATGTAACAATTTATTCCACTTGCCAGTCAGCACCAGCAGTTTTTCTTCTCTTTGGGTGACGCTGTGCTGTAGTTGTTATCTGTAATAGACACTGCAATAGACACTGTGCAGTGGTGGTAAAGGAAGACTCCCTTCCCAGAAAGGCTGTGATGTAAATGTGGCAGTCCAGGTGTGAGTCTGGGCCCCCTCTGCTGATTGACATGTTCACAGCAGCACCAGCCACATGGCACAGTTGAGGAAGCACACCTTCCTCCTCCTCCTCCAGCTCTCACATGCAGACTGCCTGTACAGGAGATGCTCCTTTCCCTACCTTCACAACGTGCTTGGACATGGTGATAACCCTTGATGCAGGAATGGTCATCTCCAAATCCCTGTGGGTGCTGATGGTGCAATGGTGTGTCACTCCTCTGTATGCCACATACCCCTGTTCCTTCGGCCAGAAAGATGGAGGCAGGCAAGTTGGGATGCTTTTCCCCACCCCTGAGACACAGTGGACACTCTAAGTCCTACGTAGGCAAAAAACTGCCCCCTGCATTGCCTTTGCTTTGGATGAGGTAGCAGTGTGGTTTGCACTGGTCATGCACAAGGACCTGCACAAGAACTATTTTCTTGGGGAAAAAAGCCATCTATGACAAGGTGACCCACTTAGTGGGTGAGGAAAAGCCTGTGGATGTTGTCTACCTGTACTTTAGTAAAGCCTTTGACACTGTTTCCCACAGTATTCTTCTGGAGAAACTGGCTGCTCATATCTCGGATGATCGTACTCTTTGTTGGGTAAAAAACTGGTTGGGTGGCTGGAATGGAGTTAAATCCAGTTGGTGGCTGGTCACAAGCGGTGTTCCCCAGGGCTCTGTATTGGAGCTAGTTCTGTTTAATATCTTTATCAATGGTCTGGATGAGGGGATTGAGTGCACCCTCAGTAAATTTGCAGATGACACCACGTTGGGTGGGAGTGTTGATCTGCTGGAGAGTAGGAAGGCTCTACAGAGGGACCTGGACAGGCTGGACCAATGGGCTGAGGCCAACTGTATGAGGTTCAACAATGCCAAGTGCCAGGTCCTGCACTTCAGTTACAATAACCCCATGCAATGCTACGGGCTTGGGGAAGAGTGGCTGGAAAGCTGCCTGGCCAAAAAGCACCTGGGGGTGTTGGTTGACAGCCAGCTGAACATAAGCCAGCAGTGTGCCCAGGTGGCCAAGAAGGCCAACAGCATCCTGGCCTGTATCAGGAATAGTGTGGCCAGCAGGAGCAGGGAGGTGATTGTCCCACTGTAGGTGACACCAATGAGGCTGCACCTGGAATACTGTGTCCAGTTTTGGGCCCCTCAATACAAGGAAGACGTTGAGGTGCTGGAGTATATCCAGAGAAGGGCAACAAAGCTGCTGAAGGGTCTGGAGCACAGGTCTTATGAGGAGCGGCTGAGGGAACTGGGGTTGTTTAGCCTGGAGAAGAGGAGGCTGAGGGGAGACCTTATCGCTCTCTACATCTACCTGAAAGGAGGTTGTAGCGAGGTGGACATCAGTCTCTTTTCCCAAGTAACAAGTGATAGGATGAGAGGAAATGGGCTCAAGCTGCGCCAGGGGAGGTTTAGATTGGATATTAGTAAAAATTTCTTCACCAAAAGGGTTATCAAGCATTGGAACAGGCTGCCCAGGGACGTGGTTGAGTCCCCATCCCTGGAGGTATTTAAAAGACATGTAGATGTGGTGCTTAGGGGCGTAGTTTAGTGGTGGACTTGGCAGTGCTAGGTTAATGGCTGGACTTGATGATCTTAATGGTCTTTTCCAACCTAAATGATTCTATGATTCTATGTAGGTGAGATGGAAGAATCACTCAGGATTAATTTTGCTTGTGGGTTCAAGGTGGGCTAGGTGAAAAATATACAGTAGATCGAAAAGGAAGCCTAGAGCAATGGAATGACTTATTCAAATGCTGAAATTCAGTTCCTATTTAAATATAGATTTATTTTTCTTAAACTGAAGGTAACTGACTGTTGGACCATCTAATAAAAAAGTCATGTATTCTCCATTACCCAAAGTTTCAGAATCAGGATGTGATGTCTTTCTAAAAGGCATTCTAGCTAAACCATAAATTACACAACCAAACATTGAATCTATGATCAGATTCGGAAGATTATCAGAAAACCTCTGTGTGGGGTCCTCAAAAACTACAGGTCTGTTATTTATGGAGTGTCACAGAGGGACAATTGTGGAGGAGAGAACAAACTTCACTTTGAGTATGAAGGCTGGCTGATATCCTCAGTGCTAACCTACAGACCCTGATGGGATCACTTGTGTTTTATGTAAATATACTCTGAAATAAATGGCTAAAGCCACTCTCAGAGGGCAAGTTCTATAAATTAAGCATGATGACATAAGCAATGTATACTAGCACTTTTGCATAGTAATGCGTCTTGCCTATCCTAAAAGTACCTGTTCATAGCAATATGCTCTGATTTAATTTACTAAAACAGGGTGTCTATCAAAGGTGCAGAAACATGTGTTTGTCTTTCCAGGTGAAAGCAATGTGTTAACAGCATTTGAATGATATGCATTATACAGAGCACATTCTTTAGACCTCAGGGTTATAGAGGAAGAGCAGCTTTGTTTATGGGCACAAAAGGTGATGTTTCTCCATCAGGTTTGCTCACTTTTGCTAATTTCTTCTAAACCTTGATGTCTCAGCTCTTTGAATATTATTTTGTTTTGTGAGTAATTTGTTGGAATTATGAGGACTATCTGAAGAACAACACACTATTCAATGTGAAAAGAGGAGTATGAGCTGTACCTTACTTTCTTCCAAAATATCTTGAAATATGGATCCCTAGCCATGATCTACCTAGCCATGATCTACTCCTGACTTTTCTAGAGCTACAGAATTTACACCAGGCAAAGATTTGGAGCAGAATTTCTTTATCTTTTATTTTAACATCCAAGTTATTTCCCTTTTGATATAATCAAACACCTCAATTCTGCTGACGTAATTTGTCTTTCTATATAATTAAACTATGTTTTGTCCCCCAGAGTTATCATTACTTCACTTTTCCAGGAAGTTCCTAGAGGCTGCTTTCTGTTTGCAGTTGATGTTTACACTCTTTTTCTGCTGATTTTACTGTCAGTTTAATTACTGTTGAAAAAAAAAATCGTAGGCTGTATGCAGGTTGGACAGGCTACCTATCACAGAGATGGGTTTTAAATTATTACGTGTTTACTAGTTCTTCCATCATTTCATACACTAACATTTATTTCATCATTTCATGTGATGCAGTCCCACATGAATTAGTTTAACTGAGCTAATGTATAATTAGTGTTTCTCTCCACCCCCATGTTTGCTACCTTAACCAGCGGGGAGTTCTGCTTGTACTTTATGTTCCAGAGAAATCAGAGATTATCGGTGTTTGAACTATTTTCTTACTTTATGTATTCTTTAGAAATGTGACTCATTTGTAAATCAGAATTTCAGAATACTTTCTGTTTTTTAAATACTTTAAGAGATATGAACAAGGGTATTTTTTAGTGTCTTTTCAACTCAGTCATTTACTCATATATTTCTGCTGTGGTGGCCTCCTCTAAAATAGCTGCTTTTATGCAAATGGCTCTATACCTTTCTAGGTTGCATAGTTATCGTGGCACCACAGAATATGACCTCTGAGGTCATCTGGTCCAATCCCATGCTCAAAGAAGGCCTTTGCATTTAGACCAGGTTGCCTGGAGCCATATCCAGAAGAGTTTTAGATGTTTCCAAGGACAGAGACCACCTCTCTGGACAGCCTGCTCCAGGGTTCAATTTTGCTCATTGGGAGGTATTTTTTTTCCTTGTAGAATTGTCCTTTCTGTGATTTGTGTCCATTGCTTCTCATCCTTCCACTGTGCCTCTCCAAGGAGAGTTTGGCTCTGTCTTCCCTATGATCACCCATGAGGTAGACAGCAATAAGGTTCCCCCTCAGTCTCCTCTTCTCCAGGCTGAACAAACCCACCTTCAGCTTCTCCATGTATGCCATGTACCCAAGACCCTGCCCATCTCAGCAGCCCTACACATCTTGCAAAAAATACTGTTCATGTGTTGTAATCCTGCATAGCCCATAGTTAATGAATCCTCAGAATACATTGAATTTTGGCAGACTGGTGGAGAGAATACAGGAAAATGACATGGAAGATCAAATGATTTTCACTCTTCGCCTTTCTTTTCCAAGTGCAGATGACAGGCAGTATATGTACTAGGCACTATATGATCCAGTAAGGATCCCAGCTACACCTAATGGAAATTGTCTTTTGGGGGATTCATTTTTTGTGTGCTGACCTATAACCCAAGGATTTTGGCAAATATAAAATGTGCAAATTGCAAGATAATTTTTTAGGAGGTATATTACAATTCTGTTTGAAAAATTATTAATTAATTATTAATTAATTAATGTGTTAATAGTATTAATAATTGCTTCCTAGTCTAGTAACTGTTGCACCTGTGAAAGCTTTAATAAAACCAAAATATATAAAAAGCCACTGTATCAGGATTCATGCTTCCTTATGAATATATCCTATGTATGTCATGGAAGATTCTTTAGTTTTCATATATTTTAAAATCTTATTCCTTCATATGATTATAAATATCATTAATTGCTTAGAAGTTATGATGGTGTTTTGTCTTCTCACATTCTTGTTTGAGCAGTGTTACCTGTGGGTGCTACTTGTAGGACCAGTGCTACTTTTTAGGGCTCTAACACCTCTACTTTGGGGAAACAAACCCCACAAGACCTAATAATTCCCATTTTGTGAACTTTTTTCTCCAGAACTGTGATTCAAGAATACTATGTCAGTATCTCCATATCCCTATGAATTTACTTTAGCCAAATTTGTGTTCAAAGGAGGACTGTAGAATGAATCCTGCTTACCTGGTCGTTTTGTGGCACTAGAAATTGAAAATGACTTTCTGTCAATTTATCTGCCTCTAGGAGCATCCTCCTTTTACTTAACTTACGCTGCACACTGCCCACCCCACCCCATATCAGTAGTTGCTATCAGTGAAAAATGATTGGCACATGATTCTTTTAAATAAAAAAAGGCATATGTATGCTAGATGTTGTTTCCTGTTTTCCCAGACCAAAAGGCCGGTCTATTATTCCTCCAGCTTTTACTATATTCCTAGTATGGCATCTTCATTTATTCCTTCTTCCTCTAAAAATCTTTGTCACACATTTTTTCTACCACTCTCTGGAATTCTCTCACATCCTCCCTTTCTTTGTGTGTATATATATATATGGGGGTGTGTGAGTGAAAAAGCCCAAGAGGAATAAAGGAAACACACCAAAACTTGTCCTGATGACCTGGGTAATGACTGGATGCCAGGGGAAAGCAAAGCCATTTCAGAAGCAAAACAAAGATGTAAGGTCAAATGCTTCACTACCTGGCCCAACCACTCTCCTAATGCACTTTGCTTTTGTCACTTTGACAAAAGGCTGTACTGGCCATTTTTGATGGTAGACAAAACTGGCAGTCTGAAACACTAATGACTATGTAAAGGACATCTATGAATCCTCAGACCAATCCCTAAGACCTAGGGGGCTGGGATTTGCTGATGTTAATCCCCCCAGGATTTCAGGTTTTAATTATCCTCAGGAAATCTTTTCCAGGGTGCCATGAGTTAAGCAGGTAATGGCAGCAGTATGACCTAAATGTATGTGCAAAGGGGATTTTCTAGGAAGGTAAATTCCCTGCAAATGTGAAATTTTGCCTGGTGAGCCTGTATACTTATTCTATGGACCAGAACACTTGATTATACGTAGGTGAATTATAATCTACTCTGTAGAAACCTGTGGTGCTATTTCATAATTTTTCAAATAAGCTTGGTACCACAATATACTTTCAGCCAAACTGTCCTTGTACTGCCCGTGTTCACAGCAGCTTGTTTCCCCTTAGGATGAGAGAGTGGGAACTGGCTGTAATGACTGATCTTATTCCCTCTATGTTTTACTTCCTCTACCTCAATATCTGAACCGCTATCAACAATTAAAGGGAATTTGCAATTCCGTGGATAATGTAAACGTTTGTAGTTAGTAATTACAGAGGCTTTTCACTCTCATGGCCCTGAAGAAAATGAGCTGCTGAGAACTAATAAATACTGTTTCTAATGCTTTGTGGTATCCTTCCAACTGCCAGCTCCCTCTAACCTTTTCTGATACTTCCACCAATGGTGACATACAAAATGTCAATAATGTTAGGTGTCTATGAAGTAGGTGAGCTCTGTCTGGCTAAAAAAATCTTTTTCTCTTAATAAACAAAATGGGCGTAATTCTCAGACCTGGGGGAGTGCAAGTTCCAAGAGAGAGAGGGAGAAGGATTCGCTATTCCTGTCTTGGAGTCCTTCAAGGGTGAGATGAGTATCATTTTAAGCCCTTGTACATCTTAGAGTATCTTGCTCTAGACAAATTGCCAGTCAGGGAAAGCAGCTTCAGTGCCTGAAGTAGCAGCTGAGCCAGACAAAGGCACTGCATTGAAGCCAGAGATAGGACCCATCATTCTTGGCATTGTGTCAAAACACTGAGTCCTAATTTATTCAGCTATTAATCCCTATCTACTAGCAGATATCAAAACGCTGCAGCTGAGCATGACCACTGGTTGTTAGGGGTCATGGTCTAGATCTGAGACGTTGGTATAATGCACCCCCTCAGACTGCAGTGGACACCTCGTGTGTTTCCCCATGAGACTTGTGCTGTGGAGTGGACAAGCTGTGGGGTGCTCAGGACAGACCGGATTATCCCCAGCACTCATTTGACATCTGAATACTCACATCCACACTGCCAGAACTAACAGATTTGTCTGAATTCCCCCTTGCAGGGCTACCGCTAGTTGGCAGCAGGCTTTGGAAAGGGAATTCCCAAAGGTCTGCAAGGTCCCATATGCCACTCTCTCAGTTTGGGAGTCTAGAGATAAATCTGCACTTAACACTAACACCGGTGGGCCCTTTCCATAGAGGTAAATATGCTGCAGAGGGCAGAGTGGTAACCTTTTAGCAGCTGATGAAAGACAGAGCTTATTACAGCAATTGCCCTAAAATATTCCCAGAGGGGAACATTTTCAGAGCTGCAACATGCACCTGGTAGGACTTGAAGCTAAAAGTGGGGAAACCTCTCTTGCATTAGTAGGCAGGGACTGTGTGACCACAAGGTTTCCGGGTGTGCGAGAGTGAAAGAAAAGAATGATCAAGAGGAAAGGACTTGTGAAAAATCAACAAAGGTACAACTGCTATTACTTTTGAGTGTATGCCACATGTTGCATTCTTGAGAGATTGCAAAGAGCGTAAAACAGTTCTTTGATGCAGAATCTTCTGAACATCTCAAAATGTGTTATCTCAAAAGTCAGTTGATGCTTTATTTGCAATTTAGATTTATTAAGTGGTTTATTGGAATTGAATATATAATTGTTTGTGTGGTTTAGCTTTCAGACTGGTTGCTGTGGTTGAGGTTTTGAGATGGAGGACTCTGACTCATACCAGAGAAATAACCCTCTTGTAATATATTTTCATTATATAATTTTTGCTTCAAAATGAAGCCAAATCAGCAGATACTTATTTCAGCAAAAAAAGAAAAAATAGCAAATTACAAACAGGTGTGTGTTATTTAAGGACTTCATTGTGGAAAAATGGTAAATTGCAACCACCTTTGGGTTTCAATCTCCAGTACCACAAAGGGAGGTTTTTGTTCAGTTATGACTATACTTTTGTTAGAGACATTCATATTGGGAACATTTCTAATTCCTTATTTTGATGACTACTCCACTTAATTTTAGGACGTTTACTTTTAATGGGTTGTTTCAAGCTTTCTAGCCTTATTAGTATGAAAAGAGGTTGCTAGGGTGTTACCCATCATCTGTGAGTACATCCATTCACACATTCTATTCTACACAGAACTTGATTTTATCTCTGCTACCTGATCTTAATAAACTGATTTTACTACTCTTCTGGCTTAATATAATATATTTTTCTATCCCATAGTTGCCCACCTATTGTTCAGACAGGTCAAGCTTCTCTAGGCCTGTTATGCAAATTTCAGTTTTAAACACTTAGTCCCATTAGTTCACAGCTTGCACTGTAGCATATGCTGTATCAATGGTGTATTTTCGATGTTACCCAGATACCGCACTGCAATATTGGCAGCTATTTACTCATTAAATCCATAGAAAAGGAGAGGAAAAGTCTTGTGATGAAGAGATGCAAAATCTTCTAAGAGTGACTGCTCATATTAACTAACTCTTAAATCTTCGTAAAGATTTAATCCAGTTACCCAGCAGGGCCTCGTATTATACCCAGTTTGGGGAACATTTTCAGGAAAGAGGCAAAGTATTCGAAAGAGTCCGAAAAAGAGCAATGAATTCAAACATTGTAAGATGTTGTTGTGGGGCGTGGTGGGTTGACCTTGGCTGGATGCCAGGTGCTCACCAAGCCACTCTCACTCCCCTCCTCAGCTGGACAGGGGAGAGAAATATAACAAAAGGCTCCTGGGTCGATATAAGGACAGGGAGATCACTCACCAATTGCCGTCATGGGCAAAACAGATGCAGCTCAGGGAAATTAATTTAATTTATTACCAATCAAATCAGAGTAGGGTAATGAGAAATAAAACCAAATCTTAAAAAACCTTCCTCCCCCACTACTTCCTTCTTTCCCAGGCTCAACTTCACTCCCAATTTCTCTACCTCCTCCCTCTGAGTGGTGCAGGGGGACAGGGAATGAGGGTTGTGGTCAGTTCATCACACGTTGACTCTGCTGCTCCTTCCTCCTCAGGAGGAGGACTCCTCACACTCTTCCCCTGCTCCAGTGTGGGGTCCCACCCACAGGAGACAGCCCTCCATGAACTTCTCCCACATGGGTCCTTCCCACGGGCTGCAGTTCTTCATGAACTGCTCCAGTGTGGGTCCCTTCCATGGGGTACAGTCCTTCAGGAGCAGCCTGCTCCAGCATGGGTCTGCCACGGGGTCACAAGTCCTGCCAGCAAACCTGCTCCAGCGTGGGCTCCTCTCTCTCCATGGGTCCACAAGTCCTGCCAGGAGCCTGCTCCAGCACGGGCTTCCCATGGGGTCACTGCCTCCTTCGGGCATCCATGTGCTCTGGCATGGGGTCCTCCATGGGCTGCAGGTGGGTATCTGCTCCACTGTGGACCTCCATGGGCTGCAGGGGCACAGCTGCCTCACCATGGTCTCCACCATGGGCTGCAGGGGAATCTCTGCTCTGGTGCCTGGAGCACCTCCTCTCCTTCCTTCTTCACTGACCTTGGTGTCTGCAGAGTTGTTCCTCTCACATATTTTCACTCCTCTCTCCTGGATGCTGTTGTGCAGGGTTCTTTTCCCTTCTTAAGTACGTTGTTTAAGGTGCTTATTAAGGGCAGAGGCGCTACCACCATTGCTGATGGGCTCAACCTTGACCAGCGGCAGGTCCGTCTTGGAGCCAGCTGGCATTGGCTCTATTGGACATGGGGGCAGCTTCTGGCAGCTTCTCACAGAAGCCACCCCTGTAGTCCCCCTGCTACTAAAACCTGGCCACACAAACGCAGCACATGGGGGAAGAGTGAATGATATGGGGATGTTTAGCCTATTGAAAAGAAGACTATGGAGTGATGTGCTAACAATCTTTTGTATGTAGAGGCTGTTGCAGAGAAGAAGGGTGTTTTCTGTGATCTGTCTCCACGGTGGCTGAAACAAGATGAATCCCAAGCAAGGGAGGTTCAGATGGGGTGTTAGAAAAAAATTGCCAAGGCCCTTGAAATACTAGAATGGATTGTGCAGGGAAGGGTATGAATCTTCATCACTAGAAGACTTTAAGAGCAGGCTGGACAAACTGGTCAGGTATGATATATAATTGATTCTGGCTGGGGTCATGGGCACTTTCTAAATGTTTGGGACTTCTTTCAACCCTGTGATTCAATGTTTCTATCATAAGTCATGCTGTAGTATTCCTTTCTTTGGGACTTCATACATGCAGGCAAAATTTACCTTAAGAGCCAAAAGAACAAGGACAACAAAAGAATATTTGTGGCTTCAGTGTCTTCTCTCATTTATGTATTTTTTTCAGGTCACAGCACATACTGAAAGTATGAATTTATTCCAGTTAACATTTAAAACTAGAACTTACCTTTTAGGTGTTAAATGTCCAATAATTAACCTTACTGGCTTTGGTGAAAATAAAACAGGAACATTTCTAAAAGAGAAATTAATATTAATAGAATATTAGCTACAGAATCTAAGTCAAATCACAAGTACTGTTTGGCCTGCTGATTAATTTGACTGCCTTACAGTAGCATAATTTTTTTCCAAGGGTCTTCTGTCTATGGTAATTCTCATGATAAATCCTGACAATTGTAATTATAGGATAATTTACATTTCACTTAAAAAAAATCATTTAAGTGGGATCAGTATAAGTATAGGCAATTCAGAAGTTCAAGTAATTACTTAAGATGCCAGTACTTTAAATAAACATCTGTCTTGATTTCGACAGTATGTCAATTAAAACTTAGCCTGAGTACTACTTAGTAAAAGTTACAGCACTGATTTTAATGCTGCTGTCAGACGTGCTAAGTAAAGGGACTAAATTCACCTCTGCTTTAAGCTTTCATAAACCTGAATGACTCAGGAGTGGGGAGACCATGAATGTATGATCGTACACTCCTTGGACTGAATATAAAGGTATCATCCCCTGCCATGACTGAGGGAAGGGGTGGCACTGGAAATGCAATCTGTCATCGCAAGGTTATTTATTTCTCAGTGGAGCAGGAGACCTTCCTGGCCCACAGAACTGCCATTTAATTTGCACCTCATTGAGCCAGCAAGGATGAAGCCAGCCAAAAATCACTAAAATATGTTTGCATAAGAAAGAACTAAAAAGTCCTTCCAATGCTTGAGTGAAAGCCTAAAACTACCAGTCATAAACACTGTTTGTCTATTGCCATGGCAATACAATGACATTCCCACCTCTGTGCTGTCATATTCCATTATGGTAGCTATAATGTCACAAACATACTTGTATTTTGCAGCCATGACAGGAAAGGAAAGGGAGCGAAACAAAAAGCACTACTGTTCACATGCTTTGTTGCTAAAGGGATGCGCAGAAAATATGCATTGCACCTTAATTTTGGCTTAACTTTGTTAATAGACTCTAAAGCCATTCTCTCTATAAAAAAAAATTTCAATAGATGGAAAAATAGAAACATTAGTGAGGAATGAGACGTCTTGCTTATTCTACCCAAAAAAAAGAAACTAAGAAAACACTCAGCTTCCTCTTGGCTCCTGTGGCCTATTTGAAGTACTGGTTAACTTGGAAATTCTCAAAAGCCGAGATGCTAGAGGTAGAAAAGACTTATGAGGTCACCTAAAGCATTACCTTGCCAGCACAAAAAAAGTTTTGTGTTGTCAAGATTTTTTTCAAGAGAAAGTCATGTTCACTGTTAGTTTCTTCCTCAGGTTAGACCTATAGTTAATCTCTGGAAAGGTGTTTATTTCCTTGAAGTTGCTACAGGGGACACTCTCCAAAGCTAACATTGACTCTAGATATATATAGACGATTTTCTGCTTTCAGCAACTATACTTGAACAAAGCTTCATCTTTAGAACAGGTAGATTTTTGGGGGGAATTTTTCTCTTTTATAGAGAAACTATGTATAAAGAAACTTTTATAACTAGTCATCACTTTACCTTTTGTAGATAACAGTTGAATTCACAGGTGTAAATTAGCGCAAATTCACTGAACTGAGTGGATCTGTTATCACCCATTGGAGATCTGGTCCTTTGTCTTTGTCCTGAATATAGAATGAATCATAGAATAGAATCATAGAATGCTTTGGGTTGGAAGGGACCTTTAGAGGTCATCTAGCCCAGCCCCCCTGCAGTGAGCAGGGACAGCTTTAACCAGATCAGGTTGCTCAGAGCCCCACTCAACCTGACCTTGAATGTTGCCAGGGGTGGGGCCTCCACCACCTCTCTGGGCAACCCCTTCCAGTGCTTCACCACCCTCATTGTAAAAAATTTCTTCCTTATATCCAGTCTAAATCTATTCTTCTTGAGTTTAAATCCATTATTCCTTGTCCTGTCACAACAGGCCTTGCTAGAAAGATTCTCCCCATCCTTCCTGTAGGCCCCCTTTAAGTACTGGAAGGCCGCAATAAGGTCTCCCCACAGCCTTCTCTTCTCCAGGCTGAACAACCCCAACTCTCTCAGCCTGGCCTCATAGGAGAGGTGCTCCAGCTCTCATATCATTTTTGTGGCCATCTTCTGGACCTGCCTCAACAGGTCCATGTCCTTCTTGTGCTGAGGGCTCCACAGCTGGATGCAGTACTCCAGGTGGGGTCTCACCAGGGCAGAATCCCCTCCCTCAACCTGCTGGGCACGCTTCTTTTGATGCAGCCCAGCATACAGTTGGCCTTTTGGGCTGCGAGCACACATTGTTGGCTCAATGGAATATAGGAAGGTGTGCACTTTTGTACATCTGCAGCACTGGAATATGCTGGAAACTACCTGTTTGCTAAAAACATTCAATCACGGTTTGGTTTCTTTGCAGCCGTCCAGCAGCTTTCAAGTTGCTAGCTTAGCAGAAAATGTATTAGATGATAACTGAGGAGGTGATGTTTCTTCTCCTGTTCTCATTCTTGGAGAATATCTCCTTCCCAAATGTTTTTGTTTTCTGTGTGTAAAATGCAGATAATGGTAATCCTTTGTAAAGAGCTTTGAAATCTGTATTTGAAACATGCTGTTCATAGCAATAGCCTCCAGGCTATTACCAGGTTCAAATGGACTGCCACCCTCATGTGGCAGAGGGAGGTGGTGTTATTGCTGAAGCCTCTTGGACTGTAGGACAAGGTTTCAGACTTGGCTCCCCTGCTCACTAATCTTCCAGGCATGTGCAAAGCTCATCTCTTTTTTCCTTTGAGGAGGCATGGTCTGAGGTACTGCGCGGTGAGAAAGCCAGTGTGATTCTCAGTTTGGTGGTGCTAATAATAAATATTGTGATTGTTTTAAAAATAATTGTACTGACCTTTAAGAGGGCTGCCAGAATCTGGGCTGGGCGCTGTCAGAATATGCCTTTTCAATGAATGTATTCAATGAATGACTTTACAAAAAGGTTGCGTTTTCTCCCTACCAACAGCCTAAATATAAACTGATTATATATTAAAGACAAAATAACGTAAGTCTCATTTATCATCAATGAAATCATACAATTATGTTGTGCACTTGAAATAAATTTGCCTACTTTTACTGCAATTGCCAAGAATATTCTGGCTCTTGTCTCTGAAAATCATTGTTTTTTCTTATCTCGCTAATGTTTCTGAGGGAGGAATGCAGGGGCTCCTTAGGGCTGAGAAAGTTATTGATGTTATTCCATAAGCCTTTCTGAATAAATTGCAGCAATTCTTTGCTCCATGAATGTTTACAATTTTATTTGATTTTTTTTTTAGTGGGAAAATGATTTCTTCTGTCTCTAAGTTGAACACATCTGAGATTCCAGACTCTTTATGGTCCGTTTGGATATCAGAAAAGCTGGAGGAAGAATTAAACATGCACTTGGGTGCCCCTTTTCATAGAATCATAGAATAGTTTAGGTTGGAAAAGACCTTCAAGATCATCCAGTCCAACCATTAACCTAACATTACCAAGTCCACCACTAAACCAGTTAAGGGTAGAGTAGCAATTTTGTGTTTCCTGGCTTGGTGGCTGGATCATTTATAATGAAAGTAAAAACTAGGAATCATTAAGATTGGAAAGGACCTCTAAGATCATCAGTCCAACCATCAACCCAACACCACCATGCCCACTAAACCATGTCCCAGAGTGCCACGTCTACCCTTTTTTTTTGAACTCTTCCAGGGATGGTGACTCCACCACCTCTCTGGGCAGCCTGTTCCAATGCTTGACCACCCTTTCCGTGAAGAAATTTTTCCTAATATCCAGTCTAAACCTCCCGTGATGCGTCCTGAGCCCATTTCCTCTCGTCCTATCGCTAACTACTTGGGAGAAGAGACCAACACCCACCTCGCTACAACCTCCTCTCAGGTAATTGTAGAGAGCGATAAGGTCTCCCCTCAGCCTCTTCTTCTCCAGGCTAAACAACCCCAGTTCCCTCAGCCGCACCTCATAAGGCCTGTGCTCCAGACCCTTCACCAGCTTTGTTGCCCTTCTCTGGACATGCTCCAGCACCTCAATGTCTTTCTTGTATTGAGGGGCCCAAAACTGGACACAGTATTCCAGCTGCGGCCTCACCAGTGCTGAGTACAGGGGGACGATCACCTCCCTGCTCCTGCTGGTCACACACTATTCCTGATACAAGCCAGGATGCTGTTGGCCCTCTTGGCCACCTGGACACGCTGCTGGCTCATGTTCAGCTGGCTGTCTACCAACACCCCCAGGTCCTTTTCGGCCAGGCAGCTTTCCAGCCACTCTTCCCCAAGCCTGTAGTGTTGCGTTTCCTTTGCCTCTGTTGCTCCCTGAGGATCTCCTACCATACTGGCTGTCTGTGAATTGTCATTTCAGAGGGTATGTGGGTTGGAATACAACCACATAGCCTTCCACAAGCTTCCTCTTTTTGGTGCTGGGATATTAGGGAGAGATTGCTATAGAAATTGCTATTTGGGTCTTTTCTCCTTTTGATATTCCTTCCCTGCAAAGTAGGTCTGTGCAGCAGTGCTGCAGAAGGAGGAAGGATGGTACACAATAGGCCTAAGGTGCATTCAGAAGCATACATAAGAGCTTGAAATAGATTCTTCTCCCCGCCATCCCCCCATGTCTGTTTTAATTGTGTTTCTTTAATGACTGGGGAACTGGTTACAAATGGAGAGGGCTCTCCCACATACACTGCAGCAGACAACATTAAGGCACGCTCAGGGGAGATGGTGCTGCCTCTTAGCTTTTCCGGGTCCTCACTGGGAGCCAGTGGTCCAGGCAAACCTAATGTAATGGCAGAAAAGTGGCAGAATGGCCTGAAGTTATAGGGAGATTCTTATCCTGTGATTTTGGAAAAGGCCTAAAAAACATCCTCTGACCAAACCATGCTGTAAGAATAACTGTAAGCTAGCAGAGTACTTTGTTTCTGAGGTCTAGACTCATGCTTTGTGAGAGTTCATCACTTTTGATTATGCACTATAATTATTGGGCTTAAAACCTGGTGGAAACCAGAAAAGGACTGCTTGCTAAAAATAGCTGTGTCACTTTCCATGTGCTGAGATGTATTGATAAAATACAGCCTAGGCTATTGTTTTTTCATTAGTTCTTACTTCTGTGAGTCCTGTGAGTGTTATTCCCTTTGTTGCCTTTTTTTTTTTTCCTTTTTTGTTTCTACCTCTGGCCTGCAGGTTTAGGAAAAGTAGCAGTGCTGCCCATTGAATTTTGTACCACAGCACTTCTCACTAGTGATCTATCTGAGACCAGTTTTTCAATATGTGGTCCATATAGGATGTGAGAAAATGATGTGTGAAATGTTTGTGTTTAGATGAAATCCACAAATCTAAAGCACACACTCATATACAAAATGGAACAGAAGCATAAAATAATTGTTTCCTGAACTTTCCAGGGAAAGAAACAAGCTATATGTTATCTTATGCTGAACTTCCCTTGAAACGTAGCCTTCCTTTACTGGGGGGGAAGGAAGCAGTAATGTTGCTTGGTTTTAATGCAAAAGCAATTTTTGCTTGAAGATCCATTTTTGGATTTTGAGCATATGGAATCTCAACATCTTTCATATTTCTATACAAAACTGTCAGGCAAAAGTTGTCAGAACAAAACAACAGATTTTGGGACTGAGAAGTTTTTCTTCTGCCTTCTGATGCTGTATTTGTTTTTATGAAATTGCATGGAAAGAAAAATTCTTACATGCACACAGTTTTAATTTTCATCATAGCATACTCCCTGGTAGTACAGACTTTTGGCTGTAATGTAATCCTGACCTTTTCTCTGAAACCTTTGAAATTTTGTAAAGTTTTGAAAGGCAAAATCTACGTAAGGGTGCTGTACATTTTAAGTAAGGGGATTAAAAAAAAGAAAATCATGGCTTTTCATCTCGCCAAAATTAATTTGTCATTCTGATCTGATGCATCCTTTTGTTAAATCAACCAGCCATTTACTGAGTCAGACATCCTTACTGTTCTAAATTGTACCCCATGGAGACCTTATTCAGTTTACCTTACACTCTCAGTGGAGAGCCAGCAGTATTTATTATGAGGTCTGAACAGCAGGATAATAATTTATACTATTTGGGAGATTCTGATGTAACCCTTTTACACCTTCAGATAGAAATTACCATTCTTAAGCAACATGTCAACACAGAAACAAAAGATCACTCTCTCTGTGAGCCTAACAATTTTGTAACAGAAAAGTTACATAGGACTGGTTACAAAGAAATTGAAAAAAAAATGCATAAACTACCATTGATTTTACTGGGCTTCACCCGAGACTTAGTGTTTCAAATTTGGACTAAGTTTCTGTACATGCATGTATTTGTGCACACATACACAAAACATTACAAAGTGTTTCTTATCTTTTTGGTATCTCCTATAGAATTTATAACTCTCTTCAAAAACAGAATGAATCATGACAAAATATTTGCAGAACTGAGGAAATCACTCCCAATTCTCACACATTATACCTGATGTAACATGACAGTAGACAGCAGAGATGTTCTTTCATATTAAGTAAAATATCACTTATGTCAATTAAATAATTGACCAGGTGCCTCTAACAAACAGGTATGCATCAGAGGAAATGTCATGTCAAGAACATTAATTTTGCATTAGCAAAAGCTTAGAAACAACTGAAGTAATGAAAAAAAAATATGATGATATTAAAATGAACTTACATCTCTAGAAAACACCTTTAATTGTTCAGATTCAATTTTACATTATCCAGGAGAAGAATGGAAGAGCATATACTAATATTTGTAAAGATCTGTGAGCACTAAACCAGTAGTCCTAAAATAAAGTGCATTCAGATGTAAAATTTTGCCTTAATCAACTATATGGAGAGGATACAACTGGGACTTTCAGATCACAGCTCAACTTCTCTTCTAAAAAGTAGTTCCTCTTTCATTCTCTAAATACTTAAGGCAGCCATTTTTGAAAGAGCGATTTGTATTAGGAGAATTGCTAATTTCTAAATGTTATTTTACAAGTTGTAAGCAAACACTTTATGTAAATTTTTTAATAATACTTTAAGGAATTGTTCCTTTGCTTTCTGCTAGTCCTTTTGATTCAGATTCCTAAATAACTCACATTAATTTTCCAGAAATACAAATGTTCAACAGAGGAAAGATAAATTGACTTAAATTTTTCTCTAAACAGGGTCATGATTTTAAAAATAATTGCCAAAAAGTTAATTGATTTGAACACAAGGCTATCCCAAGCCTGTTTAGAAATGTGGATTTTAAATTATTAGTTTTGATATCTGCAGTCATTTTGGCTTATTGATCCTCTATCAGCTGGGATGCTTTGGCAGGCACTCCAAGTATTAAGACCCACTCTGAGTTGGAAGCAAGCTAGAAAAACGACACTTCAAGAATAGCCTGAACTTTTCTCCATATTCTTTTCTCTTAAAAAAAAAAAAAAAATAATATATATATATATATATACACACACACATATATATACACATATTGGTTTTGGGAAGACCCCTGCAATCCTTACTCTGGTAAGACAGGCCTGGATTAGAGTATTGCACAGTCAAGTACTTTATGGTTGGCTGATGAGTTATTGAGTTATGGGAAAGGGCGATTTATGTTCCTTCTTCCTGCAGCAGCACATTTCTGTTACACATCATTCTGTCTTTAGCTTAACATCTGATGACAACTGGCAATAAGACAATTAGGAAGATGCTTCTGCTGACTTGGATTATAAATACTCTATTAAAAGCAAAAAACCTTATGTTCACTGCTGAACTGTACTGTTGTTGCATTGTGCACTCAAAGCCAGGAAATGTCAAAAGTTAAATGTGGCCTTTACTCTGCCCCCTGGTGTATATGCGTTACAATACAGTTTTTAATTACATGATTTCAACAATTTCTCATATAATAGAGTGCAAAAGCATCCCATAGTTTCAGATTTTAGCTACAAACACAAAGCTTACTGTAGCATTCTTTTTTTACTCTTTGTCTGTACAAATTACATGGTCATGACATCTCAGAGCATGCTCCCTCAATGTGTTAAAAAAAACCTGCAGTAGGCAAGAAAAAGTATGATTTAAATAAATATTAATAGCAAATAACACATATATATGTAAAAAAAAAAACCTTGTCAGAGTAAAAGATCCTTTTTTGATTTATATTTTAGACAGCTTTTAATTTTTGACAAACATACTTAGGAATGGGACAAAATCTTGTTTTCTTGAAATGTCTGTATATAAAAATGTTGTAAGAAAAGCTGGATTTTTGGAGCATTATTACTGCTATGGTATTACTGTAATTAATGCATCTCCTAATCTCTAAGTTATTTACAGTTTAGTATTCAGAACAAGCATTAAAAAATGGGAGGACTACTCTCCTTTTGTGAGGTGGAGAATTAAAGCACAAAGAGATAGGTCCCTAAATGGGTTTAGTACTCACACAGCCTTCTGGACTGCTGTCACTGACATATCTGGAGCTCAAGTCAACCTATAGAGGTTGCCTTTAAAAACTAGAGAAGATGGACACTGCTAGTGGAGAAAGCAGCCTGGACTGTGCAAGTTATCAGAGAAGAGCCCTCTCACAGGTGCTAGTCCATACTGAAGACTCTGCCACAGGACCCATGCTAAGGGGTCCATGCTTTCTTCTCTGATAACTTGCACGGTCCAGGCTGCTTTCTCCACCAGCACTGTCCACCTTGTCTAGTGGCATGACCACTTAGCATGGATAAATCCATTTTACCTTACGCTAGCTATCCAATGCTCAGCAAAATCCTAAACTCTAAGATCCATTTGCAGTCAGTTAGTGCCACTACAGGCATCAGGAGTACAAGGTCAGTTAGTACTACTACAGCCTCCCTTAGACATCTCTTTTAGGGTGAAATAAAGCACTCTCTGTAGGTGCACATCTTTTTCTTTGTGCTGTTGGGAGGAAACCTTGATATCTGATGTAGATTGGATGCTTTGCATCATCTGAAGTTAAATGAGATCAGCCTGGTTCAAAGAGTCTTGCCCAAAGTTATGTTGTGGGCCTATGGCTGATCAGGATGCAAGACCAGGACTGTCTAATCCAGACTGTTACCCTTAGCAATGGGACACTTTTCTTGCAAGTGCTGTAAAATTGAAACACTGAGCATTAAAAGCTAAAGAAACAGCTTCATCCCCTGTGGCTTGCTGAAAATCCCATGAACTGGGATCAGTTCAAATTTTATGCCCTTTTCAACTAAATAAAATATGATTTAGTGAAACCCAACTGCATTACCATTAAGGCTAGTCAGCATGCTTGACTGAAAGTTGTAGTGCATTGGCCAAGCCTGAGAGATTATTGAGAAGATGGGACTGCATAAATCTTACCCATAGAGATGCTCAGCAACTACTAAACTTGCATGTAGTCATGAAAGTATGAGATACCATTTTAGGGGCTACAATTTAATTTCAAAGTTCAATTTCTTATTAGCTGTCCTGTAACTGAATGGTTCTTTGTTATGTCTAGTAGAAACTAAAATAAAAGACTTAAAGAAAAGAATGCCTAGGTAAAGCTTGAAAAAACAGTATGAAGTTGTGCATAATCTAACTGCAGAATTTTTCCTTCCAAAATCCTCTTTACTTTTTCATAAAGGGCCGATGGTATTATTTTCAGTTAGATGGCTTAATGAGAAGAACAAACTTGTTAGAAAAATACGTATCACAGAAGTGCATCAGACTTGACTGAGAGTCAAAAAGAGATTGTTTTCATTCTGTTGTGCTGTAATATTTTTATACTATACTTTTTAGTCTGCTGTCATAAATTGATTTAATTTGAGTACTGGAGTATTCTGCTCTGTTGAGGCAAAAATTCTTGTCCTTGTGATTAAGACTTCTTTGTCATGTGAATGAATTAAAATACACTGAAAATGTGCTTACAGCCCTTGAGTGTTCTGTTTATTTTTGCTTTTGCCATCTGTGTTAATTGCAACAGGAAAGCCTAGCTTCTAATCTTAATACAGCACATACAATGGTTTTGAATAATGATCAGGTGAAATATGAAAAGAAAGGAAAACTAATTTTACCTCTGGAAACAAAAGGACATTTTAAAGGACAAGCTATTATTCTCAGCATCTGCTTGTTCTAATTCCAGAATGCTTCTGCTAAATTAATTTCCACCTAAGAAACCCCCTGATCAAGGGTCAAAGTTCTACATATAGACAAAGTTCCACCTACTGCACTTCCCAGAGTACCGAAAACCCTCCCCAAGCTCAGTTTTGTGTTCACGTCTTCCTGTGTCTCTGGCCACATACATATTAGTAATATGTACAAATGAAATGAGTCTAGCTCAATTACATATTTATCCCTTTAAAATGTTTTCTTGGTGGATTTTATAAGCTCTGTTGAGATGGGAATTGCTGAGGCAATGCTAAAACTAACAAAATCAGTTAATAAAAAAAAGACCCTTAGCATCATTTTCATCACTGAGAACTGAAAGGAAGTAGGAAAACAAACTTACTTTTGCCTTTTTTCTAATGCCCCAGGTTCTCATCTATATATGACAACACAAATCCAATATGTTGTAAACATGTTGAAATGTTCTGGCCTTTACAGCTTTCCCAGCCTGAGGTAAGAAAATGGGTTATTTAATCTCTTGTCTGGATCAGACTCATTAGGACTGTGGCATGTCTTCCTCATTCACAAATGGCAAGCAGAGACCTGATGTCTTGTTTCTCAAGGGCTCTTAATTGCGTTACATGCTGTTTTCTCAAAATAATCTCTTCCTTGATTATCTGTGCAATGTCAGGCTCCCTTCCTCCTAAATACATACATTGTTATCTTTACTTTCACTGGCTCATGTACTGTGAAAAAGCATCTTTGAAGGCTATTCAGCTTCTGATTATATTGTCAAACTGTTCGGTACAGTTTTTGGGTGACATACCTGATTTCCTTATTGAGGGTCCCGGTAATAATTTCCTTGAAACTAGTTAAGATGTATCTTAATATCAGGTTGTGCTCTTCAGCTTGGGATGATTAAATCAAGTGGGCCATCCAATGTTCAGATCTCCAAATTAGACAAAATTGTACCCTTCTGTCTGAAAAAATGCTGTGACTCTTAGTTGGCTTTACAAAATAACCAAAGATAGCAGTAGGTATTGAACAAGATACCAGATAAAGTATCTTAGGAAACAGAAAATCATCTGTCTTTTAGAATTTGGGTTAATAAACACAGATCAAATCCTTAGCAGTGATAAATCTTGACCTGCCCTTCCTGCCAATTTACTGTCTCAGAAAAATTAGCAACGTACACACCTCTTAACTGAAATTATTAAGCAGAACCTCACACAACTCTTCAGACAACTGAAACACACACATGCACATGTGCATGCCTGTGACCATTTAACTTAATACATGCTGTGCAAATGCCACAGGAAAACCAGTTTTGTTTCCCAAATTTGTGACGAGCATTAGCCAGATTTGTGGTTTGTTTTATTGGGGTAGATCATGGAGTAAATTAGTACTCAGTGTGAGTAAGGATACCAGAAGGAGGCCCTAACTAATTATGTAGATGTATTATGATTAATAAATAATAACCACAATTATTGAGGAATGGCTTAACCAATAAGGTCTTTAATAAATGTTTAATAGTTAAAATCCATGATAAACAAAACCAGATGGCAATATAGCATATTGCCAAGTCCCAGTTGTGCAGCACAGGGTATATACAGCCTTATTAGTGTTGAAAGCCCAAATGAAATGTATCTTGAATGAATTGACCTTAAGAAAAAGTAATTGGAATGTATTTTCATTGTTTGTGACTTTGCATGACTCAATAGTGCTCAGAGTAGAAGTGTCTTTTCTGTATCGATTGGTTTATTGAAATTATCCATATGCTCTAGACAGGTTACTTCAGCATATTTCTTTTAATAACTAGTTTCAGAATAAAATTCAATAGAATAATGGAGATAAATATGGCCTATGTCTATATCAAAACTTGTAGTAACACATAGCTTTTAGATGAAGTCCATAGCTATCCTACTGCTTCTTGCTTCTCTACAAAAGAGCAATATCTATTATATTTTTCATTGGAGCTGTGGTTAATCTGTCTTTGTGTAGATGATCTTGGTCTAGATTACATGTTCTCAATGTATCACATTTAATGGGAGTTGGGACATTTTAAAATGAGATACAAAGGGTCAATACTTGGATCAACTTCTTGAGTTTCTAGTCTGTCTTACTTAAAATTGTGATCCAAAAATGACTGAAGCTAGTAGGTGCCTTTCCATTGACCAAATAGCTTTGAGGTTACCTTTCTATATAGAGCAGTCCTGTGATCATGACATGGCTGATCGTTGATGGATAGAGCTGCTCCATAACAGGGTTCTCAGTGTTCTCTCTAAATTAACTTAAGTCTGGTTTTGTTGGGCCTGCTCCAGGTCTTGCTGACATTATTTTCCATTTGTTGTGTTTGTTAGGTCCTCTCTATCATTCCTGTCATTTGTAAGGTAAGCATCTAACCTATGAGAGTGTTTGACCTTTATGATAAAGGAATAACATGAGAGTTGGTTCAGTTTTAATGTATCCTGAATATTATCTGTCTGTCCCATGTAACACATCAAAATACACTCAAAGGCAGGAAAAAAACTCTTCCTCTTGAGGCAGCAAATGATTAGAATAATTTATTTGAAGACTGTATATATTGACACAACATCAATAGCCTAGTGGCTAGGGCCCTAGTTCCAGATTTCAGTCTACTTACTGATTTACCTAAGCTAGGTTTTGTCTTTGGTTTTAAGAAAACAGGAAAAGTGTAACCTTAACTTGAATTTGCATTTAGTCAAGATCTGAATAAAAGACAGTTTGTAATTATTGTAAGAGTTAAAAACTTTGTGGTATAGGCTGGTCTTGCTTCCTGTTAGCCAGCTCACCAAATACTACAGCTTTTGATGTTTATAATTAAAAAATGCAGCAACTCAGCTTTGCTGTGTTAACCTCAGCAAAAGCAAGGAACTTGATGTGGCTCCAGCTAAAGCACTTAAGCTCCTTCTGAAGGAAGTAGCTGCTCTCACTTCAACAGATCACCCTTCCTATACTGGGAGGGTTTTAAACCAGGGAGAAGGGAATAAGACCCTCCCTTTCTCCTTATTTCCCAGCCAATTCTCTTGCTTGCACCCATTTTAGTAATTAGATCCAGCTGTCCTGTGGTGTTTCTTGCCAGCGCTCATGCCCATCATCACAAGGGAAAACCAGAATTTTTCTTAACAGCAACAACAGACTGCTTTTCATCATTTGTTCTCTCAAGTTAGCTTTCTTGCATTGGTAGTCTTGGATAAAATGCTGCACTTCTGTCCAAGGTGAAGACCAGAACCTATTCTCTCCAGCTAAAGCTGTATGAGCAAACTTTAAACAGGGCCAGGGCCAAAAAAATATCGCTCAACTTGTCGCAGTATTCAAGCCTTCCCTGTCGTGCTTCTGGTCTGTGCCAACCAGCATCTTCCTGAACAGCCCTGGGGTTTGCTTTGGGAGCGAGTACAAGCAGAGGACCATTTCTAAAAATCAGCTTTTGTGAGACCCTTGTTTAAAAATACGAGCACAAACTGTTTTGGTCTACATGGCTGCAGTGCCGGAGAATGGCTGCAAGCATATTCCATTTCCTAACATGGATTGACATGGTGTAGACATAAACTTTGTGTCTTGGTTCTCCTTTTGTAAATAAAGATAAAAGTACTTCCACACCTAACACTTTCAGCAGCTTATCAGAAAATACATTAAAGATGGTGAAGCACTTATGTATGAAGCTGTCCATAGTTATATAAATATCTCAGCTAATAAGTAAGTCTATAAATAGTCCCTTAGGGCTTCTTACATCTTGTGTTACTGAATGTTTGCAACTTATATGAACATAAAGTGACTTAGAAACAGACATGAACTCCCAAATTTGAAAAAAAAATCCAAAATGTTCTTTTGGATCTTTTAATTCTTAACAGTAGCAAAACAATAAAAAGACATTTTTGTAATATCTGGTGGAAAACCAAGGCAAGGAAATGTTTAATTTTGTTTATGTTTGAGTTGCAGAGACAGAGTGGGTGAGAGGTGAAGAATGAAATGGCAATAGGGTCATGTCCAAATGCAAATCCTCAGAGACTTTAGTTCCTTTGCAAATAATTTACTGAAGCACTGAATGCAGGGATTAAGTACTGAATACTAAAGATAAGTACTACAAACTAAAATTAAGAACTAATTTAAATATAAAACTCTTTGCATTTCCTTAGTAGCTAGAAAATTGAATATTTTTTGCTGAATATTTTCAAAGTATTTTGCAGAAAAATTATCATGGTCAGAAGGAAATTTTTTCAAAGAACAATATTTTTTGCATGACTGGTGATGCATTTTTTTTACCAACTTCCCATTTAAAGAGGACAA
The DNA here is from genome assembly GCF_030463565.1 of Pelecanus crispus. NCBI lineage: Eukaryota > Metazoa > Chordata > Aves > Pelecaniformes > Pelecanidae > Pelecanus > Pelecanus crispus. The sequence goes on along the minus strand of NC_134646.1, from coordinate 69,253,153 downwards.
TTTAACCAAAAGTAAAAAATTAAAAAAAATCTGAATTAACTGAGACTAGAAGGCAATTTCTTTCAGCAACTAGAAGTTTGGCTAAATGCTTGACTAATAGAATAAAAGTGAGAGAAACAGATGGAAAATGACAGAAAATACATGGCTTTCCCTCTTCCCTGTTAACTTATTTTTTAATGTAATTTGAAAGCTGTCTGCATTGTCTTTTCCTTTTTTAAATCTCATTTTTCTCCTCCTTTCTTCTTTCTCCTCCTTTTAAATGTATTGCCACCTCTTATTTTTTCTGTCACAATCCGTTTACGCTCGCTGGTCCTCAGGTAACCCTTGCTCATCCTACTCCCAGTTTGAATTTCTCTTCTTTCTCTCTTTTTTCCTTCCTAGCTGTTCCCACTTTCCTTATGCAGAAAAAAGGTTTTCTGTGACTCCTAAATTTTCTTGCTTGGAGAGGTAATAGTGATGTATCATAAGCGGGACTGACCTTAGAAACTGATGTTTCTTCTGAGTAGTTCCAGACAGACTAATTTGACACAGTGAGATCCTTAGGGGTTAAGAGAGAAGGTAGTATCTCAGTCCACTAAGAGGATTTCTACTTGCAGAACAGATGGCAGGTGTGAGCGAGCTCTCTCACTTCCATTTATGAGGTCCTGTGCAGAAATATGTGGAAATTTTTCTTGTGCCGCTTAGAGAAGCATTAAAATCTTCACCAGTGATGTGGCAGAGTAATAAAATGCTGTCCAATACATGTATTATTTCTCTTCTGTAAAACATTTGTGTCCTGGTTTCGGCTGGGATAGAGTTAATTTTCTTCCTAGCAGCAGGCATAGTGCTGTGTTTTGGATTTAGTAGGAGAAGAATGTTGATAACACGCTGATGTTTTTAGTTGTTGCTGAGTACTGCTTATGCTAGTCAAGGACTTTTTCAGCTTCCCATGCTCTGCCAGGTGCACAAGAAACTGGGAGGGGGCACAGCCAGAATAGTTGATCCAAACTGACCAAAGGGCTATTCCATACCATATGATGTCATGCTCAGTATAGAAACTGGGGGGGGGTGGCCAGGGAGCAGCGATCGCTGCTCGGGAACTGTCTGGGTATCGGTCGGCGGGTGGTGAGCAATTGCATTGTGCATCACTTGCTTCGTGTATCATTATTATTATTATCATTATTATACTGTTACTATTATCATTACTATTTTACTTTATTTCAATTATTAAACTGTTCTTATGTCAACCCAGGAGTTTTTCTCACTCTTACTCCTCCGATTCTCTCCCCCATCCCATCGGGGTAGGGGGAGTGAGCGAGCGGCTGCGTGGTGCTTAGTTGCTGGCTGGGGCTAAACCACGACAATTTGTCATACTAATTCCTAAGAGGTGGTGAAATTGCAGTTTAAAGAGATAGAATTATATAACAAATACTAATATTATAATTACAATTATAATGGATTATAGATTTATTCAGAGAAGTGCTCTAGAAAGGCAATTTGTGATATAACAGCTGGATTTAAACTGTCAGTGCTTGTTTGAGATTTTTTACTAACTATGCTGATTTTTACTAATGATGCTCATCAATCTATACGTTTGCAACCGTACCTGCACCACATAATTGTAGAAACAGCAGAAAGAGACTGAACGCACAGGTAGATGTTTTCACTCCTGTTGCCATAACTTTTTGCATTACATTGTGACTTTATAGAAGACATTCCCTTTTCCAAGGGGAGTTTGTTGTCACTGTATGACCTAAGTTCAAGTTAATTAGTGTCACTTTTCCCACTACAGAGCTTTTGTAATGTTGACTATGGGGTAATCCTTTCTGGTAGGAATTGGGAAGACTTTAAGAATGTAAGGTGTTATCAAAACCAGAAATGTCTACATGTATACAATTTCAGAATGTTTAGTATGGGAAAGAAATGCCAAAAAGATATAATCTAATTAAATATGGGCTTCCATATTGTGGCAGCAAAATACATAAAAATACAATTTATACTTTTATTGCCAAATTTCTCCCTGTTGAGAATAATCACACCACCCTCATGTTGAAAGAATGAAAGGTGACATCTCAAAACTAGAGCTTTATTAAATAAAAAAAACCCAAGTAGATGTTTATTTCATAAGCAGCTATCCTACCAGCGTATCATATCAGCAGTCTATATTAACAACAAACCTTTTGTGAGTTTTCTATAAAGTGCATCCAAATGGTGTGCAAAATACTGTATGAAAAAGACGATAAACACAGTCACTGCCCCAAATGGTTTACCTTCTAAACACTACACAGTATACCTGAAAGTGGGAAAGATGATACAGAATGTAATTCTAAAACAGAAAATAAGTATTTTTCCCTCATCTTATTTCTTAAAAACCCTTTAGTATAAATGAGGGAATTGCTGAGAGGTACGAGAAGCAGATTTTGAGAACACGAGTGAAGTGAGAGCAGACTGGACGGTGGGCAGAGCCACTAAGGCAGTTTGGCAGGAGTTGCAACATCCAGGTACTCCAGAGATGTCTGTGCTGCCATCCTGCCTGCAGGCTGGGGCATACTCCTTAACACACTCCCGTGAAACTGAAGTCACCCATTTTCTGCACAACACTTGACTCTTCTGCTACATCTTGTTGGCCATCAGAGTGAGTGAGGCTTGAAGGAAAATCTAATATCACCCCCTCCAGCTGTAAATAGCAGCATGGAAACACAACTCTGTCCGCCATGCAGCCATCCAAAACAGTCTCCATATTTCAGTTTTTTCTCTTCCACAGTGCTCCCACACTAGTTCTGTTTTCAAGGTCACTATGACATTTTTACAGCTGTCACTCAAAGAAATAACACAGAAACTAGCTGTGGTTACAACGGCTATGGTAGAAATTTCAGTTGTTTTTAAAAGAGCTAAAGTAACCAGAAAGTTCAATTGCTGAACAGCCTATTTATCTTGTGATTCAGACATCATTTGAAGATAATGTTTCCTGGAATTGATGCATATCTGCGTATTTGCTGAGTCCAGGAGAGACCTTGTACTTTTTGTAAGAGGGCAATCAGCTAAGCACTACACTTCCTCTATCTGATCTGTTATCTTAGACACTAGGTTAAGAGTTTGGAATTTTTCAAGAAGTAAGTTTTAAAATGTAAAGTATTCTGAGGAATAAAATAAGTTGTTTTTCTCATTCATTCACTTTCTGAAGTCTTATGAATTAAATAGCTGACATTCCATTCCTTGCCATTCATGAAACTTCAGTTAGTAAGGATTTCTCCCTATGGGTTTACTCAGTGGAGGGTTTCTACATGAATAGTATTTAGTCACGTGTAGATGTGAATATCATTAGTATTGCAGTCCTCAAAGCTGATCCAGTACTGCACTGAAGCTAGTCATTCCAGGGCAAAATGATGAAAAACTGCGCATGCTACAAATAGTACCATGACACTATTTTAGATTCCCTTTATACTGCTGTGAATGACTTAATGGAGTGCAAAGAAAGAGGGGATCATTAACGAAATGGGAAATAGGTTTCCCCACCTGTAAAGTGGGGATAATCATTCTTACTTTTCCTGAAGAGTATTAATAGCTGCTAGAAAAATATGCCCTGGTTTTATAATTATTACTGTTAGAAGACAAGCAAAATGAAATGATTTATAATATGGTTTTAAATGGATATCCAGACTATGGAACAAATACTTTTTAGGGCTGTCTGAGCACAGTTTGAACACTAATTAACTGGATTAAAATCTGATTTAACTGAGAATTTAACTTGGACAAAGAATACTCTATTCCTTTAATTTTTTCTTGTGATTTTTATTTACCGGTTAGACAAAACTGATATATAAAGCTTAAATTAAATTGGTCTCTGGACCAATTCAAGCTGTAAAAGTAAGGTCATCTAGATCTGTTACCTGAATGTTGTCTGACCTGACTGTTTATGCGCATATACCCACACAGAAACTAGGGTGAAATCCTCAGTCTAGATTACTGTCCATCCCCTTTATAAACACATCTTTCACTGAGCTGTTAATTGTGAAGAAAAAGGAAGATTTTCAGCAGATTGAAGACCCCCATTTCAGTAAACGTGATTAAAGGATTGTTCACACTCTGGGAAAGGCTAAAGCATCTATGCATTAATCTTTACATAATAAAATCTATATAGGTGCAGAAAATACTAATGTATTTACTTGCCCTGTGCTGCAGTGCAGCCCACTTTGGCCTTGGAAGCTGTTTAACCATGGTATCATGATAGTATGCCTAAATTAGTAACCCCTGTGAGAGGCAGTAGGTCCAAAGTCACTCTGATGTGGCTGCAGGGCTTCTGACCTCCTTCTGGTCCCCCTTGAGACCAGGTGCTCTGAGGAAGGTGGTGGGGCACTTCTGCATCGGGCATCCCAACACCCACGTGACCTTGGACAGTTACTCTCTACTGATGCTTGGATGAGCTGTCCTCTAAGTGTTTCATGAGCAACAAATATGCAGTGCAACTGCTCCTTACTCATCATGGCATTTACCACAGGGATGTAAAACAACTGTTAAATAGGCAACCTGAGTATTTCTCGGGGTCTTAAAAGCTTGCCCTAAAGCATCTAAAAATGCTTTCAGGTTTCCTTGTTCCTTTTCCACTTTTGAAGTGCTGTATGAAAAAAGGTGTAGATCTTCATTCTTACTGACTGCAGTAGGCTTTGAAGTGGCCACGTTCTCCTCCGAAAGGTGTAAGTTCCCTCCTTTGCAGACTTCCCCTGGAGCTGAAAACACTCTGCATCTTCAGTGCCCTGAGACCTTATAATCATAGTAACTGCTTATTCATTATTGCATGAAAGCTCAAATATTTTGTTAACTTCAACAATTCTTGTATGAGTATGTATTTACGTGTACATACACATATGTACACATACACTCAGGAGCATAAGAAGTTCTGCATTGCTTTCTTAATTACTTTGGGATTTTGAACAAAAATCTTTAAATAGGTTTTTATTTTGGACTTTCCTCACCCAGAAAAGGAAATGAGAATGTTAAGCATATGATCTAAAGAATTACAAGGGAATTTGGAACTGCTGTTTTTACCATGTAAGGCCTGTGATTTACAGTATTCTAATCATGAAGTGCATTTTCAAATTACAGAAGGCTTTAGTGGGAGATGAGAGAGATTGAAGTAAAAGTGAAGCTGCAAAAATACACTGCTTTACTTAGTTTAGGTAATTTCCCAGTTTGTTTGAATTATATTGTAGTGTTCAAATCCAAATTGCGTTTGTGAATGTTATCATGTATTAATTCACATCATAGTTATTTGTGTAGTTATATTTACTGGCTTCGTAGCAAATTGCTTTTGGAGCAACCTAGTGATTAAAATACAGTTCCTGAAAAGCACTGTTCATTAAGCTTAGTGAATATCCTAGATGTGTTGACTTCAACTGATTAACTAGTTATTTGTATCACAGGAGAAAGAACTTTTAATTGAAACTGTCTAGAGAATACTCAGCTTGTGGCGTACTAACAGTTTACCCCAAAGAGACACCTATAGTAATATTTTAAAAATGCATGAATAATGATGAAAAATCGTATATCATCTAGCTATAAGTGAGATATTTCACTTGCTTGTTTAAAAAATACAATACTCTGAACTTTATAATTTGTGCTACAATGCTCTTTCACCATATGTTCTTGTTTATAGAAAACAAAGTATTGCTGAGTTTACTGCCTGATAGTCATACAGAATTAAATGGAAACTCTAGAATTAGGAATATTTCTGCAGTAGAGGTAAGAGGGACAGGGTAACAGTGACCCTTTGTAAGGAAGAATACGATACCTAGCTGGCTGTGGGCCCCAGCTGTAAACACAGTAGTCTGGTTTTCAGACTATTCCCACAAAAGATTGGACTTTTCTCTGGTTAGAATCCATGGGAATGTGGAGTCCTGGTTTACTGACATGACCCTAGGGACCCTGGCCAAGAGCTGAAGGGGACACACTTGGACCTGGTTTTCTGGAGAGTGTTGCTGTGATTGAAGCAAGGAAGAAGAGTCCCCTGGGAGACGTGGCACTATGCAGCAGTCAGAGTGACTGGGCTGGCTCAATGCAATGACCTGCCATGGTAACCTTCTGCTTTAAGTAGTCTCAAAGGCCACATCTGTATTAGTAAACGAAGAGTACTTGACAACAGCCCTGGATACGGTGGCCAAGGGGAGTGGGACAGCCCGCATCCCTGCAGCTAAACGCCTCCGAGGTGCCTCCTGGGAATGACTCTGGGAAACCTCAGCCTCTTGAACTGTGCCCAGAAACTATTTGGGAAATTGGTAGCTGGCAAAGAAGAAGTATGACAAGGACCATTCTAGCAATTTATTAGTACGTGTAATTGTGTTCCTGTGTCTGGGAAAGGTTCTGGGCTTTAGCTGAGCCAACTAGTGTAGGCACAGCCTACTTTCTTGGTAAAGGTGCTGCTTACTAGGAGCTGGTAAGTAGAGAAAGGAGGTGCTTTCACTCAATTTGTGTACCTGCATCTCAAATAGAAAGTAGATGGATGGATATGCTTAATTAAGCTTCTGCAAACACTGTCTGTCGTGGGGCTGTTTTCTGAGAATGTGATTCAATTCTGATTCAAAAGCAATGTAGCCATACTTACTGAGCCAATGGATGCAAGCTAATAAATTGTACTTATTAGGAGGATTGTCTTTAAATCATGGAGATTTTGAGGTAAAGAGCCTTACTGAAATGTATTGGGCTGATGCTTATGGCAAAATTTTGGTCTCTCTGAAGCCATTTTAACTCCAGTGGAAGTGGGGTTTGGCCCTGCTGCAACTTATTGTAATTAAACCTCTAATCTTCTAATGGAAGAGATTAAAGACAAAGGCTTTTATGTAAAGATTTTTTTTTTTTGTAACTGTAGTTTCCTGCTGTGAGGGTTCTGCAATTTAATTTAAGCATGAACTACCTCAGCCCTTTCTGAAATAGCAGCCTGACTGCAGTTTAGCTCTGGGATCCCTGTAGACAAGGCTCCCAGGAGAAAAGGCCTGAAATATCTTGAGGAAAGATTAAAAGCTTCAGTAATGTTCCATTAAACCTTGCTGCTTTTAAAATAAATGGACACTTCATTGCTGTAAGACATTTTACCTGTAGACATTCATTTGGTGTCTCATGTTTTTAAATGACTTTGCCCCCATATTGCAGTCGAACCTTAAGATATTACAGGAAAGAGGATTAAGGAGAAATACATATAATGACTGGTAAGATCAGTAATGATAAGCAGAATGACTCAAGCTCAAATTTTAATTTCATGTGATGCTTGATGTGGTTTCAGGATGTTATTGTTGTTGTTGCTTCATAGTATCAATTCATTAAAAGAATTAGATGTGGCCTGGAAACTAAAAACATCCCACCTATGTCTTTTAGAGATGGTCAGATTATAGTGTGTGGGTTTTTTAATAAGCACAAACGGATATGTGCTAAGTATTTTAATGGAAACCTGAAACCACAAACCGTTTTCCTGCCTGTATTTATAAGCAAAGCACTAAAACTTGGAATAGATTTAAAACTCCCAGATCTTTTGTTCTAACCTGATTCCTGGTTTAAATGAATTTAGGTGAATATATGGTTTTAACCTCAGGACTAAATCTAATACAGCAACCCTCAATTTCATCAATATTTGTGTTAATTATTAGTCCTCTGGTGGCAGGTTTAGACCCTTTTAAGTAATTAATATACAATTATTACAGGCAGCGTGAACCTGTATAACAAGGGGTGGGGGCTGTATTCCACAAAAAGTAAAAGCATGTTGTCTCAGTATTTTTAGTAATATGGAAAATAAGTAAAACTTGGAAGTCCCACTTCAGCTGTTGATCTGAAGCTTTGGGCTCATATGAGCCTGACATTCAGAAACAGGGATGATTGAAATTACAACAGGAGTTTTGCGGGACGTAATATACACCTGTATTACTGACTGTGTAGGCTCTCTTACAAAGCTTACTTCCGTATGTTTGAACCACTCAGGTAATATTCAGGAGTAATTTTTCATTTCTCTATATATTGTTTTTCTGAAGGCAGCAGTCAGGGTTTTTTTAAGTTTCAAGTAACTGATTTTGGGAAATGTGGAAGGCAATATCATTTCTGAAAACACTGAGGTCCTGTGACTACTTTCATTTTCCTCAGAAATTATTTCCAAAACCTTACCTAGTATTCTGTAAAGTCTTGCCCTCATTGTGGCAGGTTTGTGTCTGTCAACCATTGGGTTGTGGTTCCAGTGGGAAGGAACAGCTACAGAAAGCAGTAGTCACGGGCAAAGAGGTGATCTCAGAGATTGTAAAGGTCAGTCCCATGACAGAGTCCAATTAGCTGGGATGCAGTGTGCATTTGATGATTTTTAATGGGCAGTCAGTGCAGAGATTGGAGCCATGCTGTGATATGCTCGTGGTGGTCTCAGCTGGTGGGCAGTTGCACTTGTATCAGACAGAGGTTTCTCAGGAATACGCAGTTTCTTTCCCTTGCTTACGTGTTGCAGTAATCCAACACAGGAATCAAATATGCAGGTATTGACACCAGACAAACTGCCTCTAAAACTAATGAGTGAAGAGCTCTAGTAAGCCCACAAGTGGGAAAGAGCGGTGTGTTTGGATATCCAGTTACAAATGGACTTGAAAAGTTTTTAGGAGAAGCCCCTAATAGAAAGGGGCATTGTGCAGAAGGTAGTTGGAACCAGGTGTTTTCCACTTTGCACATACTCCCTTTACTGTTCCAGCTGTTGACCTCTGCTAGGCACTGAGCAACCTAAGAGATGGCTGTGCTTGTATATGATAAGAAAGCTGCTATCCACAGGTGGGTACAGACACTCAGTGATAAGAGAAAAAAAAGTATTTTTGCTCTTTAAGAAGAATCTGCCTTCCAGATAAGTGATGAAGGTCCATCTTTATCTATGAAGATAAAATCTTCATAGCAATAGCTGATGGACTGTGGTCTGGGGTCTGTGGGTAGGTGCTGTATCTAGCATTTTAACATACTTACATGCTTTTAAGATTATTTTTTTTAGAGCAGGGATGTACAATGGACTCATATTGACCTTTCTGAAGTCAGCCTTTCATTTGGCCTTTCATTTTCCTATGTTTTTCTTTTCTCTTAAAACTAAGACAAAATGTCGGAAGTGGAAATATTTATGAGAGCCATTTAGAGGTATAGAAGAATTCAGCTCAAATGAGTTGTGATTGAATAGTCTTCACAATTGTTGTAGCAGGGAAACTTAATACAGAGTTGCCATGGAGACCAGTTCTTTGGCCACTGGTCTAACACATTAAAGCCTTTTAGTTCAGCAATATGCTATTTGCAGATGATGCCGTACATGATATTAACAAGTGGTTTGCCTCCATTAAGAGGAAAATATCTCTAAAATTACAGCATTTCTCTTTAAAGAGGAGATATGCAAAACTCCTTGAAGTTATCTGAATAATCAGTGACCTGCATGATATCAGTTCATGAAAATACTGTGTTCATATAGGAGCGAAACACATTTATCACATCAAAACTTAGCCAGCCATCCCAGTCAGTGCTATTGAAATGTAAGTGAGATTGAATGGAGGCTGGCAAGGTGTAAGTCTGGCAAACCAACCTTCTTCCAAGTGAACTCTTTGCTCAGGTCTGGGGTGATCTGACCTTTTTTCCCATTAGCCTTATTCCAAGTAATTCTTCTTTTGAGTGCAGGGGTGCTCTGAATACCAGACTTGCCCTATACCATGAGAGTTCCTTTTCCCAACAAAGATTTATATTTATCACTGTTTAATTAAATCTTGTTTTTATAAATGGTATGCTATATTTTTACCATGTGACCATCACACACAATTCTGTAGAGCACATTTAATGGAATAAATGGAAGCACAGTAAACAGAAATACAGAAACTCAGCAGAGGTAAACCACTTAATAGCAGTGCCTGTAATGAATTTCCTAACTAACTAGCCCACTTCATAAACTGATAACATAGACAGAGACTTAGCTGTAAAGGCCCTTAATCAAGCAATGGGCAGAAACAAAATGAGAGGCAGAACTGTAGCTATCAAAACCCATTCTGGTCAGGCAAGAGCCTAGGGCGCTCCCTGTAATGGCCTATTTGCTGGCTAAGTCAATATTTCATTCCTGCAGTCCAGCTGGACTGGAATGCTAACATACAGACTTCCTCAATCCACCAACGCTGTTTGAAATAGAGCCTGAATAACACTGGAATTCTTTAACTTTTGCAGAGATTTAGCACGAGGCTTTCTGCAGAACAGCTATCAGGCACAGAGGTGACCCAGAGAGGCCAGAGTCTGGATCAGGACACACCGTTGTCATGTTATGCCATTATTTCACTGGTATCTTGTGTAACAGCATCCACACTAATTAGTATCTTTTAGGAAGAAAGATTTATTCTCCATGCAGAAATTGAGTCTCCAAATGTTACTCACTGTTGTGATACTTTTAGAAATGTCCTGTGATTCCTGGCACAGATTTTGGATTCAAGAGTTTGGGAAAGCACGTCAGTATCAGTATGAAATTTATATATATTCCAGTATCCACAGATCTTGCTGCTGTTACAGGGACAAAATTCGTAATGTGGTAAATGATCCAGCTATATGTTCTTCTTTCGTCAGTTAGTTTATTAAGGCTGTGTTTGGCACAAGACGGCTGTGGGTTAAGGATGTGCAGCAATGCCTTTGGAACTTCTCTTTGCAGAAGGATGTAGTCTTCCCTCTCTGGGAGCCATGTGGTTCAGCTCACCCCTCTTCCCACTATGCGGAGTGCTTTGTACAAGGGCCTCGTTTTAATTTTCATTTTCTGTGTTTGTCTGCAGTTCATTTAAAACCCAGCAAAATGTATAAGTAAATCAAAATGTTCTCTTCACTTTGTCCTACATTACACTGATTAATAGAACTAGTTTCAGTTCTTCACTAGTTTCAGTTTGTCACAAAACATCATTTTGCTCAAGTGAAACAAGAATGGGAGTCTGAGACTCACTGCCATGCATGAGGATTAACAAAGCAGTAATGTGAGACACCTACATTCAAATCTTGAGGTTGTGAATGATGTAGGGTGTAAAATTCTGGTATAAAATAAACAGATTGCATCTATGGATGATTTTTCAACAAATGTGAATAATATCATTTTTCAAAAAAATGTTTTTTTTTTTTACTATGGTCTGTCTTTGAAAGAAAGCAAGACTTTCAAAATCTTTAAACATGGGGAACAAACCCAGAGTGGTCACCTTCTACTCATCTCTAGTAATTGGCAATGAATTCCATTGCCATACTGACTTTTATTTTCCTAGTTACATAAAGTTTCTCTGAAATGCCCTGAAATTTTCCTTTATATTCCTTAATATAAATATAATTTATATCTGCAGGGGTGTATTCCCAGTAAGCAAAATATGCTAATACTCTGGGCTTTAAATTGGGCCTCAAAATATGGAGAAGTGATCTAGTTTTTCAATGAGGTCCTACTCTGAAAAAAATTCACAGAAAAATGGTCCATTGCTGCCATTGTGAGACACAAAGAGCAAAGAAATAAAATTTTTCCTTTGATACCCTTTTTCTTATCTGAAGTCTTCGATTCTAATAAAGGCGATATACTCATTTAAACATTACTGCATTAAACATGACTTCTAAAAAGACATGATACTTCTTATTTGTTAACATCTTTGGAATATGCCACAAGTCAGTAGTACTGCTGAATCAGTAGCAGTACAAAGATTTTAGTAACATGTGGAGAGAAATGAAGTTTGTGGTTGTAATTTGTCATGGAGCTGGATGGAAAAAATGCCTGGATGGTGTGTGGGCAAGACGAGAGCAAGGAGGATTAGAAGCAATGTATTGCTGCTCCTGCGGCTGCTACTGGAGGAGGATGGACCGGGAGGCTCTGCCTCCGCTGCAGCTGGCTGCAGCATTGCCCTAGGTGTCCCAAGGGCCTTGAGGAAAATGAGGTTTTGTCTTACTGCTGAACACATACAAATAGCAAAGGGAACTTCTGCTTCCCAGTGTCACTCCAGCTAACAGCCGAAAAAGAGGGTGTGCTTCAAAACTGGTGATTAGCTCTGGTTGCTCTTTACACAGCACTTAGTGCTGCAAAGGTCTATGACTCCCAGGAGGGACATCTCTGGTATCTTAATCAAAGAGATGTAACACAAGTGCCCAGCCCTCTGGATATTGGGGCCCAATCCTGCAAATTGCTGTGCACTTGCTGGGGAGCACTCAGCGCTTCCCTGACAACTGGCATCAATGATAGTCGGGGTGGCAAGGGGACCTCAGTAGCCCAAGGGACCTCAGTAGTCCCAAGAGGTGCTGAGCGACTGGCTGGATGGCTGCCTCTGTCTTCAGGCCCAAGGGAGTATTGAACAATTCAAACTACTGCAGGGAAGATCAAAACCTTCGGAATAGAAGAAATTATTCAGCTGCCTAGGAAAAAAGACAACCTTGAATGATTAAGAACTGTGTGTGAGAGAGAGAGATATTAATAATCACATGACTGAGCATAGTATCCGATACAATACATAATTCATGAACTCACAGAAAAGAATTATTCACCTCTCCTTGAAAAATAATTAAGAAAGATGCCTGGTGATGCTAAGAATTCACCAAAGTCCGTCATTCTGAAAGAGAATGAAAACATGTCTGTATTTGTATTCTACTAAAGCATTTCAAAATTCATATAAAAAGGGGAATGAAACACGATGTTTCAAATAACTATCAGTCTTCTATGTAATCATCAGAAAATTGGTTTCCAAAAAAAACCAGTTTCCAAAAAAATCTTAACTTACATGAGCAACAAAAGAAATAATGCAGCTATAAAGCAATCCACAGATCAGGCAAGAAAAATTCATGAAGTTTTCATGAAATAAAGCTTACATTTTTTGTTTTTTAAAAGAAGCTGAAGAGGTTCAGTATCTTGTCAGGAATGGTTGGCCAGTGCTGTGTTCCTTGTACTGAATTGCTTCGCCTCTTCCCAGAAGGACAAGAAACGTGTTTCCTTATCGGGTTATAAAACAATACTGGAAAATTTGCAATTGTAATTAATGGTGGCTGAGGTCAGTAGTTCAGTAATGTGAAAAGCTAAATTTGAGAGTTGTTGGAAGCATTTTGCAATGCACTTGCCCCAGAATATTTTCATTTTCTTCTGTGCCAAAACAAATCAATCTGAGAAAAGTGTCTCCCAGATTATATGCTGAATGAAATACAAAATTTGGAAGTATTAGGGATAAAACACAATGTTTTTCTTATTAGCTAAAACATTTCTTCTGTCCCAAATTTCAGTGTAATGCACCAACTATTTCAGAAAGCAAAACATACTGGTGTGATTCTATAGTCTTTGCAAGGGCCAAGCAAAAGAGAATCGCAAATGAGTCTGAACCACCCAGTGCTGGGAGAAGGTCCTTTCTTTGTAGACCATGCTTGCTACCAATGGGAATTTTGGGGCATTTTGCACCTGGTCAGGATTGCGTTATTTCAAGGAGAGGGGCTGTTCACCAGTACAGGCCATTCTCAGCCTGGGCATTTCAAATGGGACAATGCTCGGAGTGCAGTAGTCATCAGCTGTAGGATGATGTTCTGAGAGGTGCCTTTACAGGCAACTGAGATACGTGTATAAACATATGTGTGGGATGTTGGCCTTCCACGGGCAGCAAAACATCTCCCTCCAGCTCTGGAGGCACACTTATTAAATGGCAATGAAGCTTTCAGGCAATTAGCTCTTTTCTCACCAGTCAGTATCACAGGGGACAGGAGATTAAATGCAGTGTGTTCTTTGGGAAAGGGAGAGAAATATTTCACCTGCATGAAATTAAAATTTCCTAGGGATTTTTTTTTCCTAATATTTGTTCTAATAAGCTTGTTTCTGTGAATTTGTGCATGTGTGTTATTTCACAATAATAGTGGAGACTTGGTTATAGAACTCACCCAATTTATTTTATATGATAGCAGTTTAAATAACTGCTTCATTATGAAACAACAGATGAAGGTCTCCTTATCAATATCATGCAGATGAGATACTTAAGTGAATATAGGTAATACTCACAGAGGAATGGTATATGTGCTAAAGAGCAGGTGCTTTTTCTTTGAATTTATGGTTAATGAGAGACACCAAACATATGATGTTTGCCCTGCTAAGCATTGTTTGTCAAGAAAGAAAAGGTTACTAAATATTCACACACGCTCTAGCCTAGCTGTGTGAATACACAGAGGTCAAGACCGTTGTCTTAACAAAAGAGCACATCTCTTGTGGAGAGCAAAGACCAGCTCTAGTATTGTTGTATTTCCTCCTCATAATGGTAATTACTTTGCTTTGTCCGCTTTGCATTGCTTTTTCTGAATTTAACTAGATGAAAGCCTTCAGCCAGTAATGATAGCCAGCTTTCCGTTGGATCCCTGCCAACAACCTATAATTAAAGTGTTTTCTTGAGAGAGGACCACTGTATATAGTACCTATTGTGCATTATGTCCTTGGAACTTGACTGCAGTAATTGAAAAAAAATCTCCAATTTATACCTCTTTCTGTAGCTAGTCACCTCATGGGACTGTTGCAAGTGAAATTTTATAACTGTGTTTCATGGAAATGTAAAAATGGACATAATAAAATAACTTACAGTGAGTTAAGCTAACTAGAATGAAGGGACTAGTTCCAGAATAGAAGTGTTCACACACGGAATTATCAGGAGTACCTACTGAGTTTAAACGCACACCCAACATTAACCTTTTAAGTTTTCCGGCATAGATAAGATTTAAAAGTTCACGTCTTGTTTGCTATGTAAGTTAATGTTGCTGACCAAAAGGCTTTCATAGTGGCTTCAGTCAGAGACCTCTGAGAAGCTGCAGTATATGCTCAGCTCCCTCAGGCAAATGGAATAGCTTTTTGTTTACTAGGAGCCGAATCAGAAGAAATGATCATCCAGAGCCTGGGCCTTCATGGTAAAGCTGGAAAGATTTCCATGGCTGACAGTTGTGATGTGCACGGTTTTGATGACCTCCATTTTCTGCCAAAATGAGATATTCCTGGAAGTCAAGAATCAACCAGCACATAGCATTATTATTTGTCCTTAGATAGAAGAAAACAGTGCTTTTCAGGTACAAGGGTTATGAAAAAAGAAAAGCATAAAGGCTATGAATAAGAAAGTTGCCTTTTACATTAATTCCTACCAATCTTACTGTTGGTATTTTTTATTTTGGATATATGAAACAATACTGTTTGTATAGCTTAAGGGTAAATGGATTGGCTTACACTGCTTGTGCCAAAGAAATACCTGGGTTATTTATAACAACAATTACGTTAGGACCCCTACTTAGAAATTTTTCAGCAAGGTCTGAACATTCACTAAATTGCTGAGGTCAAAGGCCAAAAATATCCATAGAATACTGCTCCACACTTGGTATGCCTCAGTAGAGATGTTGCTATAATTAACTGCTACTGAAGCAGAAACTACTAAGTATTCATTACTTAGATCTTTTCCAAATGAAAGCTGGGAAATTTGATGCAGACTCTCTGTTTAAAACCTTAAACCTCTTTTTCTGTTTCTTATTTAAAGAAAGAAATTAAAAACAAATCTATCAAGTTACAGGATGTGTGCTTTAGAGTTGTGTACTTTATTTTTGTGTTATCTCAGCCAGACATCTGTGGTAAGACAGTTTAAACACCTTGCTTCTGGTGGCTTTCTGATCATCTTCATATCAAAGACGCAGAAGTGCAAAGTCAGACTATGCTTCAGGAACTGTAAGGAAACAGAAATTACTTTTTCAATGGGAAGAAGAATTCAGAAACTTTCTATACATTTTCTGAAGTGAGCAAGAGTTTTGAAAGAAGCACATTTTGATAAAACGCTTGGATGAAAGTGTGGCTGCATTTGCACTAACAAAGTCCAGCTTTTTACGTGGAATTTAAACACTGTTCCTTGCAATGTTACTATTGCAACGAACCTCAGTATACTGATGATCTACATAAAGTTGATACACATCATTGTTTGGGAATTTCTTAATGTTTTATAGAATCACAGAATCATAGAATGATTTGGGTTGGAAGAGACCTTAAAGACCATCTAGTTCCATCCCCCCTGCCATGGGCAGGGACACCTTCCACTTAGACCAGGTTGCTCAAAGCCCCATCCAATCGGGCCTTGAACACTTCCAGGGATGGGGCATCCACAACTTCTTGGGGCAATGTGTTGCAGTGCCTCACCACCCTCATAGTGAAGAATTTCTTCCTCATATCTAACTTAAATCTACCCTCTCTCAGTTTAAAGCCATTACTCCTTGTCCTATCACTACATGCCCTTGTAAAAAGTCCCTCTCCAGCTTTCTTGGGCCCCTCTTCCCTCCAGGACTTTATCCCATGGCACTCTACCAAGCAGATCCCTGAAGAGGCCAAAGTCTGCTCTCCTGAAGTCCAGGGTAGTGAGCTTGCTGTGTGCCCTCCTCAGTGCCCTAAGGATCTTGAACTCCACCATTTCATGGTCACTGCAGCCAAGGCTGCCCTTAAGCTTCACATTCCCCACCAGCCCTCCGTGTTGATGAGGTCCAGCATAGCACCTCTCCTCGTTGGCTCCTCTATCACTTGGAGAAGTGATCATCAATGCATTCCAAGAACCTCCTGGATTGCTTATGCCCTACTGTGTTGTCCCTCCAACAGATATTGGGGTGGTTGATGTCCCCTCCTGAGGACCAGGGCTTGTGAATGTGAGTCTGCTCCTACCGGTCTATAAAGGGCCTCATCTGCTCAGTCTTCCTGGTCAGGTGGCCTGTAGCAGACCTCCACTATAATGTCATCTGTCCCTGCCCTCCCTTTAATCCTGACCTATAAGCTCTGTTGGCTCCTAATCCATCCCCAGGTGGAGCTTCATGCACTCCAGCTGGTCACTAACATAGAGGGCGACACCCCCTCCTCCTCTCCCCTGCCTGTCCTTCCTAAAGAGTCTGTATCCTTCCATTCCAACACTCCAGTCCTAGCAGCCATCCCACCATGTCTCCATGATGCCCTGCAGGCATGTGCGTGTCTCTAACTCCTCTTGTTTATTCCCCATGCTACATGCGTTTGCATAGAGGCATTCAAGTTGGGCCCTGATGAAGCTGACTTACTGGCTGGCGTGGCTGGAATTCCTTTGTGCTGCTCTTCAGGTGCTCTCCTCCTGACCTGTGATCCCTCTCCAGGCTCTCGGCATCTTTTGCTGGCACTGGCATCAAACTGGTAGGAGTGGGATGGACTGAGGTTCCCTTCCTCTGGCAACTTTAGTTTAAAGCCCTCTTCACCAGCTTGGCAAGCCTATGATCAAAGATGCTCTTTCCCTTCTCTGACAGATGGACCCCATCAGCCCCCAGTAGACCAGGTTTCTCAAAGTGAGTGCCATGGTCTAAGCCAAACTCCTGGCAGTGGCACCAGTCCTGTAACAATCTGTTCATTAACCAGATTCGACTGGCCCTTTCAAACCCTTTCCCTTTGACCGGGAGGACTGATGAAAAAACTACCTGTGCTCCAGAGTCCCTTACCGCTGCTCCCAGGGCACTGTAATCCTTCTTGATACTCCTCAGACTGCTGCTGGCTATATCACTGGTGCCCATGTGGAACAACAACAGTGGATAATAGTCAGTGGACTGTATGAGGCTTCGGAGTCTCTCAGTGACATCCCTGATATGAGCCCCTGGTAAGCAGCACAACTCTCTAGACAGTGCATCAGGTTGGCAAATGTATGCCTTTGTACCTCTCAGAAGACAGTCGCCTACTACTATCACCTGTCACTTTTTCTTAGTTGCGCTGCTTATTATACGGGCAGCAGAATGGGCTGCCGTACTCAGCTCCAGCATCTCTCCTGGTGTGACGGGTCTTTCCTCTTCAGTTTGCAGAGTGATGAAGTGGTTCTATATACATGCGATTCATGCACATGCAAACTCTGCTGTGAATACTGTACTTGTCTTAATTTGCTTCAGTTTCTTTACTGTTGTGTTACATTAAAATTCAAAATGGTGGTGACATATGAATGATGTTAAACTCTGAGGATCTTTATTCACATGGAAGTTGCTTTAACATAGAATTGATTATTCTCTTGAGTAAATCAGGATTTCAAGTGTCATTGTGCTGAAAAAGTCTATTTAAATATAGGATCTGCCAACTTCCTATTTCTTTCCAGCAACAATGCCAAATAATCATAAATGATGGCAGAACTCTTCAGTTTATTAAAAAAAAAAAGTATCAGACAAATTAGTTTAAGACCTATGTAATTAGTATCTCCTGTATAACCCTCAGTAGGATGTTGTGCATTCCAGATTACATGGTCATCTAAGGAGTCACTAGGGCCAATAGTCTGGTTCCTTTGCCCAGAGGAAAAGTAGATCCAGGAAACAAGAAACTTGGAAGCAAAGCTAGAGAAGAAAGACATTCTGGAGTATGCTTTAAAAAAACCCCAAACACAAAAAACTTCAGTTGTTTATACAACTCAGAGTACATTATGAACTTATTCCTTCCGTGTGCCAAAACATATGGTAGATAACTTTCATGGGCAGCTAGAATCCTTGGACATATGAGGCCTTTAAAATCAGCAAAATTAGTTTTACAACAGAGGCTTTTCCTCGAGGTCCTCCCTTCTGCCAATTACAGATTCTGCAAGGCCAGCCTGTTCAATACACCACAAGCAGACGAGCTCACTGTCTTAACTTCTAATGCTCTGTCCAAATCACACGGCAGACTGCTGCCAGGCATAATCAGGTCTAAAATAACTCTGCTCCACAGGCCTCCACAGACTGGCTCTCTAGACTTCTTTAAGTATGGCTACTCATTTTCTTATTAAGGTAATTTCCTCTTTGTTATTACTAGTACAATGGGAGAGAAGACCAGAGATTTTCTCCCTCAACTGTAGATGGTGCATTGGGGTTAGGGGATCTGTCCCACATTTTTGAAGACCGAAAGATGGTGTTTAGATGTCTTTCCCCTTGGCTGAACTAATGCAATGCAAACCAGAGTGAAACATTTTGGAGTGAGTCCAACGTGTGTTTCCATGTATGGATGCAGTGCCTGAATCTAAAACTCATTCAGTTCATTCACTGAATGTATGATTTCTCTTTGCCCTTTCCTTCAAGCAAGTATTCACCAGTCTATAATCTCATTAGTTTCTTTTATACTAAATCATTATGCTTATTTAGTATTTTAACCAGCTGCTCATAGATTTCTGCTATGGTTATCAATTTTAGACTTCTATATTATAGTGACATAGTTAGAGGCCATTTCAGACAGCTTTTGTGTGATCTTTTTCCCAGCTAATAACTGTACCTGGGCTCATTACTTATCCAATTTTTTATCCTGTGTTTGTTTTACGGTTCATTTAACTGGATTTTTTTTTTTTTTTATTGTCCACAATCAGACACACTACTGAGTGCTTAAATAGGTTTTGCCCTCAGAAAAAAAAAAAAAATCCAAATAATTTCCTGGCAATCGGGTATCAGTACAAAGGTTTCTTTAATCCAGAGATATTAATGATATATAAGTTAAAGTTATCAAGTTTGGAAGTTCAAGATTCCCTCTGGAGATTACTATTTCAAAATTTTTCTAACTCCATATCACTGATCCAATGGAATTTGGAATTGAAATTTTTAAGTTCTTCAAAAGTAGTATCAAATGAAAGTGGTACAGGAATGAGACAGCATTTGCAAAATGTAAGTTTGATCCAATTCCAAGGAGAACATCTTGTTTTGCTCCAGATGTGTTTTAGTACTAATTGATTATTGTTTTAGCAGAAAACCTATTTAGAAGTGTTCCAAAATACAAAACTGACACTGAAACACAAACGGTATGGCATTGAGCTATACGGTGTTTTCTCTTTGTTTATCTTGCTGAAATTAAATACGGCCAGAAGGAGTGAGAAAGCTTCAGTGAATCTTATGCTAATGCTTTCCCAGAAAATGTTTTCTTTTCTCCCTAAATTATTGATTGAGCTATTAGAGGTCTGAAATAAAACTTTAATTAGTTGTTGGAGGCTTCACAAAGTATGACCTGCTGGAACATATGAATGGAGTTGAAAGAGAGCCATCCGGCTACAGGAATTGCAGCCAGCAGAACAAAACACTTAGATGGGCAGAAACTTAACATCTGTTGCAGATTTCTAGTGTTTTAGGCAAAGCGATTTTTAGCTGAAAGTTGACTGATGATTTTTAGTTGACTGCATTATGAAGTGTAACAAAATATATAAAATACAGTCTTGAATCACATGTACTGTCATTTTGAACTGGTAATTTCACATTGGAGTGTCCTTGTCTGTCCACAAGCTAAAATTCAACAGTGTGTGTTGCATGTGTCATGCAAACCAGTGCCCATTGTTGTCTGCTCCTGAGATTGCTATTTTCAGATGCTTTCCACTCCGTATTCTATAGCTTTGTCCTGGTTTTAGCTGGAATAGAGTTAATTTTCTTCCTAGTAGCAGGCATAGTGCTGTGTTTTGGATTTAGTAGGAGAAGAATGTTGATAACACACTGATGTTTTAGTTGTTGCTGAGTACTGCTCATGCTAGTCAAGGACTTGTCAGCTTCCCATGCTCTGCCAGGTGCACAAGAAACTGGGAGGGGGCACAGCCAGGACAGCTGACCCAAACTGCCCAAAGGGCTATTCCATACCATATGACGTCATGCTCAGTATATAAGCTGGGGGGGGGTTGGCCGGGGGGCACCAATTGCTGCTTGGGAACTGTCTGGGTATCAGTTGGCAGGTGGTGAGCAATTGCATTGTGCATCACTTGCTTTGTATATTATTATTATCATTATTATATTGTTATTATTATCATTACTATTTTACTTTATTTCAATTATTAAACTGTTCTTATGTCAACCCAGGAGTGTTTCTCACTCTTACTCCTCCGATTCTCTCCCCCATCCCACTGGGGCAGGGGGAGTGAGCGAGCGGCTGCGTGGTGCTGAGTTGCTGGCTGGGGCTAAACCACGACAAGCTTTTTGCTTGAGAGAGAGAGAGAAAAGTGGGCTGGAGTTTTGAAAGCAACAGAAAGAACTTACGTGCCTACCTGTCACTAAAACCCACTCCTGTAATATACTTGAAATAGAAAAATTTCCTACTTTATGTGAATTTAGATGACAGTGAGGCTCAATAATTCGACGATCTGTCATCTTGGTTGTCTACTTAGAAACATCTCTTTGCCCTATCCTACTTAAGTTTGTCATAGTTGCACTATGTGCACCCATCTCAGACTGTAGCATTGCTCTGGTGATTTCATTTCAGGATAAAAGCTTGGACTTAATTACTAGTATAATTGTTTCAGGAAAGGTGACTTTCAGCAGATGGGAAATTAACAGTATTATCAATTATCATGATTTTATTGCAGGATTTACAAAATTTGGGAAGGTTTATCAAGGATTCTGAAGTCAGATATATTGTCATATCCAAAATATCCCCCATTTTTTATTATTGTCATTAGGACTTAATATTTCCTCATCGAGTACAGGATTCCAGAAAACCCTGGTGAAAAGCTGAGAGCATGAAATCCTGTGTAATGATAATAAATCTTATGATAAGCAAGTAAGGGCTTATGTGACACTTCAACAAAAGGGGATGGGGGCTGCTTTTCTCCAGACAGGTAAAGGAAGACACAGATAAAAATAAAGCAATCCTCACTAATGATCTTGTAGTCTTCTGCTTTTCTCCCCAGTTGAGGTTGAGGTTAGTTTACAAAATGCAGGACACCAAAGAACAACAGGGGCAGCAGTGAGTGGTTAAGAGAATAGAAAGCTGCCCCATATGAAGCTTCAAGAGCAGTAACATGGGGAAAAAGTCTTGTTGAATGAAATAGGAAGACTCAAGAGAAATGAAGAATAGGAATCAGACCATGGTGGCACCAGAATGTTCGGAAAAAAACAGTATGCCACAGCAATAGGGCTGGCTGAATAGCAGGCTGTACAGTTCACAGATTTGTATTTTTTTTCTTTTTAATTTGGCTTAGTTTCAAATTGGATCAAATCCATTTTTTTAAGAAAAATTTCTTCAGAAAAAAAATTCCAGGAAAATGTTTTGGAAACACTGACATACGGTGTTTCCAAAACCACACATTTCCCCCTGACCCTACAGCTGCTAAATGGAGCTGGCATTCACAGAGCAGCTCCATGGGAAGGCAAGGTCTGTGGCTCGGCTTAGGGCTTTCTGGTTTTGGGTTAGCCACCACAGGCAGGCAACAAATAGTGGGTTTAAAATGAACTATGCGATGCTTTAGGTTAGGATTTATGTTAAAAATTATTTTTTTTTTATATGTATTGTACATGTGTTTATATAGCTTTTTTTTTATATATGTATACATTTATATATTTTTCTGGAAAAGTTTGTCTAAGAAGAGTTGTGGAATTGCTTGTAGAGGGTTTGTATGTGGTTTTTGACTTTTTCATGTCCCTGCATAGCAATTCTAAGCATAATAACTGCTGACTTGCTTTTGTTATTTTGCTTTTCACAACCCATTTTAAGAGAAATCCATAGGTCATCAAACATTTGCAACCCAAAGACTAAAAAAACCTGAAGTAGATAGATGACAGTCTGCAATATCTTCCACTCATATTTATTGTGCTTATTTGAGTTACCTGGGATATGTCAACGTAGCCTGGAAAGGTAATGGTTACTTTTTTCTGTAATGTTCCCTGTATCCTACTTTTTTGCAATCTTTCTTTAAACACTTCCTTTCCCAAAAAGTTTGGCTTCTTCAAGTCACTGCATGATTATACTTTTAAGATCCAGGAATAGAAACAACAGCCTTTTCCTTTCTTTTTTGTGGCATAGCAACTAAGCAACACAGTTTGAATTTTGAAATGTTAAGTGCCCAATACTCACACTTTCGTGATCTACTTGTACAGAAAAAAACCCCAAAAAACAAAAACCCCAACAACTTGCAAAAACATGGCTAGTTTAAAATGACAAATAAATTACAATCTGCTAGTGGATACCAGCATGTAGCAAAAGTATGAATAGCTCATGTCAATTATTTGCAATGAA
The DNA here is from genome assembly GCF_030463565.1 of Pelecanus crispus. Classification (NCBI taxonomy): domain Eukaryota; kingdom Metazoa; phylum Chordata; class Aves; order Pelecaniformes; family Pelecanidae; genus Pelecanus; species Pelecanus crispus. Next base: position 69,230,244 of record NC_134646.1, on the reverse strand, counting down.
TCATTCACTCAGACTAACAGTGAAAGAAAAAAAGAGTGAGAGATATGAAAGAATAGAAGTGGAAAAACACAGAAATTAGAGAAAATATAGAATGCTTAGATTTTTTTCTAGGTGTGAAATTATTTAGAGCTCTTATAAATATCAGCATGTATTTTTTTGATTAAAAGCTTTAGTGTGATTTGCTATCTGAAAAACTGTCTTTTACTTTAGCTAGCAAAAATCTTTTTGTTGCACATGAAACTTGCCGTTCTTAGCTGATCAGTGTTTCCAAAACATCTCCTGTATGTGCAGAATGCTTGTTTTGTGATTTGAAGTCTGAACAGTTAAAATTATTGGGAATCCAAAGAAGTTAAACTTCTGATATGACTTGATATATTTAGGAAAGTTTTCCGAGCTTTGTTGCTGTTTTCTATACATAATAAGGTTCTTAATTAGTATTTCATTGATTAGACTAGGTAACAAATAAGTTACATATTAGCTTTTCCAATGACTTAGCTGTAATGTAAGCTCTTGATAATGACTGAGGTATGTTTCCCTTGAACAATAGTGTCTTCGCTGGCAATGGAGGCCCAAATGCCAATGAAAGATGCTTCACAGCTCTCTCTGAAATGGGCTCAAGTATTTTTGTAATTAAAAAATTAAGACATGAAGATGAATTCCAAATTGCTACATTTTTGAAGACACAACTGACCCCAGATTTAGGATGCTTTCATTTAGATATTTATGGATGTCTTTATGCTTAGGAAGAGAACTTATTTTAATAGAAATTTTATAGCTTTAAAACATTCCTGCAGGCAAATTTCTGAGGTGAACAAGTACACAACTACACATAGGATTTTGCTCTCCCAATCTGAAAAATGTGTGAACAGTCAGTATTTATAAATGTATTCTTTTTGTATCTCCTTTTTTTGTTGTGTGTTTTTTTGGGGTTTTTTTTTTGTTTTTTTTTTTTTTTAGAATTGTCTCACTCTGTTCGAATAAATTTGGCTTACTGCTTGAAATTTGAGCTCTGTTTCTTTGTTACAGGACTGGTCATGACAGCCACAAGTTATTTCCTTAGATTTCTGGTGAGATAGATGTAAATCTTATAATCCAGTTTATGATGAATATGTTGGTAGGAAAGGAACAGTACCTTTATCCTACATATGTTTTTGAATGCATCTAATGAAAATTCACTTTTCTTGAGCATTCATACTGGGAATTCATGAAATTTTTTGAAAGCAAAACCATAAGAAACTAAAATGCATTTGAGACAAATTATTTACGATGCCAACCGAAATGAAGTTTAAATTAATAGCTAATGTCAACTACTAAATATAATTGTATTGAAATAACTTAAATGAGCAGATTCAAAGCATACGAGTTCTTCTTGTATTTCTGTGTATCTCTATACATAGGTAAATAGATATTAAGGAATTGAATATAGATTAGTTTTTAGGGTTTGATTCTACTTTTGACTGCCTTAATATTCACTTTAAAATATGTGATTCCTCTCTGTTTAGGGAACTCACTACAGTTTTAAGACCTACAAGCTCTTCTGCAACCCACTTTGCTCTATATGCTGAGAGACTTTGTACATTTTCAGCAGTTGGTCCTTTGCAATTTTTGCTTACTGAAATATAAAACTGAACAGTTAATCTTGCATAAATATTTATAGATAATAAAACTGGCATGTAATTCGATACTTTTCTCAATTTAAAGGAAAACATTTGGTGAACTCTTGGTTATATTAATTGTGAATAACTTGGCAGTGTTTCCATTTTTTAAGGTGTCAGTTTACAGTTGCATTGTAACATAATCTTATCCAAACTCTGTACAATCTGTTCCAAGGCTAGGGAGATTAAAGAACAGAAAAAAGAAGGGGAAAAATGTGTTTTCAATCAATAGCTAATATATACATGCAAGAGAGTTTATTTTTAGTTTTAAATGCACATTGTTATATTTGGAAATAGTTTAAAATGAAATGTTACAGTGTAAGAGCATGCAAAGATATCTCATTGCATTAAACAAATCATGCTCAAGGCCTCCATTTTCAGCGGTTCTCTTTTCTATAGTTTTACCCATCTTGTTCTGAAAAGTCTCTTGGTAGTACTTATTGTAGTAAGCTGGATTTTTGAGAATGCATTCAGGGAATTCTAGTTGGGCTATTTTACCCTAATATCCCCAAATACTACGTAGTATAATAAAACCTAATGTGATTAGAAGATGATTGTAGAGGTTGTGCTGTACTGAAGTTTGACATTAGTCTTACTGTGCTCTCACTCAACAGAGATACATGGCCTGGGACACAGTGATTAAAACCAAGGGAGAGCCTTCAACTGAACCAGAATCAGTCTTCCAACTGAAAGAATACTCCCTCATTGCCACTACAATTTGAGAAAAGGCAAAGCACGTAGACAGAATCATTGTCTTAGTTTCCCTCCTTTATCTGAAAAAGTTGTTACTCGTCATTCCTGGGTTGCTTAGGCAACTTACACATCCCCACATTCCAGACCTACTTCTTACTTGCGAGAGCAAGTTAGAGCCATATTTCTTTACTTGATAATATACTTTGCTGTTTTTTAAAGTTTTTTTTTTCCTGGCTGTTGCCATGGAAGCTGCCACTTAAGTTCTGTTATACTCCCTTAAACACCTGTTAATCCTCTGACCTTTTCTGCAGAACTGATCCCTTGATCACCCCCCGTGTTGGCAGAGAAACTAGAGAAAGATGGCAATATTCATTGTTGCAAGGTCTGCAGGGTTCCACCCCCCACACTTTTAATTATTTTGTGACTTTACATTGCAATAACATTGTCACTTAATTTCCTGGAGAGATGCTGCCTTGTTAGATTAAGGCAGATTTCTTTGTTTAAACTTGATTCTATTTCCACAGAGAACCTTTTCTCTCTTTCTTAAATCTTGAAGGTTACCTTAATGAATGCTTTGTCCTTGAGCATGAAAATGTTTTTGGCTAGTGATTTTTGAAATCAAGTTGGCTTGGCATACAGTAGGTCACTAAGGTACCGATATGAATTTAGTCTGTTATTGCTCATTCCCCTCTGATACATTTCCTCACACACTGGTGCCACCGATTGACCTGAATCAATTTATTTTCTCATTCAGGATATTTCTGGTCCTGAGATAAACACAGCACAAGTTCAAAGTACTGAAGCACTGCAAAGATGGCAAAAAAGAGAACAGTTTTTTAAAAAAAAACTGTCTACAGGTTACCCTGTTACCACATCTTCCCTGCCTTGAAGAGTCATCCTGCAAAACACTGTCATCATTGCCTTTCAGTAGGTCTTAGAAATCACAGCTACACATTTCAGTCTCACAGTAATATAACAATGACTCCAAAATATTACTTTCCATTGCCAAAATGAAGAATACCTGGTATCTAAAGTTTTTTATATCCATCTTTATTTACGTTCATCTTGACTGGATTCTCCTGATAATATCTACCTAATCCCTCCACTACTCAGTAGATTTACTTTGCAATCAGTGGAGCTAAAGTTCTTACTCTTTCTTTTTATGCCACCGTGTTAGGAAACCAATGGCTAGTGCCAGCTGCTGGGAGTAAGTTAACATTGCATTATGAGAGTAGTTTGTAACTTTAACTGCATTTACTTAAGTGCTGGTTGATATTCTGGGGTAATTAATAGATAAAAACCCTTTTAGATCTTTGGCTCAGTTTTCTTATTTTTAGTTTTTAGGATGTCTTGTCCAGGTGCTTACACATTTTCAAATAGTTGATTTTCTTTTAAGTGTAGTGCTAACTCAGAATTTCCTGGTATTAACAAATAAACATGGGAAGTAACCTTCCATTTTATATAGATGGAGAAACCAAGTTGCATCTCAAGTTTTGTACTGTTTGGGCCTCAGACTAATAATCCCTCTTAATATCAATATTGACTTTGTAATCTTAATTAAAAATAAATCTGTTTATGCTCTTTTGAATTTGTGTTTTTGTATACAGCTGTATAACTTTACACTATCTGTAGTGCACCTATAGCATATGGTGTTAAAACAAACACTGAGTACTAACCTTCCTTTCCCCTCTCTGGTCCTCCCAATCCCTCAGGTAGCCAGCAGCTGATAAATCTAGCTTCTAGGTTACCAGCAAACCAGATGGTAACACACAGAAAAAAAAAAAAGAGAAAAACATGTTTTTTCTGCACACACTTAATTACATTTTTGTATTGTTCGTTAGATAAGTTAACATGTGCTAAAACCACATTTCATTCCAGGAAAAAGATGCTGCTTTTCAAAATGTGACTAAAATACCTATAAGTGTTTTGAGATGTAAGTTCCTAACTGTTAAAACATGCTGTCATGCAATATAACAACATTTAATACATGCAACCATATAATTATGCATAATAACTAGTGATCATTGTGTACACTGATAGGAAGGATAAGGGAGGGGCTGTTGTGTATTTAGCTGGTCCTCTGCACCTGCAGAAAGCAGACAACTCTTCTCACTGTGGAGGAAACAAGATAATGACAGTATGATATTAAATGCAAACATTAATTCTTTGGAATAAAATACTAGGAAGAAGTCTATCAATTAAGGTTTGTTATTGTGAACAGCAAAATTATGTTGTGTGTCAGCTTAAAGACAAATAAAAGACTAGTGGAATGAAATCCTTAATTCTCTGTTTACCACATAGCTGCTAAATCCATTATTACTACTTTGGAGAAGATTTATATTGGCTATTTAAACTTCTGTTTGTGATAAACTGTCTCTATACATATTAAACTCTATTTGGGTTCTGAAGTAAATAATGAAACCGTCAGCCTGTGTGATCTAGTATTTTAGACTAAAAGAAAAACAAGACACTGTGAAAACATAATTGTACTAATACTGGGATTCTCAGCAGGTCTTATTAGCTCAGGCGTACTCCTGCATTAATGTAGCTAAATGGCTTTTGGGCATGAGGTGGCTTGGATCCAGCCAATTTGGAGTGTGGGTGGGTCTAGCCTACGGCTTTCTGCATCCAGCAGTATAAGCACACGCTAAGCTGATCAGTTATTTATCAAAAGCAACTTAATGTGTTTGGGAAAGATTACATTCTGCTGAAATATTTGTGCTAGCATAGGAACGCAGATACCTGCCATCTGGGGCTGATGAAAGCTGGTAAAGAGTGCTCCCAGAGATAGAAACCACTGCTTTCAGAGAAGGAAGCACCCCATAATGCCATAGCTGTCAAGAAACCAGTACGTGTCACCAACGTTTTCTCCATGACTTTCCTTAATAAAGGTCTTTGGAAGAAGAGTAGTTGGAAACTATTGTCTCTAACAAAATTTATCTGATCTTTAAATTATTAATGATATTGTGTCACTTCGTACTCTGAGCGTTGGACCAAGGTCTCAAGTAGAGATGATTCGACAGCACTGGTGGGCAGATTCCTTGTGGCATCTCAGAGGCCACTTCTGTTGGTTTCACAAGTAGAGCTGTCATGTGTTGATGTTAAAGTATAGCAGATACAGATATGGGATGGAGAAAGCCAGTCCTCGGTCCTCATAGTTAGACTTCAATCAGTCATGATTTCTAATCTTTCCTTTTTAAGGGAAACATGTCCCAGTGCCTTGTTAACAGATTAACTACTCTTTAGTAGTTAGTTTGGCTTCCTTACATACCAAACTATTTTAACAGGAAAATGGAGCCTATACTGTAGCACCAGCAATGGATAGTGCTAGCAATTTTTTGTAGTGGTTGCACTGTGACCTAATTGTCAGAGTAGCTCTCTGAACAGAGTCTTTCATTTCAGCATAGTACAGATAAGGCGGCAATGAACTTAAATGCACAGGTTAAATAAATGCTTTGAAAGTAAGGTCAGATGAAATTGGCTCCAGTCAAACACTGATATTGTAAGGTTAGCTTGGAGCAGAGGGTCTTACTGTAGTTACTGTTTAACATTTAGTCTGCTGAACATATATCAACAAGAGCATCAATAAGATAATTCCTTGTTTGCTGTTCAGCTCTGATTCCTGTGAATCCAGAATACCCCCACTGCAGCCAATTAAACTGCATGGGATTTAAATCAGTAACTATCAACAATGCAATCCTCACCCATTGTCATAGCCTGGATTGCTGTGATAGGTGCAGGGACACAGTACAAGAACGCTTCTATTGAACAGCCCATCTGCTTCTAATAAGGGATATATTAACAGTAATTAAATACAGTAGAATCAAGAACACAACTCATGTTCATATCATACTAGAACATTACTATACACTTAGCATTAATGTGCAATAATCATATTCACAAACTGACAATTCCAATCAGCATTGTAGAACTATACAATTAAAGCATCAGTGTAATTAGGAGCAAAGCTTTCTGATAGCCCACATTACAAATAAATGGCTATAAATTTGAATAATGTGCTCATCATGAAATTGGCTGTTAATCAGATCATAATCAGCATTATAGCCAATCATAAAAGAAATGGATCGTCTGGCTTAAGAACAAAACACTACCCTTCAGCTCATCTGCAGTCCAGGTTGTATGTCTGTGTGCTTATTATATCTTGGAGTTCTTGTTTCCTGAGCGTCTGATTTCCTCTGTCTATGATTTTGTGAGTTTTGTGTGCAGCTGAGATAATACATGTCAGAACTGGGTAAATGGAAGTGAGAAAGTAGTCACTCAGTCATTCTAAATCCATCAAAATGAAGAAAATGTAAAGAAGTACAAATGAAGGCTGTTGATATTGCAGATTTCTTTCCCTTCAGGAAAGCCATTTTCAACTGTGCAGATTTCCATTAGCGTAAACAGGGAGTTATTGGTGACATCAATTTCACGCTTACTGTTAACAGAATGTGTTCACAAATGGCTTGAGAGACATAAGTGTCACAGATGACTTCTGAAACTGTATTACTCCTCAAAGGAGAGTGGACATGCTTGCCTACTTTTTCCTAGGCATTATCTTCACCCATTGTGTGGTGAATTATGTTAGTTTCTTGGTCAGACTGGAAGCTGACCTTCCCAGCAAAACGTTTTCATCTGGACACATCAGCTGAGCTGGTTCACCCCAGAATCACCACAGCCCAAACAAATCAGGACAGGGAGGCAAGATGGGGCCACAGTTTTAGAGCAGCTTAAGCACACATTGAAACTCATTTTGAGGGTGGTCCTTTTGATGATTTCTGACTGGCGTGAAAGCCTCAGAAATCAGCTAGAGTAGTTTAATGGAGTGCAGTAGGCTTTGAATGGAAATAAACACCAGGTAGTTTCTCTGAGAGCTTTCAGTTGCATGTATAGAAGAAGATTGTAAGGCTTGCAACATCAAATGCTATTTTATTACAAATAAATAAATATTACCTATATAATAATGATGTCAGATTTTGACTGCTTGTTTATAACTAATGACCTGAAGACTAATTAACAATCTGGAAACTAATTCTCCTAGCTTCAAAGTGTGAATTAGTGCTTCAGGGTATTTATCTATTAATAGTATATTGTTGTTATACCTGTGATAATAAAAATTAAAAAATGATACTAATTTTGTAGAACAAAGATGTGTCTTTATTAGACCCACTTGGTACAGCTGCAAAAGATTTCTTTTAGTCATGTAAATCTTTCTTCCAAGTCTGAAATTGAAGGAATTTTTTTCAAGCTGAATATAGTTGAATAATTGCTTTTAGTTTAATGTAATTTCACTGAATAATTAGACAATCTGAGAGAAAAGGTGACTGGGTTAGTACCTGTGAAGCAAAGGGTAACATTTTCAAGCAGAGAAGTGATAAGACTATTGGCTGGGATGGGACAATAACCTAATAGGTTAAGCTGATTATTATGTTAGAGCAATTGTGAGGCCCCAGAAATCTCATTCCCTGGAAAAATCATGCAGCTATTGGAATTCAGTCCCAAGCACCTGAAGGGCAAATACATTAATCAAGAAACAACACAGATTTGCCAGGGCATATTATGCTTGACCAAACTGATTGCCTTCTTTAATGACATGCCTGGTTTTGTGCATGAGAGGAGAGTTGTGAATGTAATATATCTTGATTTTTATGATGTTTTGGACACCGTCTCCCACAGCATTTTTCTTTGTAAGCTGAGGAAGTGTGGGCTGGATGATGGGACTGTTAGAAGAAAATTGATTGGACCAACAAGTTTGAAGGGCAGTAATCCATGATTTGAGATCTGGCTGGTGGTCAGTAATGCCCATAATACCCTGGGCTTGGTATTGGGACTGATATAGTTCGATGACCTTCAACAGTGTTATGAATGATGACACAGATTTTACCCTCAGCAAGTCTGTGATGGGAAAGCAGCTGACTGAGAATGGCAATGCCTCAGTCTGAAGAGACTTGAATAAATCTGAGGACTGTGCCTACAGAAATCTTGTAAGCTTCAACATGACAAAGTAAAAAATTCTGTTTCAGGGGCAGAATAACTCTGCACAGACTGGGAAGTGACTGGCTGAGAGACTTGCAGAAAAGGGCCAGGATGTTACAGGTGATGTCAGGCTGTACAAGCCAACAGGATGCTCTCACTGGGAATAAATTGTGTAAACTGTGTACTGGGCTGAATTTTGAGCAGATGGCCACCAGACAGAAAACTTCTTATCCTCTTTACTTGTCATTGGCAAGGCCACTCAGGAAGAGTTCATCCCATTTGTGTCACTGAAATTCAAAAGATATAAAGAAATGGGAGATGATCCAATTGTTGGGCTACCAATATGCTCTGGTGCCTGGAGAACATCTCCGAAGAGAAGCTGAAGGCTCTGGGTTTGTTAGTGTGGTGGAAAGGAGACTAAGGGCCTACCTAACATCTGCTTACAACTACTTCAGGGGCAGATATGAAGATGATGGGGCCAGGCTCTTCTTGGTAGGACAGATAATGTAGCAAGGGCAATGGCCACATATGTATCTCAGACATTATGAAAAACATTTTTCACTAGCAGGGAGATGCAGCATTGGAACAAGTTTACCAGACAAGTTAGGACATGTCCATCCCTGGAATAATTTGAGGTTTGGCTAGACCAAGCCTTGGCCTACTTGATCAAGTGCTGGCTGTAGTTCTGCTTGGAGCAGGGTGTTGCACTAGATGAATCCCTGCCCAACAAGATAAATCTGTGCTTCTCAGCTTTACAGGCTGATGCTTCCATTTCAGACTTAAAGAAAGGATTTGCGTGCTGCAAAGCTTTGTCTGTTTCTTTTCCAATCACGTGAGCAAATAAAACATATCACTTCCACAGTCTTTCCTTTATTGATAAGTCTAAGCTTGTGCCTGCTATCATCAGTATCCTGTCACACCAAACCCCTCTTCCAACAGTTTCCTTTTTGATTACTGTCTTCTTTTGGGACTCATGTCATTCAGACTGTTGTTAATGGATATGAAACTGCAGTGGTTTCATCCAGTAGTTTATTCAGTTACTTCTAGTTTATACTGCTATAGATGATAACTGTAGAGATTTGCCCTGAGTTGATGAGGACTCAGTGTCAACATTAATGATGCCAGGGCTGCATAGATTTTATGGTCAAGCTTTCTATTACATAAGATTGCAAGATTATAATGAGGTTAGAATTCAACATTTTTGCTTTTTAAACTCTTGTGATACAGACCAGCAACTTGGAAGGCGATAATATTTTAGGTATGCTGGTGGAAATACTTTCTGTGTGTAAGCAATAGATTTATTTCTTCTACACTTCTGACAGTCACTACGTATTTAAAACTCTTGTTAGAAAGAGAGGAGATAAACCCCACCTATGCTCCTACTCTACCGCATACCTTATTATAAATCATTAATCTTTTGTAGAGACTGTATGTGATACATATCAAACACACTGTATGTGAAGTTTAACAGACAATCACTGTAAGTGACAGGAATATACACTATGACAAGACAAGGATGAAACTCATAGGAAAAGAGAGAAGTATATTCTGATGATCTCTTCCACAGATATTTTTTAAATTTATATTTAATATAATTATACAAAACAGTGAACTTTTTTCCTTCCTAGTTGTGTAATTTCAAGGCAATAAAAAGAAGCATAATAAGAACATATGGAACATGGACTTTCAAAAAGAAACAGTTGGCAAAACCGTTCTTCAGATTGCTGTCAGAATATCAGCCTTTCGGCAAGCTTGGAGTAGAACAGATGGGAAAAGTCAAAACTGGTAATAGTTTTCCACGCTTAACACACAAGAGCAAGTTAACAGTCTAATTCATCCTTGGCATAAGATAATTGCCTTTTCCTATTTTGTTTTGATGGTATTTACAGCCAGGGTCTTTTTGTTCTCTCTATTTCTATACTAGGGCCAGAAAGTCACTATAGATTATACGTATGTGCTGAGGTTTACGCACTAGACCATGAAGACAGGTAGGACATGAGGTCTACCTGTCAGTGGAGCACTGGACTCTATTTCATCCACGCTGCTTGAAATGAAAGCAATGTGATGAATGGGAATGGGATGAATGGCTGTGCCGTGCTCCAGGACCTGTTTCCACAGGGTGCATAGCTTTGACATCGTTCATTTTAACAACCTGGATAATCCCTTTGATTTCAGAAGTATTTTTCTTAGGACTTCAGTGGGACTTTGCATGGACTAAAAGCTATACATATGCTTCAGTTTCTTGGGGCTTGTGCATTACTGGAATGATGATGTATCTCGATATTGAAGTGACTTTACAGGTTCTCAGCACTTTGCAAATATAACTTGAATATATTTAACCTTAAAAATAACGACACAGTTGCTACTTGCTGAGATATAGCTAATATCATACCACAGCAGATACAGGACTAGGTTTTGGGTTCCTGGGATAGGGCAGAATCTGTTCTCTGTACACATTTAAATGCTAAAACAAAGGCCAGACAAACAGCCCCGTTTTTTGATCTCTTCAGTGACTGTACCAAATTTTCACCTGAATAACAAGCAATAGGCTGGTTTGCATATTGTGGAAATATTACTCAGGTGAACTGTGCATTCTAGAGGATTGCAAGTCTTCACCTACAGACAACTTATGTGTGAGACACAAATGTCATTCATGTTTTGCATTCAGGTTTAAAATGTTGAAAGCATGCGGTCTCTCCATATACTGGTATCTGCTATACCATGCCTTAAAGTGGGTAGTGTAAGAGAAGTGGGTGACGAGAGCTGTGAAGCTGATTGCTTATGCAATACCACAGATTAGGATCAGTCCAAACAAGAGACAATAATGATAAACTTTGCAAAATATCACTTTGCAATTCAGTTTCTGGTAACTTGTGTCCAAAATAATTTAAGGAGTCAAATGTGGCTTCCCATCTCAGAAGTAGACAGATGAAGTCTTTGAGGGACAGCTGAAGATTTGACTGCCTTGCAAGGTTCCCAAGGTCCACCTTTGCAGTGATGTCAATGGAAGCTGGGATAATGAGTATCTTATAAAATTAGGCATTCTTGGATAGATGAAAGCCTTTGGGACTAAAGATAGCTTTCAGGATAGCGGATATTATGATAACCAGTCAGCAATCGGGGTCATTGTGAAAGATGTCTTCTACTCACTTATTTCACAGCAGCCTAGAATTTATGTAATTTGAAGGCCAGTCTTCCCTTGTACCTTTGCTTGACCTTGATGCTACTGTTCCTAAGAAGAACATTTTTCAAACTCGTCAACATGCATGGGTTTGATACCTACTTTTATAAATTTTACACTTGGAAGGTAAGAATTCCTTCCTATAATCCTAGGATAATGTAGCACAGTCCAACATAATTTTCTGAGTGAATTTTTGAAGAAATAAAATCACTTTTAGTGGAATAGCACTTGAACAGCATTAAACTTATGTATGAAATTTGAACTTAATGAATGCACATAGAAACTGCACAATTCCATTTGTTTGCTCCTTTTGAATTATCTTTTCCCCCAAATATTGGAGTCTTGTTAAATGGTTGTAGAGATACATGCAGAGTAATAGAGCCAAAGCTGTTGAGCTTTATTAAAACTTGGATCATGAGTCTTATACTATCAGCTTAGTAAATTTTAAAACACTTGATTATAACAACTAAAAGGATAGTGTATATTACAAGCCTTATTAATTTTGAAGTGGTAGAAAGACTGGGTATTCAGGAGCAGTTAGGATGAGAAAATGAAAATACTTAAGCAATATAGTTTAATATTTATTATCTCAGAACAGAAATGAGATTTCAACGAATGCACTGTTCTACATTTACGCATATGCCTTCTGGTTTGAGCCTTTCTACCATGGTGGCTTATATGATGTTTACAGGCTTATGTGAGGAGAAAGTATTTTTAGGAGAAAGAGGGAGAGGAGGAAATATGATGTTGTCTTTTTTGCTTTTCTCTTGGTAAAGGGAGTTGTTGAATTAACTGATAATTTGTCTGAGCCAGAGATCATTAATTTTGATTTTTATACCTGTATGAGAGTACACAGAATGCCGTATTAAAGGTAGAAGGTAATTGATAAGAATTTCTTAGTGTTCTTCCTGGCATTGTTCTATTTCTTCCTGTGATAACTCTGAGGACAGTTAGATTTGACACAACTTCTAATCACTTCCCATTGGAAGCCCTTATGAAGCAGCACTAGCTCTACACGCTGTGTAGCTGTAACCATCAAAACATCTAATTTGAACAAGTAGATAATACGTCAGTTCAACGCATAACATCTTCTGCACTCCCTCTGCTTATGTTCTTTTCTCAGATGTCTGTGGAATCAGCAGGTATGCTGTGGTTGCTATGAATATTGTGGTGCAACCTGAAAAAATAAAGACCATATCCGCTTCCTTCTCTACCTTGCTCTGTTGCTGTGTCACATAGCTTTTAAAATTTTCCTGTCAGAGCGATGTTATATGGCCAATTATGATGTACATCCTAGGAAAAAAGATCAGTAGGACTAGGCAAAAATTAGCTCAATACATCTTTCCAAGTAATTTCTACTAAACAGGTTGAATTTCAGAAATGCCATTTAGCAGGTAAATATTAAAAGATTTTATGAGAAATCTGTGATTTTGCAAACATGAATAGTTGTAATGTCATCCTAAAGAAATAAGGCCACGTAGCAATGTGTAAATTGAAGAAGGAAACTCAGAAGCTGGTAGCTTTGTGAAACAACTAAGAACATATTACAACATGCTCTTAGGGAGGGTTCACGCTTTATCTGAGCTTGACCTTGAAAACGAAGTGATTCAAACTGTTCCAGCATTTCTAAAAGACATAAAAGGAAAACACAGATCAATAAGAGCCAAAATATGCTTAACTAGCTAAGTTTCTAATGCTATGTTTACTTAATATTTTACACTATGCTTGGTTCTTTTGGTAACATTTTACTTAGTTTACTGTTCCATTACTGTGTAGACATTTTTTTTGTAATTTATTTAACTGAGAAGCTCTTGCAAAGTACATGAGCAATAATTTGCTAAACAGTCCCAGAAAAATAATTCTCAAAATATTCCAGTGCCCAAAGTGTGGTTGCTGAAATGGATGTAGGAACAAATGGAATTCTCTGATTTTATACATCAAAGTCAGACTTGAGGTGTGGAAAAAAAAATCTAAATACTCTGCATGACTACTTAAATGATAGGAATTGTTTTTCCTGTTTTTCCTTTGGAGTTTGAAGATAAAAATACCTTTAATTCACGCTGGAAGCAACTGTAACAGCAACTGTGCACAAACCGGTTCATGCGTTTAGACCTTCCGATGACATTTCAAACTCTTGCATTTTAACTCAGTTTCTTGTAGAACAAACTGAAATGAACAGATCTCAAAGGAAATGAAATATTAACGGAAAAAATAGATCTGTGCCAGATGATAACATAGGCCACAGAACAGGTAAGTTAATAATTGACAAAAGAGTCATTTCGTTAACACACTGAATCATATAGAGTGTACGGTTGTTAAAAAGGAAATGTTCTAGTTTCAGGCAGTACTGACAGATGACCTTAGTACTATTAATTTAAAAAATGAAATTAGGTAGATCTGTAACAAGAGTCCATTAATGAATTAAGTATCCAGAAGTTAATATTGAATGAAAACCACTGAGAAATATTGGGTTTTTTTCTTTTTTTGCCACAGCTTTTGAGATTTGATACAAATTATTGATATAATTTATTGTCTTGGTGATTGGTGAGGCAACATTTGGAAAAAACAGGTAGAAAACCAGGATCTATTTTCGGATATGCTGGAGGCTTACTTGTTCTGAAAGATAAGAAATGAATTTTCTGTACATAAAATGAGCCTAATACAAGGTCTTGTAGACCACTTCAGTGCTATTAAACATTTGCAAAATTTATCTGGTCTTATGTTGATCCTATAAAATGGGGTTAGTTCTGGTCTTAATGAGGATCACCCATCTGGATAGATTCATTTCAGGTGTTGTTACAGCATAATCACTTGCTAAAGAGGAGGCTTGAATTCTTTAGGTAATTTCCATCATGTATATGTTTTATTTTGTTCTGCAGTAATTGAAAACATTAGTTATTCAGTGCCAATTTTAGGTCAATAAAGATCCTTCCTGAATGTCCACTTTTTGTCTTAACAGTATTTGCTGTTGTGTGGCCATAGCCCTTGTAATAAGAACTGCTAAAGGTATTACATTCTATAGTAATACAGCACAAATGAGTGTAGTCATTACTTCTTAAGAAAAGATACTGGCTTTTGCAATATCCCCACCACCAACCTCAACTGTTTTCTCCCTTCAATATCACCTGCAGTATCATCTATTTGCCTTCACCAGGAAGGGCTCTTCTGTTTGTAAATTTAATTTTGGATTGTCATTTACTCTAAGAATCTGTTTACTCATTTAGTCTGAAAATTTCTTTAACTGTGGCTGGTTTTAAGATCACGGCAGCCATACAAGTGGCCTAAAATGCAAACATTCTTGCCAGATCAACAGGACTCAAGTCTCTCCATGTAATTAGAACGGAAATGGGCAAATACTCATATTTGTATTGCTGTGATACCTTCTATGGGGACTGCATCAAAGGTGACAACTGGCAATGCATAGATGGGTTGCAGCTCCTCCTTATACTAAGGACAGAGCAAATCATGATCAAGCCGAATCGTTTTGACTCTGTCCTGGTTTTGTCTGGGATAGAGTTAATTTTCTTCCTAGTAGCAGGCACAGTGCTGTGTTTTGGATTTAGTAGGAGAAGAATGTCGATAACACGCTGATGTTTTAGTTGTTGCTAAGTACTGCTTATGCTAGTCAAGGACTTTTCAGCTTCCCATGCTCTGCCAGGTGCACAAGAAACTGGGAGGGGGCACAGCCAGAATAGTTGATCCAAACTGACCAAAGGGCTATTCCATACCATATGGCGTCATGCTCAGTATATAACTGGGGGGGCTGTTGGCTGGGGAGCAGCAATCGCTGCTTGGGAACTGTCTGGGTATCGGTTGTCGGGTGGTGAGCAATTGCATTGTGCATCACTTGCTTTGTATATTATTATTATCATTATTATATTGTTATTATTATCATTACTATTTTACTTTATTTCAATTATTAAACTGTTCTTATGTCAACCCAGGAGTGTTTCTCACTCTTACTCCTCCAATTCTCTCCCCCATCCCATCGGGGTAGGGGGAGTGAGCGAGCGGCTGCGTGGTGCTGAGTTGCTGGCTGGGGCTAAACCACGACAGACTCTTTCAGTTTTAGTTCAGTGTATGATTCAACCTTTTCTCTTCAGAAAAGCTGAAAAGATTTCCATTTTGTTATCTTCTCCTTAATGGAGGGACTTAATGGGACTATTGGACGTTTTTTTGGGTAGTGATGTCTGAGAAAAAGCTCTTCATGTTTTTATTACAATGTTTACAAAAAAGCAAGAAAACCAAGTGTGCTTAAGAAAGGTCTTAACTCTTCTCATTTAATAAGTTTGGTGACTGGAACAATGTAAATTCTGATCTTTGAATTTTCTTTCAAAAGACCTTTTCCTCTATTGGATTTCTTTTAGATGATTGAAGAATTACTAGAGACACTATGAATCCTTCATGGGAAATGATTATCCTCTACCTTAGGGTGAATGAGAAAGGCTTTATTTCTTCTTTAACTTACTTGGCTGAGAAGCAAGCAATTTTTCTAGTACAAGACTCTTAGCAGAATTCTGTCACCTGAAGTTATCTTCACAGATCAACAGTAGCCTTGATAGATCTATAGTTCAAATAATAAGCTTAATGTGTTGATTTGGGCCTTTGATTGACACTTAATACCTGTGTGAAATGTTTGTTCTTTGAAACTTTATCTGAGCTTTAAGATTTGAGGAAAAGCATGTAATAGAGGGATATGCTCTAAAACTACAGACATGGTTGACTAAAAGTAATTTTTGCCTTGCTTACTTTCTTAGTAACAAAAAAAGGGGTGGTCTTAAAAAAGGGGTGGAGGACCCCATGCTGGAGCAGGTGGATGCTTGAAGGAGGCTGTGGGAAGCCCATGCTGGAGCAGGCTGCTGTTGGGACCTGTGACCCCATGGAGAAAGGAGCCCGTGCTGGAGCAGGTTTTCTGGCAGGACTTGTGACCCTGTGGAAAGGGCCCACGCTGGAGCAGTTCATGAAGAACTGCAGCCGGTGGGAAGGATGCATGTTGGAGAAGTTCATGGAGAGCTGTGTCCCATGGGTGAGACCCCACACTGGAGCAGGGGAAGAGATTGAGGAAGAAGCAGCGGCAGGGACAATGCATAATGAACTGTCTGCAACCCCCATTCCCCATCCCCCTGAGCCGCTGGGGGAGGAGGTAGAGAAAATCGGAAGTGAAGTTGAGCCCGGGAAGAAGGGAGGGGTGGGGGGAAGGTGTTTTAAGATTTGGTTTTATTTCTCATTACCCTACTCTGACTTTTGATTGGTAATAAATTAAACTGATTTCCCCAAGTTGAGTCTGTTTTGACCGTGATGGTAGTTGCTGAGTGGTATCCCTGTCCTTATCTTGACCTACGAGCCTGTTGTCATGTTTTTCTCCCCTGTCCAGCTGAGGAGGGGAGTAATAGCGTGGCTTGGTGGGCATCTGGCATCCAGCCAAGGTCAACCCACCACAGTACAGCAGCAACAAATGGAAGAACAAGGAAATGTCCTTGTGAAAAAGGACATGAAAACGGCTGAAGTGCTCCATATTGATTTTTACATGTAAAGTTGGCTTTCGGGCCTTCCATGTCCCTGTGGCAGACTGGCAGACTCTGGGAGGGTGAAGTATTACCCATGCTAGAGGAAAATCAAGTTAGGGACCACTTCAGCAAAAAGAAAAGGAAGAGGCTCAATGGCTCAATGGATGTAAGTTGTAGCATGGAAAGTTCTAATTAGATATGAGGGAAAAAACCTGTCGCATTGAGCTTGTTCAAACACTGGAGCAGATTGTCTTCAGACACATCCAAAACTCACCTGGACACCTTGGCAACCTGGTCAAACTGCAAAACTGGATCAAGCTATGATCCTGCATGGCCAGCTCAGGCTAGACATCAGTTAGGAGCTTTCTGTTTCATTCTGCTGTCAAGCAGTTCAGAGTAGCTGCTAGATTTTTTTCTGTTTGAGAGAAAAGACCTTGTGGGAGAAGGCGATGAGGGCAAGAATCTTAGTGAGACTGGAAGGAGAGTCTGTAGTGAGAGCAAGCAAGAGAATCAATTAGCTGCCAGGGTGGGATCAGACACTGGAACAGTTTTGGGAAAAGAGACACAGTGACGCACTCGTCTGGTCCCCATAGCATGGTGTGCTGAGGAAGGTGTTGGGACTAGGGAGGAATAATATGTGATCAAGTAATTAAAAATCTATCTTAACACCTATTCAAAAAGGAGGTGAAATGAATTTTTCATATGAATCTAATTCTGGAAATTTTAATTGTTTGTTCAGTGCTGCAGCTTTATTTTTCTTTTAACATACTTTGTGTGCATGTCTCATTTGAAGTATTCTTCAACATACTGAAAGGTTATTTTAAATTATTTTTAATTCAAATTAAAGCAGAGCTGAGTTGAGGGTCTGTTTTCAATTGAAGGGGAGTAAAAGATAGTAAACAGATCTAATTTAAATATACATTTTAGTGGAACTGCTTTCCTGGTAAGGATTATTTCACACATTACCATTCCCCTGAACTTTTAAAAATAACATAAACAGACAAACCACACAGTAAGGGAAATTTGCCCTTAAAAATAAGCAAAAAATCTTTCCTCAGCAGGCTTGCAAAAATGGTATTTAAAAACCTCACTTCTTCCCCACTATTTTAAAGGCTAAAACACCGGTCACAGATCTCTTTCTGATCATTTATGAGCTAATTACTGCACTTTGTACTGAAATAGCTCTCTGGGATTAAAAATTCTGGTTGCAGCTGTGGAAAGAGAAATTCAGAATATTAATGAAGCAAAGATTTTTGTTATCTTGAATATTTTTATTCAGTTTTTTGTATTCTATCCTTTTCCAGTATAAACTGCAAGAGCAACAAAAAAACCTGAGAACTGTTATTTGATTTTTTTTTTAAACTTTCGTAACAGAGAGAGGAGAAAGATATATACTTTATATTATTGCATGTTAATTACAACTTCACCACCTTAATGTCATTGGAATAATAGGAAGGTATAAGTGGGGAACAGCAGAAGAGGACAAAAGCTCTGCAAAACTGAGACCAACTTTTCATTAAGTGATATTTTGTCCTTTTTAAGAGTTCAAGAAGTAATGCAAATTAAGAAAATGATTTTAAAAGATATGCAAAAAATTAAACTAATTTCTTTTTTTCCTGCTTAAGTATAATAAGTACTTATTGGGTCAACATTGCTACCTAAAATCTCTGGACATTTGTATTTTTTTTGGTATGTGTGCCTGTGCAGAGCCAATGTGCCTGGGGCTTTAGGCTTCCAGTGCTAGACTTCAGTCTCGGCAACCATCCACGTGCGAAGTAACAATCTGCCTTCAACTGGAGATGCTGCTGAGACACCTTGATTAAAACTGGTGGAATACAGCTAAGCTACCTTGCAGGAAAAAGTAGACTAATCTACTATTAGATCTAATCTACTATTAGACCAATCTACTATAAGAAATCTAATATTTCCACAGAACCTTATTCCTGTGGTAGAGGAACTTCTTCCTCTCAGCACCACGACTCATCCCTGTGGCATTTGACTTACAGCTGATTTATGAATTGGCAAATTAATACATGTATGGTCTGACCAGGCACTTCTTCCAGGTGCAGGAGCAGGCAGGAGCAGGTTGGCCTGTCAGCGCAGGTCCTGTTGCCAGCAAAGCCTTTTCCTGGGACCCTCTCAGACCAGGGTAGGAGCAGGCTCCACGCCGGCTGATCTCTTGCATGCCACATCCTGGCTGTGGCAGTAGTTTGAGCACTGCGCTGCAGACAACCCCCTAGTTCCTAAAACATTTTTCTCTTAAAAGTGGAATGAAATTGCCACTAGACTGCTTTTTACTTCTGTCACTTGACTTAAAAGAAAGCTTTCTAAAAACATACTTTTCAAAGGGTAAAAAGGAAAAAGAACATTATTTCAAATTTGTGACTCACAGTGTTATTGGTGTGAGTCTTAAACTGTCAATAAACTCAGGATGACAAAAATAGTTCAGGATTTGTTGATAATGTAAAATATTTCTGGAGGAAATAAACATATTTGAAAGGCCATTATTTTTTCTCTCCAATGTTTTCTTAAAAAGAAAAAGGAAGAAGTATTTTAATGGCATTAACTATTACAGTTTCACTTGGGAATCTCAGCTTTTCCTCTAGGAATAGGCTTCCATGAGGTGCAGTGTTTTGCCTGCTCAAAGCATATAATTTCTCTGGATCTCTTTGGGCTTTTAATATTGACAGAAATGAGATGGGCTGAGCCAGCATTATGTAATGGAATACAACCGAATAGCACAACTAGCCCAGGAAAAGTGTTTTGAGCAGCTGGACTACATGCTTGCAGAACGCTTCCCCATTGTGCGGCCACAGAGTGTTACACATCAAAAGTTAAAAAATAGAGGCCTTGTCCATGCATGCAGTTATTAGAAAAATCACAGAAACAGTTTAACCACAGCACTCTGATTAAACATGAATCAAGCAAAACGGTTTAAAAACTGCTTTGGAATGTCATTTTTCCAGAGTAAAGCACTTTTTGCATGCATTTAACTTTACTATGAATACTCCCATTGATTCCAGTGGGACTGCTCTCAGAAATAAATTAAACACTTGTAAAAGTGCGCAAGATTAGCCCTTTCCCAGTGGAATTATTTTGAATATATATTGGCTCAATAGGGATGGGATTAGGTCTAATTTATCTAAGAAGTATTTCTCAGATAAGGTGGTACATAGGAGTGTATTTCTAAACATAGAATTCTGACACTCTAAACTTCAGTCTAAATTTGGGATAGGTGTGAATCCCCATGGTGTTTCAAAGACTCCACAGATCTGGTGTCCTGAATGTTAGATTCAGATCCTGAATGATTTAAGATGTAGTGATGATCAGGCTGTAGTTCCATTATTTGGGATATGAGAGCTTTGGAAGCAATGCTATTTTAAGGAAGACCTGCCTCTCTCCATCATATTATTGTGTGTATATGCACAGGTATCTACATGTATCTCTATATAAATATGTATATATGGATGGATTAATTAATTTTTTTGACTTGGAGAACAGGCCACAGCTTCTCCATTCTAGAATTACTGTTTCAGTCCTACCATGCCTAGCTTTAAGGGGCCTGAGCCCAGGGGTGAAACCATAACATTTAGTGAAGAGCCTCAAGCCTCTAGAAGGTGGGAGAGTTGGATGGTTAGGATCCTAATGTGTAAGACCCACTGATAGGACCATACCAATGTCACCCATTGTGAAATGGAAAGGAGAAGGGTTTCTGCATTTAGTTGGAGGCAAGCCTTTTAGTGAAAGAATAGTAGTAGAACATGCAATGTCAAAAGAGAAAATAAATTGTTTTAGGGCGAACTGCTTAATAACTCAGCCCAGAGCAGAGAATCAGGTAATAATAACTTATCATCTACAACTTTTAGATATAAAGAACAGAAAAAGTGAATGTGATTTCAAGTGTTTTATGGAAATACACTAAAAGGATATTAGAAAGAAAATGAACCAGTAGAAGAAAAAATGTTTCTGCATACTCTGCAATAGGCCTTTAAGAAGCAAAGAAAAGCAAAAGTGGCATGGCAGTAATTAAAAATACATAGCACTGTCTTTCTCTGTAAAGCATTGTCATCAGAGTCAGTGAAAGTCTGTACAGGGATCAGTGACAATTTGTGACTTTTGAGGAACAAGAAATACCTTTAAATATCCTGTGTCTGCTGATAAAAATCAGGTAAGGGGATACTTAGCAACTAGTACCTGTTCTCTTTCCTGGCAGACAGAGGGGCAGAATTTCTAGGTACTATCTGCTGTCAGTTTGATTGATATAACTGTTCATGCTTAGTTTGCTTAGCAGTTGTTGTTTATTAAGAATGGATAATGGCACCCCATGACACATCTAGTTCTATTGTGGTAGGTGCAGTGCTTCCCAAAGAGCTGACATTTACACAATAATAAATAACTATAAGCAAGGAACAACTATTGTATGGCAGGAACCTAGAGAATATTTATCGTTTGCTTCTTCCCTGAAGTCTCTTGCTGCTTTTGTGCTTGTGACTTTCCCAGGTACAGCATTTTGCACTTGTTTCACAGGAACTGTTTCAAGACAGCAACTGTTTCAAAGCCATTGTGCTGCTAACTTAAGAAATTGCATCTTCAAAATATTATTAAACTGTTGTTTACAGTAGTTGACTTACACTTGGTTCTGTCTTCAGCTTGCTGTCAGGAACTGCTTGGAATCACAACAGAAAATGTTTGGCAAAAAATGACAGCCTGAGTAGATGTCTGAATGGTGATTTTTTTTCTTTTGTTAAACTAAACTTAAGAATTGTAAGCACCAATGTAAAAGTAAGCAAATCCTAAAATATATTTTAAGGTAAAGAATGGCCATTAAAATAAAGGAGAACAAATAGCAAAGATCTATTAATGACTGCATGTGCAATAAATCTAGGATGGAAGAATGAATGATCATGCTCTCACACATGCTCTTTCACTCTCACACATACTTGTTTGCATTATAAATTAATGTGGAAGCCTTTCATTGGTGAAATGGGAGAGCCAGTTGTTTCCAATCACATGCACAAGTGAAAGCATGGGTGTAACTAATTATACAGTCACTTGTGTCTCAGATGGAAAAAGGATTAACTCTCCATGTGCTGCCTTTTTCCTCTCCAAATGCAGAATACAGTCAATTAACATTTTAAGCCTTCAGATACGTAATAAAGACTCTTAAACTAGAAATGTGAAATAAAAGGCCTGTGAAATGTTACTTTTTTTATGTGGTCACAGAATGAATGGATTTCTTTGTTGTAAATTGAAACTGTCCCCTGGATTATATTGATGCAAATACAAAAAGTAGTATTGTAGAATGCTTTGTAAGTAAAATATTTAGATATGTTTGTATAATCATAAACTTGATCTTGGAAATGTTGTACTTTTAGATTATTGTATATGGTTTCCTTAGCAATGTATAAACATTACAAATGAAAATCTGAGCTCTCCTTTCTTCTTTCAGCCTGACTTCAGTTTTGGAATGAGTAGAAATCATCCTTTCACTGTGTGGGTTTTTTCCCCATATTTAGTAAGGTTTTATTTAATATGCAGTTCTAATATGTAATTGTTTCACTATGTCTTAATGTCTTTGCATCTTATACTGCAAATATATATCTTAGGAATATATAAAGAAATTATTTTGTACAGATCATTAAATATAGTGTGAAGATTTTCTCTGAAAAAATTTTATTTAAATCAGACCATTTCTGTTTGTTTGTTCGAGTGGTCATGACTAACAAGAGCACACTTATGCTCTGTGGTGCATGCTGCTTCCCATTTAAATAAATAGCCTAGAATCTCCTGGTTTTTGTCAAATGTTATATTTGCCAAAATGTAATATTGCGTTAAAGAAACTTGTAGGAAAAACAAAGAAAGTTAAAGGCCAGTTAAGACAGGTTATATCGGTTACTCCCATTTAGCATCTCCACGAGTTTGAGAAAGTAGGCATAAACTGAAAGTGAATCTGAATGTGCTTTCTCATGTGAGCGGTCACTGGGCTACAGGGTATCAACAGTGCATCTCCTCAAGTCTCTACTGCATGGTACTTTTCCATTTTGCACACAATACTTTAATGTTCATTAAAGCAGACAGTGTGAGATGTGAATAACATTTTAGCCTGTGGGTTAAGACACCTGGGTTCCAGTCCCTGGTCTGGAAAATGTTTAATCATTCATGCAAAGGGAACAGCCTGAAAAAGAAATACTGAGGAAGCCCATTGAAGGGGCTTTGTGGCTTCTAGTTCCAGAGTTAGCAGACATCTTTGTATGGACATTTTGTATGGCAGCTCTAAGCTCTTCTTGCTCCTGAAAATCAGATCTCTAGAGCTGTAAGATTTCCAGAAATTCATACACAATTATTGAAGCTCTTCCATCTTGATCTAAGAGGAAGAAAGAGTTTACACTGCTTATGCCTCAGTCAGATAACTGTACTCTCTCTGTTTGGTTTTTTTGGTGTTTTTTTTTTTTTTTTCTTTTTTAATAGCAAGTGGAAGGAGAATAAGACCTATTTCTCTGCAGGGTGATCTGGAATGTGAATCTAAAGCAGATGCTTTGATTTTTCTTATTGCAACTGTCTGTTTGTATTAAATATCAGATTGGTTCTTGAGAGTCTCTGCCTCAAGTTAGGTAATATAACTACCCCTGCTATTGCTATTGTAGTAACCAGCCTCTCCAAAGCACAACCCTAACATGGGAAGTAGTTGCCTATTTAGGTCCCTAAGACCTGAGCAGAATAAATGCCCAGTGGGCACATACAGTAGTATGTATATGAGGCTTCCAGGCATTTGAAAAGTCTCTCTTATTAAACTGCGTGTTTTTTTTTTCCAGCCCTAAAGAAATCTTTAACTTCTCTGAGCATGCACATAAATACTTTAAAAAAAAAAAAAGCGGGGGGGGAAGAAAAAAGACAGAGGAGACAGAGGAGAAGAGAGCAAGATCACCTTCCCACTTTCCTGAGTCAGTGCCTGTACTAGAAATGCACATGGGCTATTTACTGATAAATTTGGCTTCTCAGTTACAGTAAAACTTTCTGGTGTTTTTATTTCAATAGTTTTTGTAGTTTTTGTTGAACCAGCTTTTGTGACTGAACTTTACAGGGAAATCATGAACATAAGACTGAAAAAGAGCAGAATGAACATGGGAGAGGACAGAAGTATTTTTCACAGTGAACTTGTTTCTCTGAAGTTACTTTTGTAGTATTTACTGAAAGGCTTTCTTTTTTAACTGCTTCTTTGCTACAATGAACTATGATAAACTCCTGCTATGATAGATACCAAAACATACTTGGGGGAGTACAGGAAGGCAGGGACTGTATGATCAGCATCACTTTCCATGCTCATTCCCTGTGAAGAATCCAGCAGTTCTCAAATGGGAATTGCTTTGGCTTTGCTGAAGAATGTTTCCGAACAGCAAGAATTGGAAAACACTGCTATCTTGTGGTCGAAGGGCGAGCAACAACTGGAAAAGACAAAAGGATTTATTTCCTCATCTGCCTGTTAGATCCGGCTTTGTACCAATAATAATAAAAATACCTTGCATAAAAAATGGAGCCTTGAAAAAAATACATAATTTGTGAGACTTCGGACCTGGGAGGACTGAAGAACTTCTCCAGATAAACTGAGTTTTCCTTGGGCTGTGACTTTTATGTTACACTCCTAAATTCAAAATGACACTGTCAGGTTTTAAATTCTGGAGTTTGCACACCCATCTGGTTAAATAAAGTTTGAGCATGCTGACTTGACAGAAACAATGCCACTGGTGCACGTTATCTGGATTTTTCTGAGAATGCTTGTGAAGGCTAGTTCTTTGCAGGTTTTAGCTAAGACAAATAGGTGTTTTAAGAAGTTCTTTGCACTTTATTTTAGAAAGTTCAGGCATTCGGTTTCTGACTTCCAGTGCTAAGGGACCAGACTCTCTTCTCTGGTCTTAGCCAACAACTTCTAGCTCTCTTACACATCCTGTGATCTCCTGCAGACTGATGTTGCACCTGCTTGAGAGTGTAACTTCAGCCGACTCTAATAATGCAGGGCTGAGGTCTTTGTGATGAATTTCCATTGACTTCCGTAGAGTTCTGTGCAGTTTGGTAGAATCAAAAATTTAGGTGTTAATTTTGTTTGTGCGTTAACACTTAAAAATCTCATATTGAGGAAAAATGTACTTCTGATTTCTGCCTATTCTTTCCAATGTTAGCTGTGAATTTTATTTCCAAGATGTGATCCTGCCTTAATCATGTGTTGTGGTTTAACCTGGCAGGCAGCTAAACACCACAGGTCTGTTCGCTCACTGCCCCCTCCCTCCCCAGTGGGATGGGGGAGAGAATTGGAAAAAAAAAAGTAAAATTCGTGGGTTGAGATAAAGACAGTATAATAGGACAGAAAAGGAAAGGAAAATAATAATAATATGCAAAACAAGTGATGCACAATGCAATTGCTCACCCTTGACTGACCAATACCCAGCCAGTTCCCAAGCAGTGATTGCTGCCCCCCAGCCAACTCCCCCCAGTTTATATCCTGAGCATGACGTCGTATGGTATGGAATAGCCCTTTGGTCAGTTTGGATCAACTATTCTGGCTGTGCCCCCTCCCAGTTTCTTGTGCACCTGGCAGAGCATCGGAGGCTGAAAAGTCCTTGACTGTTGTAAACCCTACTTAGCAACAACTAAAACATCAGTGTGTTATCAGCATTATTCTCATACTAAATCCAAAACATAGCACTATGCCAGCTACTTGGAAGAAAATTAACTCTATCCCAGCTGAAACCAGGACATTATGGCTATTGGATTTCTCTCTGTAACACCTGTCTTCTATGACTGATAATCTGAGCAATGTGATCTAGTTAAAGCTGTCCCTGTGCACTGCAGGGGGGTTGGGCTAGATGATCTCTAAAGGTCCCTTCCAACCCAAAGCATTCTCTGAATCTCTGTCCGAGTCCCAATCCCAGTGAAGCCTTCAATCCATAGAACTGCTTTCTTAGTTCATGAATATCTTAAACTCAGGAGGAAACTAAAGGCTTTGGGGACAGTGACATCTTTTAAAATAAGATGTTCTAATTTACTAGTATCTTTACTACAACATAAACATAATGTTATTTGTTTGGGAATATTCTCACTATAATGTTGGAGTTCCTAACATTTAAAAGTAAATGTTATTTTTTTTTTCTTCCCATACATCTGACATCCTTTTTTTCTAGACATACTGATAAAATTTTTGAACCAAAGAAGCCAATTTCTGATTCAGTCCTTATACTGATCACACAGGGATAGTGCAGGGATGGTTTAGCTATTGCTGAGCAGTGCTTACACAGAGTCAAGGCCTTTTCTGCTCCTCAGCCCACCCCACCAGCGAGTAGGCTGGGGGTGCACAAGAAGTTGGGAGGGGACATGGCTGGGACAGCCGACCCCAACAGACCAAAGGGATCTTCCACACCATAATGCATCATGCTCAGCAGCAAAACTAGGGGGAAGGTTGGCTGGGCATCAGTTGGTTGGTGGTGAGCAGTTGTTTTCATTTCCATCACTTGTCTTTCTTGGGTTTTATTTATCTCTCTTTGTTATTTTCCTTTTCATAACTACTACTACTATTATTATTTTATTATTATTATTATTATTCTAATATTTCAATTATTAAGCTCTTCTTATCTCAACCCATGAGTTTTCTCACTTTTACCCTTCCAATTCTCTTCCCCCCATCCTGCTGGGAGGGGGAGTGAGTGAGTGGCTGTGTGGTGCTTAGTTGCTGGCTGGAGTTAAACAATGACACCCTCCACCACTAAACTTAAAATATTATTCTCAGGCTGTTGATAATATCAAGTCAAAAACAAAACACGAACTGTATAGCCAGAAAAGAAGTAGTATGCCAGGAAGTAAGGAGTGCCTGATTTGCACTCAATCCTTCAGCATGGAGCCCATCTGAAATGTGATGATTTGACAGAATCGGTGTTGGCATGGTTAATTGCACATGATTCTTAGTGCTGTATGGTTGAAAGATTGCTGTGACCCCTAAATACAGAGGGAAGGAATAACTAATAGAAGAAACAGGAAAATGTGTGACCACATGTAACATTGTGATAGGAGATAGGACAGGAGTTTTTGGCAACAGATTTTTGCTTGTAAATTGGTCAGGAGGGGATTGGAAGAGTCTGACTCAGGGTTGAAGAACATCTTCTGTTCATGTACATTGCTTTGCTTTTATTCCCCCTGCTCCACATTTTGTCATCACAGATGAATGTTGACTCATCTCAGAATTTGAGACCTGTGATAACAATGGACAGAATTCTTGCTCAAAAACCCAAAATTGTTTGCTCTTTTTTAGCTGCAACAATTCTTCAAAGCATTGGTCATTCTGGGCGCTGGACATTGTGATGTGGATGGGTCAATGGTGGGGCTCTAGCCAGTCCTGTTCAGCAAAATGAATTAATGGCAGATTTTGGCCCAGGTTAGTGCATTATGATCTATGCAATGTATCACAACAGATACAAAAGTCCTTTCTTCATAGAAATGTTGGCAATTCTTTCATACGACTTATTCTTGCACTGTATATAAATGGAATGCACGTGAAACAGTGCTTAATGAAGGTTGACTTCCCCCTTTAAAATAGTCTAACAGATTCTCTTGGCTTGTTTAATCTTTGTAACAAATGAAAGTATATGACTAAAGTACTATTTTTTTTGCTTCTGGACTCATAAGATAGAATGCTTTTATTTCAGACCCTGGAAAAATCATTCTCTTTCTTCTAGAGCTTAGTTGCCTCAATGTACTGCATATCAGATTAAATCTTCTTTAAACTTGTCTCTGTCCAAAGAAGCAAACCCAAACTACAAGGTTACTGGTACAATACTTTGCAAGAATTTAAAAGACCTCTAGGTAACGTTTAGTGTATGTGTACTGTTTCTATGGTAGCAGCCTTTCAGCTGTTTCATTGCTGCTTTCCAGATTAGATATGTATAAACCAGATGGCAAGTGGGTTGACATTTCAGTTTGAGTCATGCCAATTGAAATCAACAACCTCATGATAAAGTATGCTAATCCTTAATTGGAAAGTATATCCCATTTGGACTACCGAATTTGCTGAGCTTTCATTGAAGAGGTCTCCCTGAAAATCTTGGTTGAAATCTACTAGGATAAAGCAGACTGTACAAGCAGGGCAAATACCATCTTCTCTTGAAAAAGGTTCACTGGGAGGAACTGATACTTAAGATTAGACAATGGTTGGGGTGGTGTTTTTTTGTTTTTTTTTTTTTAAAGGAAGAATGCCTTTTTGGACTTGGGGACAGTGTTTAATGAGGCCATAGGAGTGCTGGATGAACTGCAAAATTCTGAAAGTTTGGCTTATGTGGACACCTTGGGTTTTTGAAACTGGGCTCAAAGCCATACATAAAGAAGACTAAGGGATCCTATAGGGCCTGTTCCTGCTGCTCAGAGAACTGATCACTTCTAAGGGTTCCTGTTACACCAGTTAGATTTTCAGAGAATGGGACAGAAAGCAAGCAGCAGGGGATACCACAGGAAAAAAAAAGATGCTCATGATCAGCTCAGCTGGTGATCTGAAAGGCAGGCTGCATCCTGTCTTCACATATCATCACTAAGGGAAATGCAATACTTGTTTACATTGAAGACACAGTTTCCTATGGTTTTATGGCTGATTGACCAAAAAAAGAGTGGTTTTTTTTTTCCTTTCTTTTTCTACGAAAGCTCTCAAAGGACAAATTGGATAAATTGACTCAAATGTTTGGTGGAGGATGGAATCATACATTTTAATGTAACATCTTTTCTGCATTTTGAATAAGAAATTTAAGCAAAAGTTGGGGATTTCTCCTTAAGGACTAACCTTAAAGGATCGGGTCATCTCCTGCAGTCTTCTTAAGTTCTTGTCCTTTGCTCCTCACATTTAACATCCTCTCCAAATGAGAGGCAGGAGAACATGAGGGACTGCTTTGAAAGCACTTGAATTTTCCCATTTGAAATGAAATATTTCTTTTGAAAGTTCAACCAATTTAATAATTTGTAATGATGTAATATTATTTGGCTGAAAAGATACTTTGGTCCCTAAAATGAATGTTTTTATATTTCTTCTCTTATATATATTTCTTCTTCTTTTTTTAAGAAAAAAGAGGAGGAGAAAAAAAAAATTGCCTTATACATCCCTAGTATATTAACTCTCAGGTTTTGTAGCCATTAGGTTTCAGGTGTTCATGTTTTACCTTTGAAGATCAGACATTTGAGGGAATCCAGTGCTGAAGATTGAGTAAAAACACTGAATTTCATAAGGTACATGATAAAATCCAAGAGTTTAACTCTCAAATAATTCACAGGGGAGGATAGCAACACTGGAAACAGTAGGAGCCATTTTTTGTCTAAAGATTGAATATGGTCTTTATTGAATGAGTTTTGCATTATTCTAGGAGTTTTGCATAATCAGCATTCAGTTTTCTACAGATCTCTGCTAACACAGCTACACAGGGAGGGTGGCACCTAACTGACATGGCTAAGGCATAAAAAGCCCTTTGTTAAAATGCTGTGGCAAAATTTGACTTGTTACTTGTGCAGACTTACGAAAGGGTTTAAAAGGTCTACAACTCCCCATTAACATTTCCTGCTGTAGAGTGTGTATTTTCTGATTTTTGTGATGCTGTGATTATTGCATGTCTGGCAAATTTTTCTCATCCATACTTTGGCTGTATCCATGCTGGCTCTGCATAGCTTGTTTCTCTTCACTGTGGCTAGAGTAAGCCGTATGGATTAAAGAGTGTGGTTTGGCAGATAGAACCCATGTCTGTGCTGCTAGTGTTTTGCCAATGCATTATAATACGTCTACAAAGTAGTCCTGGTGTTGGATAAAAGAAGGACAGTGTAACACCCCTCTCATCTCATATTGTGTAATGAAGATATGTTTCAAGTTTTCTTTGGTCCCTGTAGCTGCTGCGTGGGAGCAGGGAGTCAGAGAAGTCATGGTGTCACACAGTGGACACTTGAATTCCCACTCTTTAGGCAGTCCAACAGTCGTTGGGTCTATAGATAAAAAGGAGGGTCAGATTCTTCTTATCATTTCTCCTATGGAGTCTGCATCTGTAGGTAGCCTTGAAGATTGTGACTAGAGCATGAAAGCATCTCAGCCTGCCATAGTCTGGCTAACAGACATGAATCTCTGAGTGAGGACAGGGACAGCTGATAGATAGGCTGATGGGAAACAGAAAAGATGCAAATCAAAAGACATGCATTTTTTTTATTAGGCAAATGAAGCTTGTGCCTCTGTGACTACATTTCTTGAGTTCAATCTCAATATTTAACAATCCACCAAAGAGAATTAAATTACATATGTGCTATGCATCACTTGCAGAGGAGCAGAATGAGTCCCCCTATACAAAAGTATTTACCATTGTGATTGCAGCTGCAGAATTGGGCACATTTTCAGCTTTCAGATGAGAAGAAACATGGCTGGAAAAATAAATGAAACCTGGATGAAGCCCCTTTGCAGAAGAACTCTTTAGTACTTTGGGTTGCTTTATATTTTGCTCTACTTTGGCAGACATTTGCTGGAGAAGAAATTAAGAATTCCTTATTAACAGAGAGATTCAGTATCCTATTCCAGTCTATTTTAATTGTTTTGAGTACAATCTCATCCTACAGGTGCTGTGTGAACAAAAATAATAAGCAGTAAGCAGTATTATTAAAGTGCCTGAAAATGGCAAACTCATTTACTTAATCTTGTTCTGTTACATAGAATGAAATTATTTAAGTATTATAATTCATACAGATTCATAGACCAGTCAATGTTTAAGCTTTCAGAGAGGATTTCTATTTTTGATGAATCAGTATTACATGTTAAACTAGTTCTGAATACAAATTGCTCTATTCAGTTACAAATGTAATAGCTACATCATTTTGCAGCTTGTGGAAGTGTTAGGGATCCAAGGGAATCATGCTGTTCAGAATCTCATTACTTATTTTGAATATCAGCCCCACCTATAGTCACACTTGTCATCTTGTAATTGCTATTTGGGTTATAGCCCAGTAAATTCTAAGTCATATCTAGTGGGTTAACTTTTCTATTCTCTATGCAGGTGAATAATTTTGGCTCCCTAGAATAAGTTTTGCCACAGACTGATGAATTTTATGGAGTAAAGAAGTGGAGTCTGAAGTAATCAGTTGCACCTACTAGCAAAAACATAAAAGTCTGGGACTTAAGCAGCACATGTGAAGTTAGTTAAAAACCACTGCACATATATGATTTGATTTACCCATTTTGTTCAGTGAAAGATTATTCTTTTTTTTTAGAACCTCTAGCAAATGCATTTTTTATATACCCTAAGGTGAAATTTTGAAATAAAAGGCACACATCTTAATTCAGAGGTGCAAGTGCATGAAGACCTTAGTATATGGAAGCTGCAGCTAGAGCATGACAAGTGATGTCAGTGGAAGTGATGCCAGATTTGTGTAAAGAACAGCCAAAACTACAAAAGATGACAAGAACAAAAGTCCAGTGATCACTTTGAACGTCTTAACACTTTGGACTTAAAGGAACTGATTCTTCATGGCCCTCTGAAGAGCCCAAGACTCTCAGGACATGAACTGGTGAGATTCTGTTAGCAAGATGATGCACCATTGCTCAGTTTTCCCTATCTGTATATGCACTCAGCAAAGCTCCTCTGTTAGAAGACAGATTATATTTGTCTTGCTTGCTGAATATTCCGTTGTCCGGTATCCTGATGTAGGACTTTGGCAATAAGCAGACGTCTGTTCCAGCTTTAGCTTAAAGTAAATATGTTAAAAGATATCAAACACAGGCATGTAAATTTCAATGGTGAAATATCTTACACTAAAGACAGATTGCATCTCTTGAGTGGAAAAATTTAAAACAAAAGTTTTGAAAACAAATCCCTTCTCTGCTCTGCTCTGCTCACTCCTGGTCGAATGTATTTTGTTTTCCCTCTGGTCTGACTTTGTAGTTCAACAACTTTCTCTGACTTCCTCAGTTGCAGCAAACTATATACAGCCCTGTCTGGGGTCCTGGAAAAGTTTCTTTTTTTCTGTCTTATCTCGACTCTGGGTTTGCTCTGCTTACAAGCAAGTTCCCTGATCCACTCAGAGAAACTACTAGTCTTGCCGTCAGCCTTTTTCTGTTTGCCAACAGGGAAGTTTCTCTCACCTTAGCATGCTCAGTTGCTTGTGGGCTAGACCCCCTCTAGAGGGTCTACCTGACCTGGGATGAAGTAAACAGAGGAGCTTCGTCCTTGCTGTCCTGTTGTGCCACTTTTAAACAAAACATAAAATTTGAACTGCAAGTAAACAAAGAAAGCATTTTTTGCACCCCTCAAAATTTGCTGCCAGACACAAAGATTTGAAGTGAGAAACAATTGGTATCAGTCAGACAAATTCCAGCATAAATTTGTTCCTGGCAGTGTAGTTGTTTCATTGCAAATGCAAATACATTTATAATGTTAGAACAATTGTAACCTCTGAAAAAATGTCATTTTTGGAGTCAGGCTGCTCAACGACAGCACCTGAAATTAAATCGCTCAGCCGTTTGTTACTTGCTGTTGGTTACAGCTATCTTGTCACCCCGCTGAGGGGAGGTACGGCTCTCCAGAGGTGTACCATGACTGGAGAGGGAATGCAAGGTGTTACTTAGAGAGGAAGCTTTAGTTATAGCATGTTTCAAAATACTGACCTGGCCCATGATTATACCTGTTGTCCCAGATTTCAGAAGCTGGCATGCCTTTGGAGAAATGTTTGACTGTGTGCCTGCTCTTAGCATTTGTCTGCCAGCTGTGACTGTCCCTGTCATCCCCCCCGGGGCTCTCCGCACCCTGCCCAGGGATCAGGGCTCCATTTCAGTGCCCCCTGGGGCCATCAGTCCCTGCCTCTACCACACTGCAGCAGGGCCGGTCTCCACCTCCCCACCGCCCTGCCTGGCCACGGGCCCTGCTAAGCCTGGGCCACCCCAGCGCCCACATCCCAGCTGGGCCTTGGCCCAGCCATCACCACGGACTTGCCCAATGGCCTGGTCACAGTCTCCGGCCTGCCCACCTCCTCATGTTATTTATGGCTAATGATATCTTGACTATATTACGCTATTTTGTGTGTACTTCTGTATGGGCATGTGTATAAAATACACAACATTTTCGGCATTTCGGAATAGTCATTAACCAACTAATTTAGAAGGGAGATGTTTAAACAACAGCAAACACTACTATTTAGAATATTAACAGATATTGTTTCCACACGCAGCTCAAATATTGGAACGTACTTCAATACTTTGGGTATTTCTGTGTGTCAGCCCACAAAACAATACTCCTAAGAATATTCATTGTCTTGTCAAAAGCTGCAGTTTCATCAGCTAAAACTGAACAGCACTTAAGACAATTCATTCTGGTGGTGAAAACATTCTGCACTGTAACTATAGCATTTTACAAATGCTTCCTTAATACTTTGTTGGTTGCTGCCATGTAGAAGTTGGATAGCTCCACCAAGAATGTACTGGAATTGAAATCTGTATGGAAGAAACGTTACCTTGTATGGGAAAAAGAATTCTGATCGGAAAAAAAAAAAATCTATCAATTGTTTTGTTCCCAGCCAGGAAGCCAGTTTCATACTAAGGGGATCCTCTGTGTGCCGATTAGATTAAAGAAACGTCTTAAGCCTCCTGCTGTTTCACTGTCATTCTTGGATTTGATTAAACTTATGCAAATAAAGGCAGCATGGATTAATATATTAGCTGCAAAACAACACAGTAATGTCAAAGTTCTTTTGTCACAGTGGAAAGGATGGAAATCAAAGAGAGCATGAAAGAAAACATGAACTAGGGGAGAAAGTCATAATAGCAATCACAGAAAATATATGAGGTACCTAACTGGTATGAAAGCTTGTCACCAGGAACAAATGCTCACCATAGCAATTTTTTCTATGGTTGTTTATGCTTTCAAGGTTATTTCCTTAGTCCATTGTTCAAGTTTGTATCAGTAAACATTATTTACACTCGTATCCACTTACCTTTAACTTCTGGAGAAAGCTTTATTTAAATAACATTTCTACTATTGAAAATGTGTGGGGGTGTGTGCTTCACATAGAAAACATGGAAGAAGATGACCCCTGATCTTTAAATATTTTATTTCTATAAGCTTTCAGCAAAAATCTGAGAGAGAGGGAGGAGAAGATGCTTAGATTGAAAAATTGACTAAGAAGTGAGACTACAATTCAGGGTAAAATATATTACAGTACATTTGGCTTCATCATTGACCAAGATCATAAATCCAAGGAACTTCAGTGTAGAGCTTTCAAATTTTGGCTATCTTAAAGTCTGATATTTCAGTTTAAATTTCTTGCATTAATAAAGTTGACAGATGACAAAGCCAAACATTGCTGCAATAGATTTGACATTTTGGATAAGCTGTTTCCTTAAAAACCCCAAACCCCGATTGTCCCCCGAAACTTGTACTGCCATTAGTGTGAACACTCTGGCTATACTTTATCATAATAAGGTTTTAACTCTGCTGTTAGTGAAATGATAAAATATCCATGGAGGATTCACACAGCACTTCCTCTTTGAACCCCTTCCTTCTGTCTTTTCAGGCAAAGCTAAGGTTAAAGGGATTAGGTGAGAACCTAGAACATGAGCAAGAGGGAGAACAGGATGAACATAACAAGGGACAGAAGTTTGATTTATAAACTGGAGGGGCAGAGAATAAATACCAGCAGAAAACTGCATCAGATTAACTGGGTGAGCTACCCACCACATAAGAAATGCAGTGGCCTTTCAGTACTTAAAGGGGGCTTATAAGAAAGATGGGGACAAACATTTTAGCAGGGCCTGTTGTGATAGGACAAGGGGTAATGGTTTTAAACTATAAGAGGGTAGATTTAGACCAGCTATAAGGAAGACATTTTTTATAATGAGGGTGGTGAAACACTGGAACAGATGGCCCAGAGAGGTGGTAGATGCCCCATCCCCGGAAACATTCAAGGTCGGGTTGGATGGGACTCTGAGCAACCTGATCTAGTTGAAGATGTCCCTGCTCATTGCAGGGATGGTTGGTTTAGATGATCTCTAAAGGTCTCTTCCAACCCAAACTATTCCACCATTCTATGATTCTGTGATTCTATGATTCTATTGTATTTCAGGCCACCATGTTGACTAGAAAATGGTTACACGACTGAGGTTGGTTGAGAGATGTCTGGCAATGCACTGCTTGGAGTAACTACATTGAATTGAGGGTGTTACTGCTCATTTAATAATTTACCATCATGGACAAAATGGGGATATTATTTTCCTGGCTTTTGAGGTGTCTATATTCAGTAAAACATTATCTCTTGTTTGGACTATCCCTAGGATTGAATCTTCACCTAAAAGGAGATTTGGTACATAGTGAAGCAGTTGGGCTCTGTATCAGTACAAAGTACGGGTTTGGGGTTTCTCTTATGCTGTGTTTGCAGGAGTTTAAATAGGAAAAAGCATTCTTATTCTAAATTAAGCATGTCCACAAATAGATATTATATTTCTATAATTATCTATTTGACTGTGCTAACATTATTAGTGGTAGTAACTTCCATTGTAAATAATAGCTATTCAGCATAAACCTGAAGAGTGAGGGTTGCCCAGTAGTGTGGGAAAGGCTTTTATTCTTGATCCAGCTGTATGGAAGAAGGCTACATGTCTTCTCTGTGACATGGTCTTGGTCTTGGAATGCTCCTTCTGATCTGGAAATATCTTGTGCTGTGAATGACGTTGGGTAGACAATGCAGTCTTATGTTTCTTCTATCAAAACTTCTTGATTCAGAGCAGGATTCTCTGATGTCTTCAATGTCTCCCACATAACATGTTCTGCTTTTTGTGGAGTTCTAGGGAAATCTGTCATCTTCAGTCTCTTCAACTTCCGAACAATTTCAAGTGGTGACAGTAGCAAACTTGATGCTTTTAATTGGATAGGCTAATGCAGGAAATCAGTAGGCCAGTTTGAAGAGTCAGATGACCTCCACTGAGACTTTGGAATTTGAAATGGTTCTCCAGATCCTGCTGTGGTTCATTCTTCACTTGGCAACTGCCAAAACTCTGAAGATGTCCTTGTAGAGTTGAGGAGCTGTAGCGGCCATCCTCCTACACCCTAGGTAGTCTTGGCTTTCACAGCCTGAACCATTACTGGCCAGTAGCCACCACTGTGTCTCATGATGCCCTGAAGTTATAATAGCTCCCAGCTGTTAAGGACCCCTTTTCTTACCTGTCCACATCTAAGCCATCTGGCTAGGCAAAGCTGAAAGATCAGGAGGTCAGCATGGAAGTTCAAATTACCCTTACTGAGTCTTTGGAGCCTCTCGGGTCCCAGCTGTCTGGGATCTCAGCCAGTGCAGAACCCCTCTGGGAATTTTCTGCCCAGTGCAAAAGCCAAAGGCAGAAACATGCTGTGTCCTGATTGATCTCCTGATAATTCAAAAGGTAGATGGAAAAAACAAATTACTTGTACATATAAAAGAAAAAACCATTAGTTTCTAGATTAGTCATAGCTCATGGGAGGTCTGACTCATGAACACTTAAGGCTTGGGGACGGTAATACTGCATTCAGTGTGCTTTCTATTTCATACATAAAACTTGTATTCATGCAAAGTGATGGTTGAAAAATTACCCAGCTTGAAGTCCAAATTCAGAGTTACAGTTGAAAGCTCTGCTTGAACATTGGCAATTGTGTTATGCCTTAAAATGAAGTGTTAGAGATTACAGGGTAACACAAACTCTGCTATTTTCCTCCTCGGAACGTGACAATCTGGTAAACCTCTGCAGTTCCCATCTAGGGCTTCTCAAAAGCAAGGGACAGACTGGGATGCTATAAGACTGCAAGGCTGAGTGACCATTATGTGCAATGAATGGACCATAATAATGCAGAGGGATATAAACTAGCATCACCACCACTTGTTAAGTAGTGTTAACCTGCACAGACTAGTGTGAGCCCATTTGTGTGGCTTTGAGCTGACAAAGACTGCCTCTCAGCCATGCCACATTGCCACTACTGTACCACCTGTGTGACCTTTGCAGCTCTTACCATACCCACAGTGTGCTCCATTGTAGAATACTGGTGTATGCAGAATCTTACCTGCAAAACTGCTATGGAAAAACTTCCTGTGTATGGAAGGAACTGAGGAATCAGACACCAGTTTTCCTTCTCAAAGAAAGATTTTAACTGCTTTCTTTTCAGCTTCCTCCTCAGTCCTCTTCATGTCCTCTTCATCTGAGGCTGTCTACACTTTGCAATATGGCGCCATTTAAAGACACCTAAGGTGTCTCAGAATAACTGAAGTCTGGGACAGGAAGAGACTGACCTTGTTCAGAAGAGCTCTCTGTGGGAGCCTGAGAGCACTGCTCTGCTGATGCATCTCACCATCTCCAGGAACCATGCTCATCCTTACAGCTGGACATGGGAGCTAGATATTTTGCAGTATCTGTTGTTGTTCCTCACCCCTTGGCTCTAAGTGATAGTGCACTAGAGCTCAAGACAACATGCCTTTTTGTTGTCAGTCTGTTCAAAGAATCACCTAGAAGGATGACTGTTGTGGCTAATATCCCACCTATGTTCTTAAATATACTCAAAGGTATTTGAGTATAGTGTTTGTGAATTTATTCAAGTAAAACCCAAAAATTATGCACAAAAGTTGGCGTCTCTTTAGCACCTTCCTTAGTATGAGATAGACTACCTTTTAGAAGTGCCCACCTCTCTCTACTGACTTCAGAGCTAAGACTATTAGCTGTGAGTAAATGTCTCAACTCTAGGGCAAGAGATGAAACCTGCCCTGAACTGGGAGGTGAAAAGCAGTGAAAGCATGTGATATTTCTAGGATATAGTATCACTTTTCATCTCTGTCTTTTTTTTTTTTTTTTTTTCTTTTAACATGTAATTTCCTAGGATTTATTCACTAGTAAGCCAAAGAGTGCAGAGCAGTGAATGCTGCCCACCACAGATTGTTTTCTGGCTATGTAGATCATCAAAGTGATATTGAGCTTCTAGAATAGGCAAGCAAATGACAGCTTGAATGTCCAGTAAGCCTAGTGGCGTTTGTTTCTGTTTGGTTTTTTTCCTCCTATGTTCCTCCTGACTTCATGAGTAGAGACAGCAATTCTATGAACAATTTGCAAGCATGAATGCAAGAAAGGAAACTACAGGTTCAAGAGAGGATGGACAATTGGTCCATATAGTTCATCAGTTTTGACATTCATCTGATCTCTTTCATTATGCAAATTGACTACAGCTTGAAGAATAACTACTCATAAATTAGTTATTCAGGAAGGTAGGAGCCTACCTGAACTACAGCTGATGTCACACAATGCCTAGGTAACTAAGCTATTATCTATTTTTTAAAAAAATAAATCCCTGGATATTCATAATCATTAGAATACAACCATTGTTAGCTTAATGTCTGGGGGGTTGTTTTTGTTTGTTTTCTTTTTTTCCCCCAAGTGTAGCCAGTACCCAATATTTCTATTTATTTAGTGATATGAAAAGGATTAAGGATCTATATCATCTTCTTACTAAAATATTTAGGATAAAGAAAAGACTGACTCTGATGCTAAACTTAAGTTTTAATTAGTTTTATCTCTAATGAATGACTTTGCTTTTTAATACTTGTAAAACTCATTCTGTGCTTGAAAAAACGAGCGCTGATTTTTGGAGAGAATACAATGAAATTTTAAAATAAATCCCCAAATCTGAATTTCTGCTTTAGTTGCTGAACAAAATCTTGATACAACTGTGCAGCTCCAAAACACTGCTACTGTATTAAGAGTTAATGAAACAGTAGATGGCGCTCAATAATTTGCAGGATTTTTAATAGCTTTTGAGAAACAGTAAAACTTGTTCTCTTCAATTTAAAGTAAGGGTAAATTTAGTGACAGCAATACTATCATTTACATAATTCTAATCTCCAGTGAAGGGGTCTGCTACACAAGCAGCAGGCTGATTAGGAATTAGAGGCCCACTCAAACTGTGAAGTTTTCCTTGTTTCACAGCACAAATGCTGTTGGGTGGTATACTTGTCAGCTTATTGCTAAATGCCCTCCATTATATTCTTGCTTGTTAATCGTTCAAGCATTTGATTACTTATTGTTCATTGGCCTTGTTATCAACAACCATGATATTCTCAACTACTAAATTTGTATAAAGAAGTAAACCACTTTGGCTTCACTACAGAATGGTATCTAATTTTGACTTATTGTTTTTTGATGTGGAAACACTGATTTTTAAGATGTTCTCTTTTTTATTTTTCATGTTAAAAATATGCTTCTGCTGGACAATCTGTTACATGGTCCCTCTCTATATGAAATGTGGGGAGATGAAATCCATCCCCCACGGTGTTTTCCAGAGTCAAAACAATTCTCACATACAATCTACTGTAGTCTTGTGGAGAAAGTCCCATTTGTGACCTGAAGGATTAAGTGCTACTCTGCTTTGCAGCTCTTAATATAACTGTTAAAACTTCTGAGCTTAAAGTTGGGACTTAAGTGGGAAGGTGGATGAAAACTAAAGATGCTAGCCCGGACTTCAGAAGATCAAGTTCAGTTCCTTTCTGCCCTGAAAGACTTCCTGTGTGGCTTTGGATAACTCTTAAAGCCTCGAAGAATGCAGTGCCAACAGCCAGGCATCTCAGCCTGTGCTGAGGATATGTACCTTAATCTCTCTGTTCCCGAGTTCTCCATTTGTAAAATGGAAAGAGTAATACTGCTCTATTTGCAAGGATAAATGTATTATCTGTTACTGCATTATGGGGTAGGAGGTGGAGCAAAGAAGTGCCTAAAATTGATATCTAAATCAACACACTCCGAAGAGTGGTGATGGAGGGAAGCTCTGTGCTGTAGAGCACAATGATTGCACAACTGTATGCTTATTCTAATCAATCTTCCTAAAAATACAAGCAATATGGACAAGAGGAACAAAAAAGCTGAGTTCTTCTGTGCTGTAGGGGGGATTTTTTTGAAAGACACTATACAAAGTCATAGTTCACTGAAATTCTGTGGGAAGTAAATTCTGTTACTCTCCTTTGAAAATTCTCTGAACATGTAAAGAATCAGCAAAAAGATGGTAAACCTTTTTTTATGTATTCCTATAAATTTGTCTTTTTCATGATTAATCAAAAACTTATTTATTGTAATCAGTGAAATGAAATCTTGATGACATCTATATTGTAATACTGATGGCTACTTATGTAGCTGTGCATCCAGTCTGACGTGTTACAAAAGGTTTTCTAGCTGTGCTAATTTCTACTTAAGATTTCCCATTTCCCTTTCTGTTTTTATATTCCACCCAATCTTCCACTTCATTGTGCAGTTTTAGATGGCTACCAAATTCAGAATGGTTTAACCTTTTGCATGGTTAGTGCCAGTTCTTCCTCCTCTGAGATACCATGAATCAGTTTGTGTCCTGTAATGGCGTCATTTTCCAGGTTATTTCTCATGTGAGGTGTTTGCTTTCCAGGCTCCCGTTAATGTCCAAGATGTCTGTTTTCTTTCTTCAGCCAATGCTTTCATTGCAAAAACATCTGGGCTGGCCCACTGGTTCAGCTTCCAGCTAGAAGCACTCACTGGAAGCATGACTGTCAGACCTGTCATAAACTGGAAATGCTCCTGTCTTTATGTTGACATTGGCACTGAAACTGCTGCACTGCAACAATAAAAACTGGACCCAAAGGAAACAGGAAGTAAAACAGAGTATTAGAGCAAAATGAGAAAAGCTTATTTCTAAGAAACAGAGAATTTATTATAAAATGTATACAGTTGTGTTTTTTGGGGGGGAAGAAAGCCCTATACGAAACTCTCTGTTCTCTCAGTGCAAAGCCTTGCCAACCTTGGCAGAGAAGAGAATGTCAAAATCTGTGGTGAGTTTCCCTTCTCCAAAAGCCAAACTGGTGTGTTACTAAACACTGAATTACCATGACAGGGCCTATCACCTCCTTGACCGCTCTGTACCTCCTTTCTTACCTCTTGTTTGTCTTGTCATTTTTGGATTAGGAAGTATCTTTCTTTTTTACACCTTTCTGATGCCTTCTGGGTAGTAGTGGAAACCAAAACAAAAATATTGGGAAATAAGAAAAAAAATTTGTTGTTGTAGTGGCAGTATCAGTTGAGGAATGTTAACTGGTACTCCCTTGGTGCAACTCAGTAAAATAAAACAAATAGTATTCTGACAAATACACAGAAGCAAGTTTGAACAGTTTTCCTTGTAGCTCTTAGGGTATATTCTTTTGCAGAAAAAACAAGACAAGCATGGCTGAAATCTTTTCAAACCTATTCATAGGGGAATATTAATCTCCAGGAAGCACAATAAA
Organism: Pelecanus crispus; assembly: GCF_030463565.1. Lineage (NCBI taxonomy): Eukaryota > Metazoa > Chordata > Aves > Pelecaniformes > Pelecanidae > Pelecanus > Pelecanus crispus. The sequence continues at coordinate 69,188,953 of NC_134646.1, read as the reverse complement.
CACAGACTTTGATTTCTTTTTCCTTCCTTATATAGACAACCCAAGAAATGCTGCAGAAAATGAGGAAACCAGAAGCCAGACAGGAAGCAATATACAGAATCTGAAGCACTGCAGGTCTTGTTAACATTAGATAACCATATGGCTCTACAGAAACCATAGAATAACAGCCATCCTAATTATAGATCAGTGATGAAAGCAAGCTTAACCTTAACCCCATTAAAACAGCAACTGAGGAGATCTCATCACAATGGAAAAATGTGGTAGAGTGAAAAGGATGCCCTAAGAATGATATTTAAAGAACCATGGTAACAATCTGTATATGGTCTTACAACAGTTGTTCTAACTTCATTTGCTTTTAACACGCACTAGCTTTGTTACAACTCTTGCCATAGTAATGAAGATCCTGGTTCCTTGCCTTGGACAGCATTTTTCAAACAGTTGCAAACTTTGCTACCTGCTGTTCATGACAATTCCTTTAATTCTGCTGATGTGTGCTTTATGGGTTTTTTGGTGGGGTTTTTTTTTTGGATTTGGGGTTTTTGTTTTGGTGTGTTGTTCCCACCCCACTCCCCCCCCACCCCCCCCCACCCCCCCCCCCCCCCCGGCAATTATGGCATTAGCCAGCTCATTGAAATGCCAGATATTCAAAGTTTAAGGTCTGCATACCTTTATGCATAATGCAATTCCCTTCCTTCCAGGCTATTTCCTGGAGCTAGCCACCACTTCAGTGTCTGCAGTAACTGAGCTCCTGGTGTCCTCTCTGCTGACAGTATTCCACTACTGTAGCTGATCATTGTTTGATAGGGCTGAAGATCTTTTGTTTCAGAAGAACTGGGGAAATGTCCTGGTGGAAACTATCATGTGCTTTCAATGCCCTCCACTTCTTGACTTTGACATTGACCAATCCAGTTCTGCATTGATTTTATCAAATGGAAAAGCTTCTGGCCCACAATACAGATTACAGTTATACAGGAAGTTTCTGGCATATATAGAAATACTCCTAATCTTCCAGTAGAAGAGTCTTAAATTTTAGCCAAGAATTAATAAGTCATGTTAGGCATCTCATTTTTGTTCTTTTCATGACAATTTTGTTTGTTTTATGGTAGAAATTTGGACAATGGGTGAATTTATCTGCTAGTGTAAATCTACTATATGGAGGTCGATGTAGTTACCCCAGTTTATAGTCATAAAAAATTGGAAACCAACATGCCTTCAGAGAAAGTCTGCTGGCTCTGACTGTTTATAAATGTAACTTGTGCTTTGCTAACATTTGTGTCATATTCCTTACACTTCTTTTCATATTCTGTCTTATGCAAAAGCAGCAAAGATGTTACCAGCTATTACATGCTCTTACCATAATTTTAATTTGTTTATTTTTCTAAAAAAGTTGATCCTTTCTGATTTCATTTTTGTCAATATGTAACAGACCATCCAGTAATATTGTTGAAGTGTAAACTGGAGTTGTCCTGATAAGATGATATTTGGATCTAGATCAGGTCCACAATAAACTGTTATTCATGTTGTATTAGAGAATGAGTCAGTACTTCAGATTTGACAGGATTAATTCCCTAAGCAGTTTCAGATTTTGGCTGTAAAATACCTAGAAAAAAAGTCTGAAAATCTTTTTTGTATACTATCTAGCATCAGTGGTCATGAAATATGTAGATTTATTTGTAGTGAAGTTAAAAAAGAAAAAAGAGGTTTTAAGCAATTCCATTTCTCCTCTAATCATATCCTGTTGCGAAAGAGTTTCAAGTTTTGAAGTAAGATTCAAGTTTGATTAGCTAATGACTTTTTGAGTTGGTTTGCTGGAATAGGAAGTGGGTCAGTGTATCTGGGTGATGTTTTAACAGATCTCTGATTTCAGAGAGATATATTTGCTCTTGTAAACTGAGTTATCATGCTTATGTGAGCTAATACCTAAAGTCGTACTAAATGGGTGTTTCGGGACTTCAGGGAATTACTGGAGTGTTTAGATCTCTTCCAGGAATACAGAGACTAGCCTTCAATTCCCGTGCAAGAGTTATCTCAAAGAAATGTTCCAGTCTGTATTTGTGTGCCAAAATGTAAAATAATGAGCCAGTTCCCAGGAACTAGGGAAATTACTGAAGGTAAAAGAGTACTAGATTGCTGCCTGCTGGAATCTAACAAAGATGGGGTCTTGCACAGGGTTTTCCTCCAGGAATATTCCATTCAATATGCCTAGCAAAAGAATCCTCATTTTGAGAGAAAACAAGAAATAACTCCTTCAGTACTCTCATGCCCCTTGCAGCCATACGAAAGAAACTAACCAAAATAAAAGGATTAATATTCTGCGATCAGCATCACATGATGA